>NC_066382.1:4593055-4899259 GCF_013377495.2 Cygnus atratus | reverse complement strand
CAAGGAGGTATGGCTGATAGAAGGTAACATACATTTCTCAAGTGTTGTTTTTTTTGTTGTTGTTGTTGTTTTTTTTAAAGATTAAAGAAGTTTCACAGTGGGGCTGTGATGATTGTTCTGTTTCTGGTATATTGAGAGGCAGAAGTTAGGTTGGTTACAGGAGGACACAGGAGACCACACTCACATTAGGCATTACAGCTTAGTTTTCAGGCTGGTAGAGTATCACTCTCTGGGCTGTACATTGGCGGTCATTTGCCTGCTTTCAAAGACGTGCATTAATTCTATTTCACATCTCTGAGTAGGTAGCATTGGGTACAGTGCTCGGGCTCCAAGAGATCAGTGTTCAGCTACCTCTGATCTGTATGTGCAACCTTAAATCCATGGAATGGGTGGAGGGGGTAAGGTACCAAAACTGTTTAGCTGATTAAATAGACCACTGCAGGTCTTGTCTAATTAGGGGAAGCCCTGGCATCTTCCAGTGTGCATACCCAGGAGTTTCATTTCAGTTACACAAAACGGAGACAGTAGAAACCATCCGAATCACCACTAAGATAAGTACAGGCAGAAAGGGAGTACCAGCATCTAGCCAGACCTCGAGAGAGACCTTTAGATTGAAAGTGTGGCCCTCAAAGACTACAGATCCCACTATGCACTGCTGTTAATTTAACAGTCTTAATCAAGAAAGTGCACTAGCTTGCTAGCATTTCAGTAGGGTCACCAGCATCAATTTTACTGAAGAGGAAGGTGGCTATGGGAAATCTGTAGGCCATGTTTGGAACAGAGGCTTCAGCTGGGCTCCTCTTGAATTAAATGTTGGCAAAGAAACAAATGTATGAAATGAGTGAAGGTGATGATTGGGTTTTGGCTGTATTCCAGTGATCCCTGCCTGGCAACGGACTGCAAGTATGCCAACAAATTCCACTTCCACTGTCTCTTTGGGAACTGCAAGTATGTGTGCAAAACCTCTGGCAAAGCAGAATCCCACTGCCTGGACCACATCAACCCCAACAATAACTTGGTGAATGTGCGAGACCAGTTTGCTTACTATTCGCTGCAGTGTCTCTGTCCAAACCAGGTAAGAGTAATTCGAAAGCAGTGTCCTGGCCTGAGGATATGCATGGGAGAAGCATGGGCAAGAACAAGTAGAAACACAATAGGAAGTGAGGCCAAGAGGTTCAGTCCACGGAAGGGCCTCAATTACTTGGTCTAGCAAAATGTTTGGTTTCCATCAAACTAAGAATCCCACTGCTTTTGTGTTTATTTGACTTGAGTGAAGAGAATGAGGAAACTCGAATGATCAGAGAGACTCAAGATGAAGTAGAATAAAAATTGGTGATGACTACTCAGAAAAGCCACCAACTGGGGGAAGTGATGGAATCTTAGCTGTGTGTTGGGTCATTCATGTGTAGAATAGTGCAATGCAGAACACATGACCGGGAACAAGTTTGCATTGTAGCTTATGGAAGATGAAGTAGATATGATCCAGAGTATCAGTTCGGGCCTCTCTCAGAGGGACAGCATTAGTAGCAGGCAAATGAGAGTGCGTTTGTTTTAGATCTGCTTAAAGCAATCCGCCTTTTTGCTCCCCTCTAGCACTGTGAATTCAGGATGCGAGGGCATTACCACTGTCTTCGTCCTGGCTGCTACTTTGTGACTAACATCACCACCAAGCTGCCCTGGCATGTGAAAAAACATGAGAAGGCAGAAAGAAGGGCAGCCAATGGCTTCAAGTATTTTACCAAGCGAGAAGAGTGTGGCAGACTGGGTGAGTCTTCTCCTCTCCCCCCACGCCCCCTCACTCTTCCCATGTAGTCTTTTCTACATCCTGGCTAAGAATACCATGAGCCAGAGCACGTGAGCTATGCTAGAGATGTATTTGGTCATTAAATCACTAAACAAGAAACAGACTAAAACAGAAATCTGCTCCTGATCTGCCTGAGTTGAAGCATGAGGGTTCCTTTTTTCTCAAATAGACCAAAGACCTTAAATGACTAGAAGCTGTAGTATAGAGGATTATATATATATATAGGCATACATCTATATATATATATATATATATACACTTATCTGGAGATACAGGTTCCCCGGTGGTATTGATCTGTCAAGGCAATCTTTTTTCTTTTTTTTTTTTTTTTTTTTTTCTTTTTTTGGCACTTCGCCGTCTTTGGACCTAATGCCTGTCTTGGGCAGAGTTGAAGGATGCTCTTAGGAGAAAAAAAAAAGCATATGGGAAATGTCTGTTCTGATGAGGCTCTTGTTCAAAGGTCCTTCTGCACTGACCTCCAGTTGCTGCTTCACCTGACTCCAGGCAGCTTCAGATTACTTTTTTTGTTGTTTTTTTTTGTAGCTGTTGCCAGGGCTGCATACTGAAAGCCAAAGGGTAAATAGCGTGAGACAGAGGTATGGAGAAGGGCATTCAGTAAACTGCTCCTTCCTCTTCTGACCCCGTTCTCCACAGCCACTTGTGAGCAGCAGGGAGTCAGCGCTGTGCCTTGAGCCCAGCCCTCCACCAGCGCATGGCCGAAGGAAACACCTGCAGAGTGCACAGCCTCAGACCGTGGCATGCCCACTTGCCAAAACCATTAGCAGCACTACAGCAGTTATTAAATCTAAGGGCCTCTAGTGTAAAGCTGGAAAAACAAACGTGCAGCAGCAGAGAGCAGAACGAGTTCCCAGGGAGGTATCCTTGAGCTGAATGAAGCCCATTGCTCTATTGCTCTACGCCGGGGGGGGGGTGAGAGCTAGGGAGAGCTCCAGCCCCTAGGGAGAGCTCCAGCCGAGCACCATCCTGACCTGCTGGCATTCACTATCTGGGAGTCACTTAGTTGTCTTGTGCCTTGCTGTTGTCACAGACCCAGCCTTCCCTATTGGTCCTGGCTTAAGGCTGAAACAAAACAGAGTTCAGAATAACACTTTCGTCCTTCTTGGCCATACCATACCGCCTGCCCGATGCTGTTCTTTCTGGGGCATGGCAACCACCATAACCAGGGCCAAACTTTTCAGTTTTGCATGCATAAAAAAATGTATACTCAACTGGCAACTTGTTTGTGGTAACCAGGGTAATAAGTGTCAACACTCCAGTGCCAGTACTCACCTAGGGCTCATTTACACATGTCAGTAGATTCAGCAGTTGCTGTTATTTACTCAACTTTAGGTGTTTCAGGTGATAGCAGGGGCTAGACAAAGCAGGACAATGATATATGACACCCAGCCTACACGGCTGCCCTGGCAACGGGCGAGTCTTCACCTGCCCTTTGCTGATACCATTTCAATCCCGCCAGCACTGTTTGTTCTTCATCCCGAAGAACAGCGACGTGATGGGGAGGGCAAACGAGGTGGGGCTGTGGGGGAGTGGAATACCTAAACAAACAGCAACTTGGCTTGCACATAAAACGCTATCTGTGAGCTAAAGATGGGCTGGGTGATTCGGGAGCTGTTTGGCAGCGAGCTGTCTGCAGGCTGTGCATGTGTCAGCAGTGTTTATTTTGGGAGTGAAGGGGTACATGCATCCAGCGGGATGTACATATGCCTGTAGCTTGGGCTTGCCATGCATTAAACGTACGTTTTAACCAACACTGTGCATTTGCTTATGTAGAGACAGGCAGCACGACAGGCTGGGGTAGCTGGATGTGTTTGTGTGGGTGTCGATGGTTATACCAACGTGTAAACGCACGTCTACTCTGTACAGCTCTCTCTTTTAGGTTAAGTATGCATATAGCAGGTGCAGAAGCACCGGCCTGCTTTAGGGGCTGTGTAAGTTTATTAACACACAGTGGATCAACAGATAGCCTTTTATAGATACGTTTTTTTTTGTGCCTGTAAGCATAGGTGGAGAGAGAGGGAGAGAGACAGATATGTATGTAAGTAAGTAAAGGCAGATGGGTGTAGAGAGATGAATAAAACTGGGGCTGTCTGTAGCCCTGTACCTGAAAGTCTATAAGATGAAGTACAGGGGATGACGGAGAACAGACGCAACCTGACTGTTGATATTGCTTTTGCTGCAACAAGCCATTATTTATCAGCTATTGAATGCAGCACCTTAACAGGGTACGCAAACTCCCAGCATGCATGGCAGTGTCTGCCAGGAGCAGAATGTGTGAAGTGCTGTACACCAGAAGCTATATAAATTGTTGTTTAGTAGCTGCCCCTCCTGCACTACAAATGTGGAGTGGCAATAAACACTTGCTGGCTCTTTCTCTCTGACCAGAGAGCATACATTGTCCAGAGCTGGGGCTTTTAAGAGACTGCTCTTCTGTTCTTCGAGCACAGTTAAAGGGAAAAAAGGAACTTTTCATTTCAAATCTAATTCTGAGCATGTATTTTCAATTGTAAATTCTGTGATACAGTTAGAAGTCCTGGTTTTGTTCCCTTTGAAAAGGAAAAGGCACTAGCTCAGACTGGGGAGCATTAGGCACTACTAGACATAATGGCAACTTTCTTCATCTTTACATAAGGAGGGATGGGGCCAGTTCTGGCCCACTTTTTAAATCTATGTACCATGCAATCCTCTTTCACAGTTGCTCAGCAGGCAAAAAAATGTGGTTTCTATCATTCAGGACTGTTCCTGAAGAACCCATGACCACGGATAATCTCCAGTCCACCAAAAATCCATATAGCAGCAGCTGCGTCCTGTCTCCAGACCATCTTCCCTACAGTCTCGCTCTCTCTTGGTACCTTTCCTGTACTACATACCTTGGCTTTGTGTCTGCAGGTTGCAAATACAACCAGGTGAACAGCCACTTCCACTGTATTCGAGAGGGCTGCCAGTTCTCCTTCCTGCTCAAGCACCAAATGACATCCCATGCCAGAAAGCACATGAGACGGATGCTGGGGAAGAATTTTGATCGTGTTCCTACTCAGGTGACTGGCTGGTTATTTATGTTGTAGCTCTGTATGTAGTGATAGTCCCTTTGGTTGCTGGCTGCAGAACTGCATTAATGCCAAGATGCTCATAACAAATTCCTAAGGACACATCTGCACTGGGGGATGCACCTGGGATGTGTGCATTCACCTAAGCTAGCTTCAGCTGGTTTGACTTCTGTCATATGAGGAGAGACAACATCAAAGCATTACTTAGTCTAAACAGCCTTTCCTCGTGAGTTGTGGAGAAAAACATTTGAGAAGGATAACACTGAAATATTCATATTTATAACTTGCATGCGCTCCCTCCCCACGCTCTCAGTATACACCAATTGGCTTATTAAAATTAAAGTGCTTAGGATGTGGAAGAATTGAGCATGCTGGTTAAAGCAAACATTTCCTGTTGCACATAAAGAATTATTTGCTGCTTCTAGAAACACAAGTTTCAAAATTTCTCTTCCTTTACTGATCTGGCATTACACTGGGGCTCTCCTTGTCATCTCAGGAAGTAGCAGGGTAGTGCAGTCACTTTTGTCTAACACAACTGGGAGCAACTGCCAGATTAGGTTTTTCTGTTTCATGAATAAATTGAAGAGGTTCAACTGCAGCACTGACCTACTGCTCAGAATGGCAGCACTCCTGCAACCTCCTGTTTGTTCTTCTTACTCCTTGGTTGCATTAACTTCCACTGACTTAGGAGATGAAATGAGCTGCCTTTATTTAAACACCTGTGACTAATCTAACCCTAAGGACATCTGGTATATGAAAAGCAAAAGGTGCTATCTGTAGAAGCAAGATGGGAACCCTCTTTCATTCCACAAGATAGGAATGAGAGTTCCCTGTTAGTTGTCAAGTACTGTCAAAAAGTTAATCGTTCCAGTCTACTGCTGTTGGAATTAATGAGTTCACACATGCCAAGGAACTGGTGTTACTGTTATGGCAGCTTTTGTTCTTAAAATTAAGTGCTCAGGTACAAGAATCAAACTCAGATTTAACAAACAAATTTTCCTCCACTACAGAGCCCTAAACCTCCTGGTACACGCAGAGCAGAAAATGCTAGTTTTGACTTCCATCTCCTTCACTGGCAATCCCATGTCATGTTAGCAGTGGAAGAGTAGTAGTTGTGGCCAAACCAATCCCGAGTATACAGTGCACATCTTAATCTACTGCTGTGCTTAGCCCATGGAGCAGTCCAGCAAATAGCAAAAAGAGGATGAAACCACAAATCAGGGCATGTAGCAAAGCTAACAGATTGCTGTACTGCCACTGCCTGTCTGCATTTAACCATCCTAACTCTATTTTTTTTCCCATTCCTGAGTGCTCGGTAGGCATTTAACGGTGTGTTTGGATATACATTGCTTCTGGGTACCTACCCAGATGTAACTATCCAGAGGAGACCACGCCAAGCCAGGCCACAGCAGCTGCACGTGAACAGAGCACAGCAGCAGACACACAGGTCACTGGTTTCAGTCTGTGATCCCCTGTCGCTGTGTCTCAGCATGCAGGTACTAGGGCAGGCATGTCAGTAGTTGTATTCCCAGTCTCTAAATGCAGCAGGACCTACACAGTAAGGTAGCAATGCCAAGATTAACACCTCCTGCTTTTGAATGCATCAGAATCCACACACCAGGATATTGGTGCCAAGATTAACACTCCCAGCCTCTGAGCGCATCACAATTCACATACCAGAATACATGTGCCAAGTTTAATGCTCTGAGCTCCCAGTGAAGGAAGATTCATGCTCCTAGCCACAGTGCCATGGGTTCCACTCACAAGCATGTTCCAGTTATCCCTCATGGGCAGTGGCAGAGGGAAATAAACATGCAGACAGATGGTTTTGGTCTTGGCATCGTGCTTTTGGTGTGAAAGTCCCCGTCCTGTTTTCTTGCTGCAGGTTATTGGCCACACTCCAAGAAATGAAAATCTCCCCCAGGTTGGCAGCATGGCACCCAGCCCAGCCTCATCAGGAACCCCAGCTTCCTTTCAGGGACCCCCGAGCATGATGGACACTGAAACAGATGAGTACATGGATTACACTGGCTGTAGCCCAGGGGGGATCTCCTCTGAATCTTCCAATATGGACCGCAGCTGCTCCAGCACTCCAGTGGGCAATGAGAGTACATCAGCAGGTAAGGAAGAAGGGGGGTGAAATGGATCATCAGTTGCCTGCTCTCTTGGGAGATAAGCTCATGAAGAGAGGCCAAAGGACAACTGCACCTTAAAATATAAACTGCACCAGCTTTATGGTAGTTCCTCTTACTAACTTAGCTCCCTCCATCTTTTTGGAGAAGAGATCCTTCAGAATGTGCACTTCAAGGGTCCATGAACTAACAGCATATCTTTCTTCTCCCCTGAAGAGAGGTTTTTATCCTCTGTCTTGGAGTGGATCTTTGAATAACTGATTTAAAAGGAAAAAAAGAAAAAGTTGCAGGGCTCTTCTGTCCCTGGCATTTCCCATTATCTTTTTGTATTTCTTTGTGCAGCATCTGAAGTCGGGCATTTTTTCTGATACTGTTGAGGTACAGAGAGGCTGTACAATAGCAAATATTATATACAGGAGGGAAAAAAAGACTACCGCATCTTCAGAAAGCAACATATAAAAGCAGCTCGCTGAGCTCCCTGCCTCATGCCTCTTGTGCCACTTTGTCGCGTGTTGCACAGAGGAGACCTCCATCATTCTCCTCTTTTTTGCAGTAAGTTTCTGCCATTGTTTCCTGCTTGCAAGGATAATGGGTAGCCATCTCCCACTGCCCTGTGCTACAAAATTATCTCTTCAGTAGTGTGGTGTCTTTTATGAATTCTGTTATCATCTAGTGTTGATTCAGGGATCTCTTAGCTCTCCTTCCCAGTGTTAGGTGATACATTCTAGATAAGCTGCCTCTCTGAGTTTGCTTTAATTTCAAATACGTTTTCCTACTCTGCCTTCCCATCCCAGACCGATGAAGGTTATCAGATAGCACCTCTAACCACATGTTACCTTCATACAAACACTGCTGGGTCACGACAGTGGGTGCCCCATGGCATCAAAGCTCCTCCAAAGAGTTCTGGTGGGACAGCACTTCGTAGCTCTCTCTCCCTTCTCAGCACAACATCCAGCCCAAGTCACACGTCCTAGGAAATGGCCCCCCACTGCTATCCAGGTAGTGAGCAAGTCCCCCTGCCCAAGGTGTAAGACAACCCTCATGGCTGTTAGTTGGTACAAGCTGGCACCAGATAAATGCACAAGGACCAAACAAGCAGGAATATCTGCTTGAAAGCCTGTGGCTCTTCCCCACGCCACTATAGCCACCTTACCTTCTGCACAGACAACCCTCCTCTTCCTGATGCTGTCAGTTCCTCACCTTCCGTTTCTTCTCTGTTACAATTCTGTTTCATGCATTTGTGAATGTATTTTCCATTTTCATCATATTGCTTCCGCTCCTGGGTTCTCATTTTGGTTCTTTTGTGTTTTTTTGTTTTGTTTTTGTTTGTTTTTTGTTTTTCTTTTTCTTTTTTTCTGCTTTTTTTTTTCTCTCCACATTCTCCAGGCTGCCTGGTTCCTTCTACTGCTACTGCTGCTGCCGATGATGCTACCCACAATGTACCACAACCTCAGCCACCACCTCTGCCTCCATCTTTCTCACAAGCCCTGCTTAGGTCTCCCCTTCCCACCCTCCCCTATCTTTTTTCTCCATCTTGTCTCTCATACTCTCTGCTCAGTGCCACTCTTGGATCCAGCAGAGGCATTGTCATGCCTGCCGCCAGCACCACTGGGTTTTCGCCCATCATTGCCACTCCAACTCCAGTAAAAAGTGACGTTCCCTTAGTTCAGGATGCAGCAGGTAACACTTCTTTGCTTTCTCTCTTAGTGTCCTTTGCCCATCTCCTTCCCCACTCACCCCGCCCACGTTTTTCTCGGCACCTTTGGGTCAGTAAAAAAAAAAAGAAGCCTGTGTCACTCTGTGCCTCACTTAACTTTATCCAAGGGTCCTTCCATGCCTACTCCAGTTCTCTGCTGATGCAGTAACCACAGCTAAAACCACAGCAAATCATTGTGAAAAATTTAGAGCAATTTCCATGAATTCCAAACCATGAGATAAATCTAACAAAATCCACAGTTAAAATTCACTTTTTGCCTCTTGATAACAGCAGGGTGGCCACGAAGCAAACTTTTGCTCATGTAGCATTTATGGGACTTGGACTTCCAGCTTAGATCTTGTAGGCCACCCAGCTCAGTGCCTATCAGTCTGCTGCACACATCTCGGCAGGTAAATGTCTGACAAGGTACCCAGTTCCAGTATTTTTATAGCTCCTTTAAGCTTCACTGCCTCCTATTCATATATAAAGCCATAAAATTCAGAGCTGCTTTCCCAGTGCAAGTAACAGAGGGAAGTACAGTCAGTGTCACTACCATGACATCATCAGACATCTCAGGCTGTTTCTCACACTCTGTTATTTGCATCTGCTCTTACAGCTGCAGAAAATACATCGAGAGTTTTAGTTTCAAGCTGCCATGTTTCCCATGTGTGACTAAGATCAGAGATGTCTCAGGCTGGGGATTCTCATTCCAGCTGGGAATGGTTTTTAGGGTGTGTCTCAGCTTTGGCTTCTTTTCCCAACTCCCAGCTCTTTTCTAGTTAATTAAGAGCATATTTGTGCTTAAAGTTCACACTAAAGAGGATTGTGGCAGCCTATAAATGTCCCAGTCATCCTTCCTGCTGGCTTTAGTGTGTGCATGTGTAGTAATGTACAAATCCAAGGCGAATGGTTGGGAGTATGGCTGGAAGACCAGCTCTGCTTGGAAGTTCAGAGGTTTTTGTCACACGACTTGACAGGAGAAGCAGCCTTGCCCTGTCCAGAGCAACGTGTTCCAATGAACAAAATACACAAGAAACCATTTTTTTTGCCTTTTTTTAAAACTGATTTGCATGTGGCCTGAAACATCTTACCTTTGTGCTGTGCTTTCTTCTAATTACATATTTTTGAGTTTCTTTTCTTTTTACCTGTAGATCTTCATATAGTTTCCCGAATGTTTACATTAATATTAATTTTAAAGACAAGCTTATGGCATGCGCTTACCAGTGAGGTTTGCTTGGGATTAAATCTGTTGAGGCTTGTAATCTTCAGCTGGGCATTAGGGACTGAACACTGCCTAGTGGCTAATGAGTGTAGGAGGTTATCTTCTTTCTTTTTCATACCCTTGCTCTGAAACTTTGCCTGTATGAGAAAACAAAATTGGTTTAACTAAAGTTATAAATACGTCTGTTTGAACTGTTGTAAGAGCTGGGCAGATACACTGAGTTTAAAACGGGTCAAATCTAAATTCTACTTATTTTGCAGATAGTCTTTTTTTCTAAAAATGTCTTATCTTGTGTTGCTGTCTGAAGGCAGACAAGACTACCACCCATATTAATGATGAAAGACTTGGCGGTTTGGCTGTAATTTTTTTTAAATGAAGGCGTAAGGAGTTGATCTGGATAGCAGTGATTTGTGCAGGCAATGATCTGCCTGGAAGCAGAGAAGTGTATTTTACAATACGTTTGCAAGGAGGAGCAGGCAGTGGTCACAGATTGTATAGCTAAGAGCTTGCTAATATAAAACTGATAGTGATAGAAAGTTACTCTTCCACTGGTAGGCTGCCTAAATTAGCCTTAATATGCAGTTTCCACCAGCTTAAGAGTCAGTAAGATGGTCTCACCACAGATGCCCCAAACTGGCATCCCTACTCGCAGCAGTAGGATCAGCTTGTCTGAGCACAAGTGCTGTGTAACGAATGGGGGTGGAAAATCTTTTGCTCTTTGCTCACCCCGCAATCTGTACAGCCCAGGCACGTGAACAACCCACTGTACGAGGAGATTAGCTTGCTGCTACCCTGTCCGTAGACTTACATCTATCAGTAGTGTCAGTTTAACTTTTGGAGGCTTCCTTGGATAATCGCCACCTTCGTTTAAAGGGTTGTCAACCGAAGGGCCAGATATGGTGAAAATAGTATCCATCACTTTTAATACCTGCTTATCAGCCAGAAAAAAATAATTCTACACCATTCAAACAAATGACTGTTTCTTCAGTCTCCTAGATGAGGATGCAAGCTGCTCTGCACTCTCAGGCCCCAGGCACTGCATGTCACAAATCATGCCTCTTTTTAAGAGGTTGGCAGTTTAAGCATGAAGATGGAGGGGAAAAAAAAAAAAAAAGTATGTTTCAGTTGCAAGCTATAATTTCCAATTACACTCACAGTTCTGCACCTGGTGAGAAATTCTTCTTGCCTCCAACCTTGTCTGTGCTGCATGTTGATACTGGAGACTGTGGTTTGATTCTGGAAATAGCAGGGAGAGAAGAAAAAAAAGTTAACAGATATAATGAGGTCGAGTCCTTGATGTCAGCTTGATCCTAGGGGATGTGAGCACTAGCCAGTTATGCTGGCCCTGTGAATGAAACTGGAAGATAGATGAGGGCTCTTTATTTACTAGGGGCATCATGTGATTTTTGAGACCCAAGGGAAAGCTGTGGAACTGGTATTTTCTCTCAGAGTCCACTGGCTAGTGATGATGAGAATTAGCCCCATTGAACATCTGTCCATCTGTCTTTCTAAGTGCACTCATCGTAATATGTAGGCTCATTACAGTGAGGGATGTTGCAGACTCCTGGCCAAAGTCCATCCTATTTCTATAAATCCCCCCCCTTGCACTTTCAATCACACATGGGATCTTCCTTCACTTCCTGCTGTCCTTGGCAGTTGTAGTGTATTACGGTGTCCTGCTCACGAAGAGCCTGGATAGGGGAAAAACATTACACACGTGCCAGTTTTTAGACTACTTAGACTCATTCACCACTTGAACCCCAGTGAACTCCAGTAAAACACCTCAGTCCTTGGTCTGGAACAATGTAAACTCTTCGGCATTAAAGTCTGATTTAAAAGGAAAATAGGACTAGAGACAACTAAGAAGCAGGAGAAACTGAGAGAGTTGCAAAACAGAGAAGGAGCAGCTGGTACTTGGACAATACCAAGCTATACAAGAATGGCAGTTAGAGGCAAGGTGGGATGTGCTGGAAAGTGAGGGAAGCGATGGGCAGTGGGCACCAGCCACCCGTGGGCCCAGAGCTGAGGCTTCCTTAGAGCCTGCGAGATGAGCTGCTGGGTGGGAGCAGTTGCAGCTGTGCCTTGGCAGGTACAGAGCTTGCCAGGACGGTTAGGGGATGAGGAGAGCCCTGTCTGTCAGCAACGCCACTCTTCGCTTTTTCTCCTCAGGGAATACCATCACTATGCCAACTGCCTCGGGGGCCAAAAAGCGTTTTTGGATTATTGAGGACATGTCCCCGTTTGGCAAACGCCGTAAGACTGCATCTTCACGCAAAATGCTGGATGAAGGGATGATGCTGGAGGGATTCCGGCGCTATGACCTCTACGAGGACTGCAAGGACTCCAGCTGCCAATTCTCTCTCAAGGTTACTCACTACCACTGCACACGGGAGAATTGTGGCTACAAGTTCTGTGGCCGTACCCACATGTACAAGCACGCCCAGCACCACGATCGCGTTGACAACCTGGTATTGGATGACTTCAAGCGCTTCAAGTCTTCACTGAGTTGCAACTTCCCAGACTGTCAGTTCTCTGGCAATAGCACACACTTCCACTGTCTGCGCTGTGGCTTCCGCTGCACTGACAGCACCAAGGTGACAGCCCACCGCAAGCACCACGGCAAGCAGGACGTCATCAGCGCTGCTGGCTTCTGCCAGTTCAGCTCAAGCGTGGACTGCGAGGTGCCTGATTGCAAGTACAAACTCAAGTGCTCCCACTTCCACTGCACCTACCCTGGCTGCAAACACACGGTGGTGGGCATGTCCCAGATGGACTCGCACAAGCGCAAACACGAGAAGCAGGAGCGAGGGGAGCTGCCTGCCATCTCGCCCGGCCCCGAGGGCCTTGCCCACTCCACTCTCGAGTATGACATCCAGAACTCTTCCATCAACCTGGACAGTTCCCTCAACCTCAGCACTGACAACAACAGCTCCCTCTTCTTCCTGCAGAACGCAGCAGGCGTGGGCCTCAATGATTCCCTGGACCTCAGCAAGAAGCAGTCGGAAGCCACTGAGGGTCCGTCACCGAGCAGAGCCGGGACCACCCCTCAGGAGAGGGGGGCAGCGGCATCTGGCTCCGGCGATGTGGAGGACGAGGATGACTCTTCCCAAGAGGATGAAGAGGATGATGAGGAGGAGATGAACGAAGAAGAGGAGGATGATGAAGAGGAGGATGATGATGACGATGATGAGGAGGATGATGAAGAGGAAGATCTGAACACAGATTCTGAAGAATCGCTGCCCGACCCTGAGGGCCTGGCCACTAAAGATGATGGGGAACCAGAGGAGGCTGCTTCTTCCACAGACCACGGCGATGCTTCCAGGCCACAGGGCGAGCCAGCCCCAGCCCTTACTCCAGCCTCAACTCCTGCTCCGGCTCCAGCTGCTGCCCCAGCCTCTACCATTGCTCCAGCAGCTTCTCCTTAATCTTAGAGACAACAGCAGCAGTGGTTTGGTTTTGCTCTTACACAGAATTACTAAGAGGACCCCATATGAGGCAAGAACAAAGATTGGGATGGCAAATGAAAAACAAACTCCGTGGCACACGCACGAGAGAGAGGAAGGAAGGAAACCCATAATCCACAGGCCCCATAAGAGACAGGTTCGCAGCGGGACTGTTGCTGCATCACTTCATTCTGCAGATCACAGAACACGGGGGCAGGACGCAGCAAAAAAAAACCCTTTTATACAGACACGGACCTCGAGGGTACCAGCTGCTTCTCCTTGCCCCATGAATGGTGCGTTGGGCCTGCGCCCATCTGGGGACCCTTTGTTATAGGTGGGGTTCTATCCCCCCCATTTTTCTTTCTGGGTTTTATTTTTCCATGTTTTCAGTTGTACGATATTAATAATAATCTCCACTTCTTGGAGGGGGGTGGGTGGGAACAACAGGTAATGAATTTTAGAAATATATATTTGTGTGTGTGTCTCTTCTATATATATAATGTACACACACACACACATATATAACATGCAAGGAATTGGTGTCACAAAGATGACTAGCTCAGCTTTTGCCAGTGGGAAGGAGGGGGTGAGGGGGTGCGCTCTCTCTCCCCCCCCCTTTCTCCCTCTCTCTCTCTCCTTTCTCCAGCATTAAATGGATGGCATCAGACAGCAAGGGTGGGAGTGGGTATTTATTGTCACATAAATGAGGACGCATTAATGAATGAGCAGGGGTGGGAATGGGACACTCCTCTGTTCTTCCAGATCCTTTTTACTATTAATGATAATAATTTTGAATGCTATTTATATTGTAAAACTTTCTCTGTCTACAGCTGTAGGGCACCTCTCCCCATCCCTGCTGTTCTGCCTGTAGGGATTTAGCTGAAGTAACTTGGGAAGGGCGCAGCGGGCAGATAAAGGGTTTGTCACACTGGAGGACTGGGGTTAATCTCCCATCCAGTTCCATCTCATCCCAACCCCCAGGTGCCTCCCCTCTATGGAGGGCGAGGCGTTTTTGTGGTGCTTCAGTATCCCCATCTCAGGAGGACTCGGTAGAGTCAGGAGGTTGTGAGCTGGCACGCTGTGCCACGGTGCAGCACAAGGAGCACCGTTCTCGCAGAAGAGCGTCCCAGCCGTTAAAGCAGCCTTGCAAATACTACTTGCTCGCTGACCCACGCAGTCGCACGATGACAGGTATGTCCCCACCCCCAAGCCCTCCTCCCCGGCCTTTCATCGGGGACGGACAAGTCTGGCTTCCTGCATGGACTGAAATGTAGCTCTGGTGACTTCTGGGAGAAGGTGAAGGCACCACTGAGGAGGCAGGAGAAGGCAGGCAGATGTTCAGGGTCCCTCTGCGGGACGTTCTGCTCCGCCTGGGGTCTCCTTTGCTCAGCACTAAGTGGGGGCTGTTCTGCAGCACCTGCAGAGCTATTGGCCCAGGCATGGCCTTTGCAGCCACAAAACACGAGGCTGCAGCAACCTACGTGGCCCAGAGAGATTGGGGGGGAGATGCCAGCTGAGGCCAGGATGTAGTCCAGCTAAAAAAATAATGCATTTCTGGGTCCATGCTGATAAATTTTGCCAAGTAGGGCTAATAGCTTGGGCACTGCACGAGCAAATGGATTTACTATGTTGGGACCTGCCACCTCCAGAAGCTTGGGCTTTCCCCTGGTTACAGGCACTTCCCTGCTCTCTTTTTGTAGCCCAGTCTGGGAACACACACTACAGGAGGCTGTCCAGGACTCTGACGGGTGAGACAGTAGCTGTTTGACCCCAAATCCTCACCTGAGTCTGAGAAAGAGGGCTTGTCTATATAAACACAGGCTCCAGAAGGACTAGCTGTATGAATTAGTTCTGATAATAGCTATTTCAGTGCCAGTTTGTAAGTATACCAGCCTAGCAAAAGGTTCCTTGTGTCTGAAGTTTGTCCCCTTTTTTTTTTTGTTTAAATCTAGTTTTTTTTTTTCCAATGACATGCAGCCCCCCCCCCTCCAAGATCACTTCAGGTCCAAGGGATCGCTGTAATTTGTTTCCACCCTGAACAGAAAAAGGCCTCGAGGAGTTTAGGTTGCCTTTTTTATTATTATTATTATTTCCCTAAGGAACTGGTGCAGATCAGGTCTGATTTATAAGCAAACAGATCAGCTGTGTAAATGTGGGGACAGAATGCTCAGATAACGTTTCAAAAAGAAAGGCAAAAAAAATTAAGAAGTACAGTATTTTTCCTGTAAAGGTTATTCCTATATATAGAACAAAAGAGAGACAACCCATGCCAGGGGGACAAGGGGTGGGGGGGGGGGTCACCTGCCTTCTGGACAGCCCTTAGATATGGTTAATTGTGTGCAATTTTTATTCTCTTTTATTATTTTTTTTTTCAATTTAGTGTTTGTTTGTAGGGGGTGGCAGGGGAGGGGGGCCTTAAGTCTACGTTTTGAGGCTGACTTCACACTCCTAGCACTGACCGGAGCTGCACGATTCCGAATTTTAACTTGAATTTTGTAGAGATGAAACAAATGAAAACAAAACAAATGAAATATTGTTATTACTAGTTTGTAGTTTATTTAATACTTTGGAGTTCTTTTCCTCTATCAGTTATTTGTGTGGCTTTTATTTTTATAGGGTTTCATTTTTTTGTTTGTTTTTGTTTTGTTTGGTATATCCCCTGCCCTCAGTTGTGTGTTTTCTAGCACAACCCAATTCTTGAATATAATGAAGCTCTCGTTCCTGGGGCCGAGTGAGGGAACGAGGGCCTGGAATTTATAGAACTTGGATGGGGTAAAAATCCTAACTTTACCGGCATTTGCTGCAGGTTCTGTACTTGTACATTTTTCCCATATTCAACTACCCAGATACTAAGGTGATGGGCTCCAGGAGGAACCCTCTGACATAACACACGCCCCATCTTGCCGAATAGCTGTTTTCACTCTGTACCACTGAAACCACCCTGATGGATGTCACTGACTTCGGGGGGGGGCAGGACCGAGCCCACTGCCTTCAGCACCACATCCTGCAGGTGTTCGGTGAAACCCGCCCGTGAGCGCTGTCAGCAGGGCACGCAGGGCAGCCCGGTGGCAGTGCCAAGGCCAGGGCTCACTTTGGCCACTCGGTACCACTCAGGATAGAGGGGCTGCGTCCCTGCTGCCACCAGCTGGGAACCCGCACCCGGACACGGCGTCTGTACCGCTTCCCCAGGCCCATCGCACCAGTGGCCACGCAGTGCGTCACTGCGGGACGGTGGGAGGAAGCAGCAGTGTGTGGAGGAGAGGGGTAGAGGATCCCGGTAGCTGGAGCTGGACGATGTGCATCATCCCAGAGGCAGCTTTAGGCAGGCGTGGTCAGCACCACCGGGCCGGGATCCGTGCTGACATGGGGCCGTTCCGCATGTGCCAGAGGGGCCTGTGTTTATCTATGCACACCATTTTCTCCCCCAAGGCACCCTACTTCTCCCCGACGTCTCAGCCTTTCTCCTAATCCTTTATCACCTCCTCTCCAGGAGCTGGCACAGGGTATGAGATTTCTCTCCCAGCAGGCTACTGCTAAACTCGGCACCTGTGCGGGGCCGACCCCAGGCGGCCAGGTTCCCTGGCAGGGCTGTGGCCACGCTGCCCTCACAGAGCTGGCAGCGGGCTCGTCCCACCCCCGGAGCACTTCTTGTCCTACCTTCTCCAAGCCTTGTTTCTGTAAAGCTCTTACTACGTCTATATTTGCAACAACAACAAAAAAGTCAAAGTTAAACCCGTCTTTTTATTCTGCCATGTTAAGGCTTTAATTCAGCAAAACTCTTAAGCACATGCTTTCCGAACCGGCAGAGATTTAAGCCCATGCTTAAGTGCTTTTCTGAACAAAGGCCCCAACAGCACAAAGATCCCTATGACAGCAAGGTGGTTTTCACTTCAAGCTATCATATCAACAGGACTGTTAATACAATGCTATTGAAATAAGTGCTTAAAAGAATGACCAGAGAAAGAGAGAGATTCAACGAACTGTATGAGGAGGGGGAAAGAGGAGAGAGGAAACGGAACTGTTCTGTCCAAAACAAAATGAAAAACAAACAAAATAAACCTTGAGATGGACCCTCCTGATTCTGCTACCATTCACTGCTGAAGAGCAAAAAAAATGAAATAAAATAAAAACTATTGACTAGATTGTTCATTCTAGCCACAAACTCAACTGGATTAAAGTCTGCGTGGAAGGAATTTTGTAAAGAAAAAAAAAAGTAAAAAATTTTTTTCCAATGTAGCAAAAAAAAAAACTTTAAAAAAAAGAAAAAAAAAGAAAAAAAGACAAAGAGGGAGAATTCTAGCCTTTTGTAATATCCATATTGCACACTAGGACTATAAGCCATTGCTAGCTCATTTTGAATTTTAAATGTGTAATTTTTTTGTTTTGTTGTTGTTTTATTTTTTTTCTTTCCGTGGGGGAGGGGGGAAATAAATGCTTGAACCACCAATGCTCTTTTTAATGTTTTATAAATATGTATGTGTATATATATAAATATAAAAATAATATGTATGCACATATATATGTGTGTGTGTATATATCTATATGTATATACATATATATAGATATATAGATATATATATAGGTTTTGAGACAAAAATGCAGAAAGTGAAAAAAAAAACACCCTAAACAGGATGGTGTGCTCTGATTTACTTGAATCTGGTCTCTTCAGCACCTGCGTTATTAAGAACTGAATATTTTTCCACTTGAATTTAGTGCTATTAGAAATTTAATATATGTGTTTTATTTATTTGATTTTTTTTTGCATGACTGATGCAAGGTTTGACATTTTCACTCAATAAAAACTGGAAAAAAAAAACAACAAAGTTTCAAGTGATCGAGTTGTCTTCTTGATTGAGGAGGTGTTTTATTTTTTGGACAGCTAACAAGTCTTGGAGCAGTTCAGGTCTTTTAAGGCACCACGGTCCCAGTAATGTCCCAGCACCCATTTTAACAGCCACTGTTTTAGCACCAGCACTATGGTGATAAGTGCAAAAAGAACAGGCTTCTCTTTTTACAGACTGGCTTCAAACTTTTTAAGCAGCCCTGCAGTTTTATTTGAAGTATTCATCAGGGCCCCTGATGGAAGCGATGCTAACACCTCTGTGATTTGCTAAACTGGGGCCTGAATTAGAGATGCAGCTGCTTGCATTTTGACTTTTCTCTTCCCACATTGGCCTGCAAACTCACAGTGGTGAACTGGGATCCACAGTGGCACTGTGCCTGCTGTAACCTACTTGAAATGTTACAGTGACATTCAAAGCTCACTAAGTCAATACATGTTTGACTGTCACCCTAACAAAATAGAAACAGAGCATGAATGAAACATCCTGTCTGCATGGAAGGGGTGGGACTGGTAACTCCACTAATAAACACTAAAATGCAATGCTGAAGCCGTATATTTTTATAGCACAAGAATACACAAATATGTATGCCATACATCAGGAGCTGAAAGAAAGCATTCCTACCTGACCACTCCATAGCTTCCTCCTGCTGCTGACACTTGTATGCGCCACGTTTGCAGAGTAAAGCAACTGCCACTGGAGATGTGAAAGTCTTTTCCAGGCAAGAGGGTGTCCTTACATCCACAGTGCGACACAGCACTGCCGTGGTGCAGCCGATCCAGCAGTTGGGAGCGCCGGCTGCAAAGAACAGTAGATTAGATAAAAGCCTGGACACTCGATGCAGCTTGTCCCCACCAGTCTCTTACCTGAGACGCATGCCAGGCCTGGGCAGGACCACACCAGCGGCGGCCCTGCTCTGAGCGAGGCAGACAGGGACAGGCAGCAGATGCCAGGATTGAGCTCCCGGGAGGTTCTGCACCACGGGCGGACGTTCAGGTGTCTGCAGCCAGCCCCTCGGCCTCGATGGCAGCCTCTGCAGGGCCAGACCTGCACCGAGAAGCTGGCCTGGCGTGGAACGGGGCTCTGCTGCCTGCCCTGCACCATGGAGGTGGGGGGGCAAGGAGCAATGACAAAGGTCTTGTTTTACCCAAAGAAAGCCAAGAAACCCCCTCCTGCTTCGTTTGTCCCCAACCATTACAGCAGCTGGGTGCCTGCACCTCTGTCCTCCCTGCCACCGGTCAGAGAGCCCAGGAGCAGCAAGCAGAGCTTGCCAAGCCTGACACACTGGCAGCAGCTGCCTCCTTATTAGCAGAGAGGATTAGACTCCTCTCTCTTTCAAAGCCCCCCGGTCGCTCTGCTGCAGCTCCCAGCCATCCTGTTTTCAGATGTCATTATCTGAACACGCTCTTAATCCGACCTTGGAGCACAGAGGTTTGTTCTCACTGGAGCTCTGCCCACAGCACACGGGATATTTACATCACTGCCTTTCCGGGGGGGCACGACACGACTCACGGTTTGAAAGCTCCTGCTGGAACTTGCCTGCTCTCTGTGGAGCTCTCACTGCACTCCGTAAAGGGATGACTAATTCGTGGGAGAAGCAGCGAGTTGAACAAATCAAAGCCTCAACTACTGCGTTTGTTCCAAGCCCTCGCAACTGTGACAGTGCAGCGCTGCAGCTGCAGCTCTGCATCCAGCCCCTGTGCTTGGGGAGCCTCAGGCAGGGAAGGCAAAGTGGCAGCAGGCACCTGGCAAGGCTGCTTGTTTTGAAGTCTAGACAAAAACTGAGCAGTTGCTGCTGCTGTTATGCATTGATTACATCAAGCCTGTCCCTCTAACAGTGGTTTTGGAGTGCGGGACCCTACAGTTACGCACACATCCACAAAACTACACTGCCCAATTTACACAAAGCACTGGATATTGCTTTTCAGCACACTACGGGCCTTGCGCGCACCCACCAACACAGGCACCCAGAGAGGGAATATCCCTTGGCACCAGCCCAAATGTGCAGCTCAAGCAGAGGAGCCCTGCATTCTCCTTTCCAGATGATTCATAGACTTTAAACCAATACAGGCAGCAAAAGTTCAATTGCCTCAAAGAAACAGCATTCAAAGTATGCTAGGACACAGAATAGGAGAGCAGATGGTTCTCCTGCTGCTTCCCATCACCCTGGTTTTCAGATGTCTTTAACCAAACGTGCCTAGTCCAGCTTAAGCACAGAAACCTGTCCTTGCTGGAGCCATACGGACTGATATGGACAGAAATAAAGACAACAGAATATGCCTGTTGGCCTAGAATAAGGGTAACGGCCATCCTGGTGCCTCAGTAAGACGATCATCACAATTTGTCCAACTACTTCTTACAGATAGTCTAGCAAGAGGGCAGCCAGCAGCAGGTGTGCAGAGCTGGTGCCCAGAGAAACCCCACACAGCTTGCTCAGCTGAGCAGGGAATGAAGGAAAGCATGCCTGGCTGGGAGGGTATTTACTCTGGTAGCACAAAGCCTCCTACACCCCGGCAGAAGGAAATTTGGAATTCTGATGCTTACAGGTGCAGAGGAAAGGCAGCTTTATGACGCACAACACATACTGGGCATAACTTACAGCTTGCAAGGACCGAGGCTCAGCGCTGGCTTCCTGCGGCAGACTGATATTAAGAAAGGCTTGGTGACCCGCTAGGGAAATAGGGCAGTTAGACAAGCCCACCTTCATGCCTCTAGAGAATGAAATTTGGAAGGGAGGAGGATTTTAGCAGAGAAGGGCACTGGTAGAGTCCCTGGGTAGGAGTCTGCCCAGGGAGCCCATGGGAACTACACACCTGCTGCTGCAGCTTTAGAGAAACCTACTGATGAGAAAATGGGACCTGCCCCTGATCAGGGGGCAGGACTGGAGGCTCCCAGCTCTCTTAGAAGACCAGCAAGAGTTATTCTAACACAGCCTCATCCCTGTGACAGGACAAGAGGCCAGAAATGGACACTTTGACAAAACACAGACACAAAAGGGGAAAAAACAACAACAACAAAAAAAGAATTCACACAATGGAGAAGAAAAAAAGAATCGAGCCAACTTTTGGTACAGCCCATGTTGCTCAGGTACGGGAGCTAAGACAGAAAACAGCCATTAATAGATAACAAGTAGCTAATAGATAAAAAATGTCTTAAGACTTCAAGGAAAAATATATTTTCATTGGGCATAGTAATGCAAAGCACAAACCCTTTCCACGCAGTAAGGTTCTGCACCAACAATCCCACCACGTGGTACACACAGACTGCATCAGCTGCTCGTGTCCTGGCTGAGATTTGCACTTCTGGGCTCTTGCACCCAGGCACAACCCCGTGCTCTCAAAGCTGCAGGTGCTTCCTTGAATGGCCATGGGAAGCCCTTCCACAGGGGAAGCTCTTGGGGAAAAGGGAGGAGAGGAGCCAAACAAATCTCTCCCTCTTCCCTCCCCCCCCCACTTGCATTCCAGAGGACTGAAGCTTTAAAACTTGACAATAAACTCTCACATCATCTTCAATGGGAATGTGAACTTTAAAGACTTCTCTGAAAGTCAATGAGCCGCTCGTAGCTACTCCAAACAAAAAGCCTACAGGTAGCTGGGAAATTTTGAGTTTCACATATACACACATGCAAATGAATAAATGATTTCTGTCTTTCTCTACAAACCAAAGCTGAACTTGGCTTAATTTGACCAAAAGGGGGAAGAGCAAGAGCATGCACGAACATACCTGCACACAAGACTTGCATGCTTAGAGCAGCGGGTACAGGTTTGCACAGTGCTTGTGTGGGGACGGGGGGGTATGCCAGTCTGGGTGAATGAAGCACACACTAGCTTGTGAAGGACCTGCATGGCTGCCATTTCTTACACCTGCTATATTTTATGGGTATCTGTAAGCCAGCTGCTCTGTGGGTATACGATGCCATACTTGCATAGCTTTTCATAAGCCTGCAATTTTTTTTGGTCTCACATATTGTGGGGAGAGAAAACAACAGATTAGGGTGTCCACTTCTAGCAGAGTACACAGGAGGCCTTGCACACAACTTCAGTTCCATGGACATGACACGGGTAAGGATAGGCACGATGCATCTTTATATCAGTGCTGTAGACACCATAACTCAAATCCAACTCTCGGGCAGTTAGCCCTGCTCTTCGGGTCTCTGCTGCCCTGAACCAAGCTCACCAGTACCTGCAAGCTGCCAGCACCTCACTCTGGAGGCAGCAGCCTCTCCCAAAGGGCTGGGGGCTGCCAAAGGGGGCAGAAAGGCACTGCTCAGCACCTGCAGCTCCAGCGGGTGGTGGAAGGGAGGACAAGTTCTTCGCGGTGGCCCTGGGGCAGGAGGGGAACTCCTTGCATCCCTACCACGCATCTTCCCACACACATCCTCCCAGCAGATGGGAATGGGGCCCCTCCAGCAGCAGGTCCCAGCCCCTTCCCAAGACGGGCAGGGTGCTCTGGGCCCGGGTCCTGCTCTTGTCCCTGAAGTGCCCCAGCCCCATCCTGATGAGGAGGGGTGACCAATGGAGGCGGCTTCCCTCCTTCCTTTTGCTCTTTTTTGGCAGGGAAACTTTTAAACAAACAAATGAAGAAACACTGAGGATTTAAGTAAACAGACAAAGATTTATCTGACAGGCAGACTAAGGAGCCTTTCCCTGCCCCCTTCCCTTCCCACAGGGCAGGGTGCTGCCTTGTGCTCTCATTACCCACAGCTTCTGCCCCGTGCCCTTGCTGTCACCAGCGGTCCCTGGGACTCTCCTGCGATCCCGAGGCTGCAGCCAAGCTCTGCTGAGATACCAGAGCCCTACAGTCCGCAACATCAGCGAGGATACAACAAAGCCATTTGATCTGTGGCCAAAGCAAGTCAGAGAGCCCCTCAGAGGGAACCGAGCTGGGTCATCCAGCCGCCAGGCACTGACCCTGCGAGCCCCGTCCCGGCTGCACCCAGGGGATGGAGGGGAAGCAGCTCTGGCCGGTGACCGGGCACCAGTGTGTCCCCCTGCCTATCCCCAAGGCTGTGATGGAGCCACCTGCGCAGACAGGGCTCCCCGCAGCCAGCAGGGACCAGGGGCATGCACGGTGTTCCTCTGCTGTACGCGAGGGATCGGGCTCTGCCTGAGGTTTTTAGAGCTGGGAACAAAAGGAGGCAAAACCCAGGTGTAACAGCGTGATGTTCCAGCTCCAGGCACCTAGCTCATTCTGGGGAATGGACAAGACTGCAAGCCCCGACCTCCCTTTCACACCCAAAACTTGTGTCCGCTGCAGTGGAAGAGTTGGTATTACTGCACGGCGAGGAATGGATACACAGATATAAGCAGGCAAACGGGCACAGCACCTGCTGTTTGTGCTATCTGAGGGCAGGAAGCAAAGAGCAGGTCCTCCACGTCGGAAAGCTGCAGGAGTTTAGCACAGAGCCTTTTGTGCATGCACATGTCAGTTTAAACTTCTTTAACTAAAGTAAACTGTTCAAGGAGATGGAAGGATGTCCACCCCAAAACTTCCTCCAGTTTAATTAAATCATTACAGAAATTAATTTTAAAGAAGTGTTACTCTGGCTCCACACAGATAAAACCTCAGTACCAGCTTATCTAAGTGGAGGGACAAAGTTGAAAGCAGCCGGTGTCTGAAGTGCTAGGGAGAAAAAGGGAAGAGCATCAGGAGACAGGCAGGCACGATGGAGGGCTGAAACACCAGCGGGGATGCTGTACGAACAGCCACGCCAAGCAGACAGAGTGACTGAGAGACAGACAAGCAAGCTGGCAAAGTGACAGACATGAAAAGAAAAATAGGCAACAAATGCACCAGCTGTACTTTTCGATGCTCTGAATCAGCCCTACCCAGCAATCACCTCCTCGCTCAGGAGACACAGTCCTAGAGAAAAGCAAGTATTTTATCTGAAACCAAAAAATGCAATGTCAACTCCCCTCCCAGCCCCTCTTCGGGCATGTTCTTGCAGCTAGCATCACAAAAGATCTCTCATCATTTGCACAAATACAGAAGGAAAAAAAAAAAAAAGGTTAAATCCTTCAGCAGATGAAGAAAAGAGGGTCTGGGGGGGGGGGGAGGTCAGGGGCATTCTTCTAAGATGCTCCATACTGTAAGTAACCCCTGAGCAGTCCTTGCAAAGCATTTGGGGAGATTTTTAGTCTGAAAGACACTTTACAAAAATAAATTGTAATTGAGTTTAATAATCTTCCCCTTTCCAGAAAGGGCCTGACAGATGCTGCCTAGTGCTCACTTCTGCCCCATTTCAAATATTTTTACCTTATTAGGATGAAATATATTATTTTTCTAATGAAAGGAGTTTCTTTTTTTTTTTTTTCCAAAGAGCCGGTTTTCCCTTCGTCCAGCTGGTGCCTTTATTAGGTTAGTGCTTGCTCCCTTTTGGGGATGGGATTGTTTTTTTCCCTGAGCTGTGAGAGACCATGCCAGCCCCTCAATCTACAAGTGCGCAGCTCAGAGCTTCTGCTGCACAGCAAGTGAAGGACTTGGGCCCTGCCCTCCATCCTCCCTCTTCCCTGCTACCCTAGATTCACCTTAGGTACACTTCCACTATTTTATTTTATTTTTTATTTTTTTGACAGCGTAGGCTGTGGTAAAGGCCAGCCTCCCATCAGCATACCAGGTGGACACAGCTCAAGGGTGACCACAAAGGCTGACTCCCGAGGAAGCAGCACGGTCTGGGAGACAGGAGGATGAAAGGGAAAATGAAGGAAGCTGGACGCTCTCTCCTGCGCCCTCAGGTAAATCATTTCCTCCATTTCACCTCCCAGCAGTGTTTATTTACATTTTCTATCTCTGGAGGCCAAGCCCCTCTCTTGGTTTGCACTTGCAGTGGGACAGAGCTCAAGTCCAGGCTGGAAGACTCACCTCGAGCTTCACACCAGCTTTCAGTGTGCTGGGTCGCCACCACAAACAATTTGTGCTGCACGTACGGCTCCACCACACGGAAGGGACCTTCCAAAGCTCCCTGTCACCAAAGCCTTGGGAAACACTTCATGTGCTCCACCACCTGCTGGGTGTGAAGGCTCTAGCCAAGCATGGAGACCCTGGCCTGAACACACAGGTTTGCAACAAAATGCAACCCTGGCCCTGCTGTCCCGCCTTGGTTTCCCCCAAGCATCACACTGCCCCACCAAAGGGAAGGCAGCCTCTGTTTCAGTAGAAGGCACTGCAAATGTGAGCACCAGGGCAGACACAGACTGGGTTTTGTCTCAGCCCTGCCCCAGGCAGCAGCCCAGCACGCTGCCTCCTACCAGCGCACATTGGGGGAGCCGGGGAGCCCTGCTGGCCACCCTGCCAGCAAACGCCACCGCAGGGTGAGGTGGCCACTGGAAACGCAGCCAGTTCCCTCAGTCTACCGAGGACAAAAGCAAGAGAGAGCACAGTTATTAAAAAGCACTTACTTGCCAGAAGCTGCTGAGTCGCAATGTGCAAAGGCCAGGTCTAAAATGTCTGCCTCGAAGCCGGGGCAGCTGGTGGTGGGGCAGCACAGACCGCTCAGGACAGGGGAGCAGCTCCTCTCCCACAGCTGTGCAGCCCAGGCCATCAGCAGCTGGGGACATTGGGTGCAGCTGGGCGGTGTGCTGCAGCCTGCACCCTGTGCACTGCAAGGCACAGCTGGTAACGGGCTGGGGCTTTTGTGTGAGCTGCAGGACCTAGCATGAAACTTGGCTCCCAAAGTTTGCTTTTTCTGCAGCTTGTCTTTGTCACATCTCATTATTCACCAGCTGGTACTTTTTGTCATCGCATGGGGAAACCGAGGCACATTACAAGTAAAAGGCTCTGCAAAATGTCATGCAGCAAATTAGCAAGATCATGAGGAACCCTGCAATCCACCTCCTTTCTGATCCCAAACACTGTTAGGTAACACCCTGGCCTTGCAAAAGGCAATAAAAAAATTCTTCCTGCTTCTGACAAAGGTGCACATAGAGCTGATTTGTCACGTCTAGGGGTAGGAAGGTTGGACAAAGACAATCAGGAGTCATGTCTCTTTTAATCCTTTCACACTTTGTCACATTTTTTTGAGTTCCCCGTGTTTCTCTTGGAGCTATTGAAAAGGGAGCTTTTATATCCTTAAATTACTGGAAAGCACCAGCCCGACATTAATTCCTCTAGGGGAGAGCACAGGCTCACAGGGTTTCACTGGAACGTGCCCAAATGACACTGTTCAGAGGGAGCTCTCTTCACCCACTTTCTGCCCTGTACCAAGAACCTACAGAAACCATGCTGCGAACCCACTGAACTTACCAACCTGAGTGTTGTTGTCTTCTGTGCCAAAGCCAAGGCTGGTTACACTAAAATGCAGTCCTTGAATTATCCAGGTGGTGAGTGACTGACTGCCTGTGCTGTCTTGTTCTGCAGAAAAAGGGATCGCTACCTGGTCATCTTTAGCTAACGTGATGTGACCTCAGTGCCTACTAGCTGGTGAGCTAAACAGCAGCTGATATAAGCTTGTTTCTAGCCAAAAAAAAAAAAATCACAAGTTAGCAGGCAGGTTACGTGGTTCATTGGGACCAAAACACTTGCCCTGAAACTTCTTCTATGCTGGAAAGAAAGGCAAGAAATTAGAGGCTGAAGAATAACACTCATGATTCCCAAAAATACCTACTGGCAAGAAGGTCTGGCTTCTTCCAAATTCCCTCCTGGTGGGCTGGATCTCTTCAACGAAGTACGCAAGACCCCATCAGCAGCCAGAGGCCCAGAGTCAGATTTTTTGAGCAATGGGCTACGAGGGAGCTTTCTGTGATTCATATCGGGTGGGGTAAGGAAAAAACGTGACCTATGCAGCTGGTAAAGGTTGCAAGAAGCAAAAGCTAAGGGAGAGAAAAGGGCAGTTGAAGAAAACTGCCTTTTACTCTGCACCAGAAATCTTAAGGTAAATTAATTGAACACTGGGAACATGGAGGAAAGGGGGGAAAAATGAACCCGCAGGGATGCTTGTACTGTAAACCTCGTAAGTCACTCTGCAAGGCACATACCTCAGCAACATATTTTCCACATTTCACCAACTGCTGTTGTCCAGGCACTTTCTATTTTCAAAACCTTCTATGTATATAAAATGTACACAGGCAGGACAACACTTTTTCATTACATCCCTGCATTCAGTCTTGTTTTTTTCTCACAAGGATTCTTGGCATGGAGAAATGAAAAGTGCCATCCCTTAATAAAAGCCTGTCCTTTTAAACACTTTCAAATTTGCCCTGTTTTAGCTAAACGTGACGTTCTTTGTGAACGTTAAACAGCGGAGAGAGAGACGGAGAGGGAGAGGGAGACACACACACACTCACTCACTCCTGGGGAAGATATTCGTCCATTTAAGGAATGAGAAATCATCACATTCAGCAGCAGGTCTAAATACAGTAATATGAAGGTCCCTTTCACTCCCCCTGAGCAGGAAAATGTCACTATGTACCAGACACCCAAATACTCAGGAATCAAGTAAATCCCTCATTTTTAAGGAGGGAGCCAAACACTTCTGTTGAACAACGATGGGGCTGCAGTAGCTACGAGCTGCTGTACGCCATTTCTTTCAATGGCTTCTGTGCCGACATGGCAGGGTCAGACCAGTCATGGGATACAGCACAGCATTCCCTGCCGGCAGATAAGCCTCGGGGCCATGGGATATCTCACACGCTGCCTTCAGCACCTCCTGCTGCCAGGGTGGAACGGAGCGCTGCGCTGCATTCTGCACCCTGCAGAGCCTCCTGCTGGGAGGACGGGGACCAGAGGAGCTGCATTTTACTCACCAGTGATACATCCATCATCTCACCCTCTGCAACAACGGAGGCAACCTAGAATTATGGTGGTGTTGGAGCTATTTGTACTGTACTTTATATTGCACTTCCACCATTCTCTACACTGCCTCCTGCTGACATAACCTACGACTGGAGCAGTTAGAAAACAAACCAACCACAAATGTCCATCAGAAAACATTTTATACGGACTGAATTTCTGTAACCTCCCCTCTTCCCTCCCTTTACCACCCTGCATACATTATTTCTCCATATTTCTCCCCAAAAAAGAGCCACAGTAATCCAGTGACAGCCTGGTGTTAAATAGTGGTAACTCATATTTATTACAATTATATACAATCGTATTTTATATTTGAAATCTATACATGATCACACAGACGAGCACGCTTGCTTGGTGAGGACAGTGAGACTCAGTTGTTACAAGAATTGCTCCGCTAAGAGGCTCTGATGCAGTGAATAATATAATTGGACACCACCATTTTAACAGCCGAGAACACAATGCTGCAAATGAGAGGTTTTAAAGTTCACTGTTTTAATTTGTATATAGCCCCAATGGGGCAAAAAAAAAAAGGCTGGACTGGGCAAGAAGGGCCAGCGGTGTACCTCAGAGCTGGAATTGTTTTCTCTTCTGTAAAGACTTCCTTGCTGAAGCAGGTGCCTGTCACTGGGTAGGTGCAGGTCTCAACTGATCATTTAATATGGGTTTTCTCCTCATTTAGGAAGAAAAACAAGATAAGAACCATTGCAACAATTCAAAATTAACCAATTATTTCAGCATCTGATATCATCTCATTCAGGGCAGCTATAAATAAAATGTAAGATGTCAAAAACTGATGCGAGCTCCTTGTCTTTGGAGGAAGAAGGGTAGTAATTGGGATGAGTGGGGTCATCTTTTAAAGCCTTCTTTTACTGGGGAGCAATCAGTAACAAAGCCACCTGTTCTCATGCATTTTACTGTGGCCATGAAACCTGGACTTGGTCCCTAGCAAGAGGCCACTTTGAAGAGTGGAAGGGAGTGTGTGGGGTGCAAATCGTGTTCTTTGGACCCCACAAGAAATTTAGTGTTTTCAAATGCTAGGTAGTTTCAGGAATTTGAGGCTTGACGTAAGGCTTGGAAGAAGGTGGCTGAGACTGAGATCTGGTGAGGAATTCAGGATTAAACCGTTCCTTTTTGGTGACAGAATACCAATTAGTTTGAGAAATAAAATGGGTATTTGGGGAAACAGTGAGAACTGCCTAGGGGATTATGTGGGGATTAAAGACTTGTGAAATCAAAGAGCTCGGGACAGAAAAGTTTCTGAAACTGAATGGAAGGACTCTAGGATACAGCAAAGAGGCTGACCACTTCAGGAGAGATGCTGGGAGTTTTAGTAAGGGGACTTAAGTAGTCGTGGGGCATGGTAAGGCGACTGGTCTTCCAGCCTAGGCAGTGACCCCAGCTCATGGGGAGAAGGTAGGTCTGGGAGGGAAGAAGAAGCCACTGCAACGCTGCACAGCCTTGTGGTGAAACAGGGCCCACCTTATTCACCGGGCAATCATGACCCTACTCAAGGTCAATCATGGAAGAATCACTGGAAGGGATGGTGGCACTCCACAAAATGGGAGAGGCACCGGGGACAGTGCAGGAGGCTAGGGAAGATGTACAGCAGCATCAGCAAAAGCCGGGGTGCTTTAGTCAATCTCGTTCTCATTGCTGGCCCCCTCAGGTCTTCGTAGCTTTTCCACTTGCTCATTAATCTGCCCATCCCCTCCTCTCCGGTCCTCAGTCTGGACACCCAGACACTCCTCCTCATCCACGTGGCTCACATCATCATCCTCATCGTCCTCTTCCTCCTCTTCATTCCTTTTGTTTTCCCTTTTCTCCTCCTCGCCCTGCACCTCCATCCGCACTTGGCTCTTGACATCGATCACCGCCTTGTTGCCTTCCTCGGTGCTCAGAAGATGGCAGCTGACCTTGGAACCCTCTGGGCTGTGGTTCTCCTTGACCGGTGAGGAGGTGGTGGACTCATTGCTGACGGGCGAGATGTCGCTGCTGCTGTTATGGTTGGCAACAGCAGGGTTGGAGGGTGAGCTTGGCTTCACTGGGATCTGCCATGACGGGATCTTAGGAGCCGAAGGGGAGGGAGGGAACTGCCTCCTTGGGGGAGAGAAGGGGGGGGAAGAAAAGGAGAGAAAGGGGCTTTTATTAAAAACACTGAGGGGTTATCATTGGAGAGAATGGCATTTGTAATGGCAAAATCACGTAAAGCAGGACTGAAACTTCAAGTCTCCTTTGTCATAAGCGAACAAGAACAAGGCTAGATCTTCAGCCAGAATCTCCACGTGTTTTACAAGCACCCAATAATTGAGGCTACACACCAGTAATCTGAAGTACTAAAATGATCTCGTTCGGCCAATTTCACAGAGTAAGTTAGCACTCAGGAATGCTGCCCCTGGAAAGACATGAGTGGCCCTTTTAAAACAATCACTAATTAATTGGTAAGCAAAATTCCCACTGGAGCAAGAAGTCAGAGACATCAGCTCCTGGTACCTGAGCCAAGAAATTTCACCACCTGGCTCTTGCCTCCACTGTGATACACAGCTATTGCATGCTGGCTCATTACAATCCAGAGCCTATCTCCTAGTCCCAGCATGCACTTTACATGTTTGGGCCAGATCCTGGCTGTTGCAAACTGGTTCAGCTTCTCTGATTTGAATGGAGATGTACTGGCTTGCACCAGCTGAGAAGCTAGCTGCTCTGTCCTCAGCGAGTCCTCTCCAGGTGGGCTTTAAGGATTTGATAGTGCCAAGCTAATCCCAGCTCTGAAATGAGAACGTAAATACTAGAGTGGACAAATGTAAGTGCAGTGGGGAGCCCTGGTGCCCTCAGAAAGTGATCCATCATGAAGAATACAGCAAAAAGGCATGTCTGCTCCGGTACTCCCTACGCGTCCTTGCTTTTGTAACGTGGAAGGTGGGAGTATGAAGAGATACAGATCCCCCTCTGAAAAGGATGCTGTGTGACAGGGTGTTCTCATGCCACTCAGGTGAATTGGCAGTGCCATGGGTGAGAGCAGAGCAGACCAAAGCTGTCCGTTCTCCTACAGTGAGTCCTTGAACACAACACGGTCCATTTTCACAGACTGACCTAGGAACAGCAGTTGCTCTCACCTCCCTCTTCCCACAGCCACCACTAGTCACGGAAGAACTCTGCTGCTGATCTAACCTCCATCTCCTGCGAGTGCAATAAGCTAATGCCTGCATTATTCAACCAGTATCATAAATGCAATCAGCAAATTCAGTCTGGAGACTTTCTTGGCTCCAGTGTTGCTGCTGCCTCCTCACTGCACAAACATTAGCCTTTTTGTTAAAAAAGCAACAGCAAAGTTTTCTTTCCCTAAAGCACCTACACCCCAGCATAAAAGAGTGATTTTTTCCTAATGGCAGATAGCCCTCCCCCTTGCCCACTCTGGAAAGCCACTTCTCCTCTGCTGGCGGCCATCAGCAGATGGCAGAAAATGTACAAACGTAAAGATGGCCAAATGTACAAATCAAAGAGGGAACCCTCCTCAATAAAAAGACCAAGGGACAGGTAAGCCTCTTCGCTTCCTATTCATCCAGCCTGACAAGCAGAGGCCTAAGAAAGAAGACTGGGTCTGTAATCTCTGGGCAACCTTCCTGTTGCTGAAGAGATGTCATTAACTAGTGCTCTCTCCCAGCAGTGATGCCACTATGACCCAACTTAACAGACAGTAACTTAGTATGTGTCCCCAGTCCTCCAAAGCTTTCTACTGTGACTGCTGGTGGGAACAGGAGGTGTGGCAAGAATTTAAAAGAATATTAAAGCCAATACACTCTTCAGACTTCTAAAAAGCATTCTTGCTGAAATTCAGAATATGTCTAGTCCAATCATAGATCGGTCTTTGAAGTCCATCTCTTAGAAAAGAGATGATTTGAGAGGACTTAGTTGTGTGTGGAAGGAGGTAAGGGAGTCGTATCAGAGTGAAAGGATCAATAACTGAAAGGGTAAATAAACTCTTAAGTAGTGGTTTTAGAAAAAAAGAATTCCTCAAAAACTGGGATCCCTCTCCCTAGGACTGTCCCACAGGCTGAGATTTCTATCACCTCATTTCAGACTTGTACAGTATAAGATGTCTATATCTGAGCTAGCTAATGGAGAGAAAAAGACTCAGCTAAAGTGCAATTCATCCTGGTTATGCCCTAGCCATGAATGGGGCAGAGGAACTGCATCCACCAGTGGTTCTCTCTCTGTAACAGAATGTAGGTGGGTAGCTCACGTGTAGCCAACACCTCAAACTAGGTGAGAGGCATCCTCCCTGTGGTGAGTGGCAGAGAATTCCTCTATTGCAAACAAAAGGGAAAAATCTTATTAATTATTAATTGCCCAAAGCGCTCCGTGATTTAAGGCAAATTTGAAAAACATTCTGAGACCTGCAAATAGAAAGTGTAGCAGAGTGTAAAGTGGTATTATTAAAATAGCAATAACAGGATATAGAGCTAGTTCCTGTTGGAAATGTCTTTCCTCTCTATGACTAAGAGAATCCCACAAAGCAACCCGTCCCCACACAACCATCTTCCATCAACATATTCCATCCATACCGGTTCAGGAGGAGTCCTTTTAACGAGTAGATCTCAGATTTCAGTTCATTAATATTCTGTGACTCCAGAATCCAGTTGGTGGAAGTTGTGGCCTATAACATGGAAAAGGATATGTAAAGATCAAAGCATGAAGTGGGAGATAGCTCACAAATGACAATTTTTCTATCTTATCTTCCCTCTCCTCCCATCTGGGAATCTCAAGCTAACATACATAAGCTCTATCACTTAAAATCTCAGATCTGAGCAAAACAACTTCCACAATGAAGACGGACCTGGATGGATCCCCACAATGACCAGAAATAAAAATTGTTTCAAGGTGCTCAGACAATTCAAATATTTGCTTTCAGGCTAGAGGACTAATTAATCTTGTTTCCAACAACCATTGCTGAAGCATCTCAAGGGGACCTTTCTTTTTCCTTTAAAACACAGCCAGCACTTGTGAGAATTCAGACAAAGCAAGCTCTGCACAGCATGTTTTCCTCCAATATGTCACACAGAGAAGAACACACAAAGACATAAACCAAATTATTTGCCATTGACCTATGGAACGATTTTTAGATAAGAACTAGGATCCTGAAAGGCAGTGGGAGTTGCACTGAATCAGGTCCTTTACTCTCTCCTGTGCTGCAATTAGCTGAGGCATCAGATTCAAATATTATATATTAGCAACTGGTTTAAAACCACTCGCTCATTTCTCCTAAATCATGAAATAAAGTCGACTATCTGCATTCTGTGGTGTTTAGAGGTGGACTGATAAAGTGATGCTTGAAAGCTCCAAAAACTTTCCCCACTAGATCTGAACAATTAGAACTATGGTTGAGTTACCAGATTGTATCTCCAGGAAGCAGCTGGACTAGACACTGTCTCTCGGATATTTCAAAGCAATGAATGCAATTTGGTGGGGAAAGATAAGTAACTCTTGGAAGCCTGGTACAGCTGCTGTCAGCACTGCATCAGAATTGCTATGGGATATCAGGCAGAAATTAGAGTAAGGTAACAACTGAAGAGAACATGCTGCAGATAATACTTTTGGCAATTTTTCTTTTAACCCTTCTGGGAACTTGAGAAATGGGAACAGCACTCTGAAAGAGAGATCACAGCATGGTTATCCCATCCTATCACTGTAGCAGCTCCTGTAGCGATGGGCTGAGTGTGGGACCAAAAAAACCTCACATCTAGCACTTCCCATAGAAATTTCTGCTACAAGCCGTTACGAATGAATCCATTCATGAGCATCTCTCCAGAGATACTCTTAGTAAATTCCCCGATGAAGGAAGCCAGGACTGGAATAACAAAAAACTCCTCCTTGCCAGCTCCTCCTAGACGTAGCCAGGATTGGTTGCTCCTACTCACTCCTCAACCAGACTTCAGCTAGTGCTGAACAGCCCTGAACACCTTCACAGCCAGCACTCCTCACAGGGACTTCTGGGCTGTGAACCCAGTGAGCAGGGAGAGGCTCAGCCTGTAGTAGCTGTGATATACACAGATGCGTTCCCCTGGGATTCACACTCCCAGCCCTCAGACAGCAAGAATCCAGGAGCCACTGTTCTGGCTCTCCAAGACCTTGAAAGCTACAGCAGCACATTAACAAGGGAGTGATTTCCACTCACTGGCCTGCAAAGGACTCAAATTTCCAAAACACATATGGTGCCAGATGCCTAGGATTTAGAAATAAAATCTGACATCTGGGGCTTTTTAGCCAGTCTCTTTAAAAAACAGTTGTAGAAAATTCAAGCCTTGAATTTTTATGTACGTTTTTTAATTACTTAAAGTCCCTCTTTTTAATTTTTTACAGCATGCCAGTAGGAGTTTGAAAAGCAGATATAAAAACTTACATTACAGCTGAGAAAACACAGCTTTTATTCTTTGGTTTGTGGGGTTGCCCAAGTTTTTCTTTGTACACATGAGGTTTAGATATCATAACAATGTGTGCTACCATTTCAGTGAAGGGGGTGGAGAGGGGGGAGGACAAACTTTAAGACTCTCTAAACCACCAAGACTCTTATGCCCTTTTCCCTTCTTAAAGCTCAACATGTGGCCTTAATCTTAACACTTACGACCTGAAAACAGTTTTCCAATTTCCGGACTGGCTCCAGGCCACCGACAGGCCACAGTTCCCAAGGAAAATTGAAGTGGAGTGTTGTGACCATAAACTGGCTTTCATGGTTGGGTTTACAGCTGTGCCACTGAGGGATTCCTACTGTACAGTGTGCACACCACATAGTCAGCTGTGGCCCACCAGTTACACACCATCAAAGGGTTTCTATGAGATTGAGGTATAGGTATGGGGAGAAGACAACTGCTCGTGCTGCAGATAGATCATAAGGCACGTGTAAGGGATTTAACAGTAGAAAGAAAATTCTCTCCCTGTACTAAGAGTACTGAAAGATATCTGGAACCTGAATAATTCCAAATTTGTGAGTGAAAGGAAGACATCATCTCTTTGTGAGTGGTTCAAATCCATCCCGTCCCACATCTAACTAACAGCTACTGGCTGACAGAATGCTTAGCTGCCAAGTACTTCAGAGACAAAAAGTACAAAGTCTCACTCCCAGAAAGAAAAACAATGTTGATTAAAAGTTGAAACACAGTTACCTGAAAACACAGGTAACTACACAAACCAGCCAAAACTGGTGGTTTTATTGCCAAGTTCAAGACAGGAATCAAGGGAAATGGGCCACTGTGAGTGCCTAATGTGATTGTGATGGGGCCACCTAGTACACTGAGATAACCAAAATTCTTGAAACAGGCAACCAAATAGTATGAATGTTCAGCCATTACCTGTTCTGGATCTGAACAAGTGACTTACATACAGTATTTCAACTGTATGCTTGGCTGAACAGGAGTTAAGTTATTGCTTTGAATCAAAATACAAAGGTAAAGGAGAAATATAAACATGTAAAATTACATATTTACAGAAAAAGAAAAAACTGCACATCTGGCCTTTACACCTCTTTTGGTCACTGGACTAACAGGACGATTATTTCATTTCAATTGCATCTCAGAAGTTACAGAGCTGAGAACAGGTCTAAGGCCTCAGACACAAATGCTGCATGCAAAGCCATATAATAAAGCCCTCTTAGAAATCAGATATATGTCACTGGGTACCCAATTAATATCCAGGGCTTTAAACAGCCAGCCTATGGAAATGTCAAATGCAGAGAAACCGGTGGGGGATATGACAGAGATGAAGGCTGGATTGTGAACCTAATAAGGTGCTTTTCAGGTGGACACAAAGGAAGCCATGCATCTTCTACAGATGGTGATGTTCTGAAGGTGAGGAGCTGGAGTTTGATACCTTAGAAGCAGCCAGTTCTTGGGTGAGCTCCTGAATTTTCTGTTGTTGCTGGATTAGCGATTCCTGGACAGCTGCTAAAGTCTTCTGTAACTGAGTCACTGTGAGGGAAAAAGCAGGAGAGTGTTAAACTGAGATACATGCACACACGTCCTTCCTGCTGTCTAGCTACAAAGATGCCTCTATTCCTACTATATCTAATTTATCTACGCCCGCCTGCTCGCTTTAATCCATATGATTTATCTGCACTATGGGTAATCTACCTGCACTGCATCTAACCTCCAGTATTTCTAGTTTATCTTTCCATTGTATAGATGTCTATAGAGCACAGTATATCCATCCAAAACCTCTCCCTTCTAATTATATTGGTTTATGATTTGTACATCTCCCTGAACTTATACAATGTTTGTATCATTTATCTACCTTGGGCCTCACACAGGCAAACTCTGGGGCTAGCTCCAACCTGGAAAGAGGCTGGTCTCAGGATTGACCTTAAGGTATCACGAGAAATGAAAGATGCTTGTCTTCTCGCCCTCCACTAAAAAGTGTAATTAGCAGCCTCCTGCCCTGAACTCACCAGCTCCTTCACCCCCAACACGTTTACAAACACTGCTGAAAATCACGCTTTTTTCCATCCCACCATATACTTCGTGTGTTTTCCCTTGTATTTCGAGAGAAAACCCAGTATTTCCCTCCTACACCCCAGCAAACACTGAATATCAACTGTTGGACTCCAATTCCAGCTGCAAAAGAACTTTTTCTACTTTTGTACTTTATCCAAAGCTTCCAGGCAGTAAACAAGCTGATAAAATAAAATAAAATTAAAAGCTCTATTGGTGTGACAGGTAACAGCTAATCCAGACCATCATTAGGGCATCGGGTAATGAACAAGCACCCTATAGAGTCAATAACAGAGAAGGTGGCTAAGGTCAGGGAGGCACAGTAATTACAGACTTTCCTGACCCTGCCTTGGATTTTCAGATGGAAGGTGGGGGGAAAACACCACAAAAAAGCCCCTGAAAACATCAGAGAAGCAGAAATTAAAAATGAACTTTACAGCCCTCCGAAAGGCTGTCATTTTATTCCCCTTATTAATATTCTGAGGTTGGGAGCCTTTCCGTAAAAACATAATTAATTGAGGCCGCGCCGACAGTAAACAAGCAATTTCAAATTAAACCGAAATGACGGCGGCTTCATTTGCAAATGTGAACAGATTCTCAGAGCAGATAAATGAAGTCACCACATAAAGTGGTAGATGGAGGGAAAGAAGAGGGTGGGGGTCTTGGCAGAATGGAGGATGCAGGGAGAAGGGCTTTGAGGGGTGAATTGATGGAGTCATTAATCTTTACCTGTCTGTGTCACACTGCCACTCATCTCAGCAATGTTTGACTCAATCCTCTGAAGTTGTTTCCTATCTTCTTTGCCTCCCATGATGAGAGGGAGCAGGTATTTCTGCATGGAGGACATAAACTTTTTTTTACAAAACAGGGATATGCAAAGTGGTCTCTCTAATCTTCCAAAAAGTCCACCACCCAAACCCCATCTTTTATCACAGAGCCAGAGATTATTTATCCACACACCTGGCTGAGAAATGAAATTCCGCCTAAATTAGGTATTAAAAGAAGCTGCTGAAGAGAAGATGCAAGACCTCTGGTTATATTTTTGGGGGTGCTGAAAAACAGTTCCTAACTCTGTTTAAGGTTTCCTGGGACGGCTCTCACTCCAGAGAAACATCGATGACATATAGATGTCAGATTCAGATTTCAGATTTTCTGTTCTCAAATGTGAACACACTGATGTTGAACAATATTTGAGCTCCATCAACAAGAAAATAAATGCAGAAGTTGGGGGAAGAGGGGAAAGGCCCTGAAAAGGACAGAGGAAGCATAAGAGAGGGAATGAGAGTTGTTGTAAAATCTTGTGAACCCTGGTGTTAGGAGGGTTAGAGTTGCAGAGGGAAAAGCAGAGATCTGAAGAAACAGGGACCTGGAGAAAAAGGAAATGGAGCAGAGTTAGCAACAGTACAAGAGAACTATGGAATGAGAGCAAAAGAAAGGGAGAACCAAGCTACTACAGGAAGCAAGGCAGCTCCCTGACCCTGTACACAGCCATGAAATCTACATTATTCTGCCCTTGCAGAGGCTTGTCTTCATCTATTAGATCCCAACTCTCCCCTAACAGCCATAGATCCTTCTGCAGCACTGCACACAGGAATTGTTTATGCACTCTAAGATGAACACGTCCAAGTGCAACATGGCAGGTGAAGAAGAGTGAGAGAAGGATGGTCTAGGATGTAGAAACAACTCTGATAGCACCTATCAATTCTTCATCCTGGCTTTTGCTGCATGTACACACACTGTAGGGGCATACATACAGAACCATTTCTGAGACAGCTGATTATCCAAACTGACGTGTGGGACAGCACTCTTTTACACTTAATAGCATTGGTTTAAGATTTCCCTGTCGCTGTACACAGCTCTTAGCCTCACAAAGCATATGTATGCACATATGTTTACACTCAGACATTCTGAAAACCAAATAGCTTTTGATGACTTTCATAAGCAGTTCTCTTTTAGTCCTTACAGAACACACATGGACAACTATGTCTTATCCTAGCATCCTACCTTGCATTTAGAAATCACTATTTGCAAACTCCCTCAAAATGCCATGGAGGGCAGAGGGAATTTATCAACTGTCTCCAAAGATTTCTTACTCCTATAAAAGAATATGGGTCTCTGTTAGGCACACAATATGTCTTATGAGGTTTGGATAGACAGCAGAGCAAGATCTGTAACCAAAGAATACAGCAGTAAGATGTATTAACAGCATCAGTGACATTACACCAAAAATTTTATGTAAATCATCAATATGTGTTAGAGATGTGTCATTTACTAACAGCAATATGTTAAGGTCTGCAAGGCCCAGCAGCTGTTGTCTCCACATCTCTCTGGACACTGAGCAGCCTCACCATACTTTGCAAGAATGAAAAGATCAGTAAGGTTGACATCACTGCTTTCATACAAAAAACAAGGGGATAACATAGTTTCAAAAGAGCCATCCTCTTAAGTCATGTAATTTCATTTGCATAGATGGAACAAGTTGCTAAATCTGGCCTCCCTCTCTTACCCTGAGACCCAGGAAATTAGCGACAGAATGGAACAAGAAAAGTAGTTTTAAAAAAGATGGTCAGCACTTGATTTGTAAAATAGATTTTACTGCAAAAGGCAGTAGGATTATCTAATGTCACTTACCACAGTATTGGAAAGCACATCCAGAGTGAGAGAGTATGTTCAATCAGAGGAACATTGCTCAAGAAATAAGGAGAGGCTACTGTCTCTACAGTACACAAGCAAACATGCACTTGCTCTCCCTAGTTCTAAGCACACTGGAGTAGAACTATGGGATGTATGGCAGAGCTATAAGTTATCACCTTCTTTTCAGCCTTCTCATCAGTCAAAGAAGACTCCTTGCTAATCCATGGCGCAGGATCAGCAGTGTACAAACCATTAGACTATGGCTATGACAGTAATGCTGCTGGCCAATGCTGAGAAAATCCCTTTACTGACCTGTCCTCAGTTTCTCCAGTTTAAAAGAATATATACATACATAAATCAAATGACCTTGTTTCTGGCAGTTTGAGATCCACTGCCGAAAACTAGTTTTGTTTCCTTGCCATTTTTTGTCTCTGCATTTCCATGTGAAGCGTCTACATTTCTCACATGTACCAATGGCAGTGTCAGTACAAGCTGAGATGATTCACCAACTTGGAACCAACGTGATCATCTGGATACAAGCAGAATAACATCGTTCTCTCAGAGTACAGAGTAAGGTGCTGGAGTAGTGAGGGAGACATTACCTTGTACAGCTGGTGGAAGCCAAAGGCAATTCCTGCCATTATGATAGCCAAAGCCCCATAATCTCGCCATCTGGAGCCAGGTGGACCTAAAGGCCAAAATCAAGAAATAAGCATAGTCAGAACTTCAGGTGATAACATTTTCAACTGGTTTCCTGATATGCCCATTTTATCAGAGAAAAAAACAATGAATAATGCCATTTCTGTTTCTTAGCTGGCATAGATTTAATGAACAGGGGGCATTTGGATGCTGGTAGCCCTTCAGGTACAGTGTACAGGATCCTGTCCTTAGGACACTAAAACATCTATCCAGACCAGCATTGATACTGGCCTTGCTCAAGGTGTCAAAGGGAGACAAATCACATCAGCAACTAACAAAGTTCCATCAAGCTGTTTTTCTCTACTCTTTCCTTACAGAAGGCACTCCGCACTCACCCCAGACAACTATGGTGCTAGCTAAGGTTAACTCATTACTTGAATACTGATTACTCTTCATAATTGTAATTCTTTTAAATAGGGACAAAACCAGAAACTCAGAAGAGCGCAGGAAAAAGAAAGAGGGAAGCATTTAGAGGAAGAAGAGAAATCTATTAGGGCAATAAATGGGTTTATGAAGGCTGTGTCAGCAATTACAGGCTGTTTCAATAAGGAACAATCCAGTGTCTTTCAAGCCTGAATTACAAATAGGGACCAAAGCACATACAAACAGCAAAGAAAAAATATGCAATTAAATATCTACAGAGAGAGAGGTAACGGAGAAGAGAAAGGATTGAGATATTTAACACACAATTCTGCACAGAGGCTTAGAGACTCAACAGAGCAGAGCAAAGATATGGCACGGTCTGCTCCTCCGAGCAGAATTAGAAGACACCTGTAGTTTTCCACCAGTTTTATCCTTTTACCTCCCTCGCAGTTCCCTTAGTGAATCTTGTACTGCCCCCGGTTTTCTGTAATAATAACAGGGATGCAGAGTGATCTTTCCTGAAGTTCAGTGGCAGGATGTGGGCAGAAGTGATGAGGGGGAGGCTGGTGTGCAGTTTCCAACCAGACAGACCCAAATCTACATGGGACCTACGATGTCTAGGAAATGCATTCTGTTCTCCAACGTTTCAACTCGGGCATAACTGGCCGAAATGCCTGGAAGCTTGTCTCCTTTCAGTTGGTTCACCTATTGTCAGTTTTCTTGTTGCAGAGGTCTCCCACAGGCATTTCATTGCAATAGTTATTCCTAATTCCAGCCCTCAGGCCCTACAGACAGACACTGACTCAAATACTGGCACCCCTAGCTTCTTGCTGCATCTCAGGATACAGTTCCTCAGATGATCCGCTGGCTAGAAATCCGAACGAATTAAAACGGCTCTGCCAGAACCCGGGAATAGTGTCACCAGCAGTATTTTGGGTTGCTGTGGTTGCAGCTTTGGAGCTTAGGCACATGATCGAATTATCATAACTTTTTAACTTAATGAGTTAAAACACGTCAGCTAAGTTGCGGTAACTGGCTGTGTACATGTCAGGATTGAAAATGATCCTTGGCTAGTCTTGCTGCAAACCCCAGTCCTCCACCCCACTTCCCCCTCCTTGCTCTGCTCCCACTGTCATTTCTGGTACCTGAATTCTCCTGGACGTCCAATTCTCTGCCTTGAACTTCCAAGGATCTTCCTGTGACACTGCAACTCATTCCAGGCTGAGCTGCCTATTGCAAAGGGTTAATTAATCTCAGAGGGTCGGTGGGTCCAGCTGTGGCCTGTCCATGGCAGCCCATGGCTGTCCCTCACTGTCCCCAGCTGTGACGACCTCTGAGCAGGATGGAGAGACACCTGTAGCACCCCGTCTGCTTTGCCCTTTCACCTCACTCATCTCTCCCTCCGTTCCTCTAATGCTGGAGCTAAGAACATTTTATTGCCCCCTGGTTTTCATTATTAATGAAAAGGGACCAGAATGATCTTTCCTAAAGTTCAGAGAGTCTATAAAGACAAGAAGCCGAAATGCCATTTTACTCGTTTTAGAGATGTGTGAAATAATTCTGTCTTGTGGCAAAAAAAAAAAGTGAGGGGGGTGAAGAGGAAAACTGAGTGAGGGACACAGTAAAGGCTCTGCGCTGACCACATCAACGTTATGATGTTATGAAGAATGTCACAGCTCTGCCCGAAATCTACATTCAATCTTCCTTTTTGTCTGTGGTGGAGGGAGGGCTAGAAGTTTCTCAGCTCACACTGACTTTGCATATCCTCAATTTCCCCACTCGTAAAATTGAAAAAATATTCAGAAGAAGTGAAAAAGCACTAATAGTCCAGATACTCCTGAGTTTAGGTACTGAAATCCTCCTGAAGGAGATACGCTGCGTAATGGGGATATAACAAACATACAGAGACCCTCAAAATGCAGATAGAAGTGACATGGATGTTTTCTCCAGCTGTAAATCTTTTTTTTTTTCTTTTTTTCTGTAAGTATATTTAATTCCCACAACAGCAACTGTAAATTGCACCTCCAGAGCAAATACTCACTATTTTTAAGATCCCCATCCGTCTCAGAATTAGGTTTCCTGATCTCAATTAATTAGGCCTCCTGCATCCAAGTAAGGTCATCACTAGCAGCCATCACTAGTACTCACATCTAAAATCGCAGAAACTGAGGCCAGAAAAGGTGATTTTTCAAAAGTAAACAGCAAACCCATGCTAAGGAGTTGGGGAAAAAATAAGGGAGTCCAAATTCTAGTTACTGTTTTCAACTGTAGGAGAAAACAGGCTGTATTTTACAGCCTCCCACCTCATGAAGACACAGGGGCGGGAGAAGACACATGGACACATGCACATGGAGAGAAGAAGATCCAAATGGCAAGAAAATGAGTCCTTGGAGTTCTGTTTTAAGCAGGTGTAAAATCTCTACAAAATACCATACATGGAGACCATAAACCCCATGGGGAAGAGCACAGACAATACCTGGATGATAAGCATGCAGCTTTGCACACCTAGCTCAGAAACTCCCCCGAGTTTGCATGTAATTACAAGGGTTAGAAAGGCAAAAAATATATACACATAAACCCAATTAATCATTTAAATATTTAAAGTCAGATTTTTGTCCTCACTGCTGGATTAGTATATTTCATAACGCCAACAGCAGACAGCCCTGTTTTTTTACTGGGGGTTCATTTTAGAGCATGTTTAAACTAGTCAGATTGAGTGATGCTTCCAGCAACTAATCGCATGTCAAATAAAAGATATTTTATGTAATAAATTACTGCTACAAGTAATTCAGATGTCATTTATCAGTTTTATTATCAGTCAGGCAAAGTCTTGTTTCTCTATATTAATCAAATTCAAGCTTTTTTAAGCTTTTTTTTTTTTTTTTTAAGCAGTTTTGACACCTCTTGGCAAAAGTACAAACCATGGGGAAGGAATTACTCCTCCAGAACAGGGAGGAGAAATAGTAGAGATAATATTAAGCTAAAATACAGTGTCTAGAAACTTTAAAAACTTAATTATTTTCTCTTTCCCCCAAAAGTTACTTAAGCCAAACCCAGGAGAAGTTCAGCATACAACAACTATGCTACTCTGAAGGCTTACAAATACACTTCTTTAACTCTTTAAGAGTAAGAAAGCACTTACAGTGGTAACAGCTATTTCCAGCAAAAGATTTGAATATTAAGTAATACCTACACCATCAGTACAATTTCTGCAAAAGGAAGTATTTAAGTGGTATAAGTTATTTCCTGCAACTTTAAAAATGAGACCAGCCTCAGTTGACTACAGCAGGAGTAGATCAAGCAAATAAAATCAAAAGATGTGTGTAGGGCTTAGTGCTCTGACTCACAAGAGGGAACATCTTACACCGGAGTTGCTGGCAGGATCACCCACTCCTTTCCTGCTGAATGAACTCTTGAGATAGTTCTGAAGCCATCCCAAACTTCTGCACTCCTAACCCATAGTTTTAACAATTTTTAAACATGAAGCAGCAACACCTTGGTGTAAGGGGGACAGGGAGAAATTACATTTCACAAGCCACTAGCCACTGCTTTTCAGCACAGCACCTCCTCAACCATTTCTTCTCTCCCCCCCCCCCTTTTTTTTTTTTGCTCTGCTGACATAATCTTCTCTCTCTAGTCTTGTGGTTTAAAGGTGTCAAAACTAATCAAAAAACCAGTAACCGGAAGAAAAAAAAATCAAACCCAAAGCAGTTTGGAGTCTTCAAGACTTAAACTCCAGCACATTAGATGCTGCTTCACAGGAAACTCAGAAGTCTTCTCTAGGAAAACCAAATGCAGCCAATAATCTCATCACTTCTTCCAGAGTAAGTTGTTTCCATCCACAAATCAACTTTTAGATTCAAGCGTCTACCTATCTCATTAGTCCTTTAGATATACTTTTGAACTTCAAACCTCGAAGCATTCCAACGCTAAAGTAATGAATACTCTGTAAGAACATAAGCATAACAGGTAGACAGGAAAAAGAGTATCTGTCTTATACATGACAACGCCTGACAAATCTGTGAAAGAAAAATTGACTTAGTAAACTATCACAGAAACAACTGTCCTGGAGCAGATTTGGACCAATTCAGCAATATTCATTACAACAATACTAGCATCTGTACAACAATAACCTACAGCAAACCCAGCACCTGAAAAGAGCACTGAGCCACATCTATAAGGACTCTGATCAGGGCCTCTGCACAGTCTCATCCTTCAGCTCTAGAGAAATTCACATTTTCTTCTTGCAGTTCTGACACCACAGAAAGCATTTAACAGGAAAACACCGAGATGGATCCATCATTAACAACACCAGTGCTACACCAGTCAAGGACCAGAATTGAGCACAGATGACATCTAATCAAAACAAATGTTTTGGTTACATGAATACCACGTATATTTAGCTATTAATTCTTTTTATAGATTCATTTAAAGGTTAAATAGAAGGTCTACAAAGAATGGCTAGAGAGGGGAGGAACAATATCTAATCAACCTATTGCCACTGCTTCCCAGATGTTGTGGGCTGCTAAACAAGACTGGCTCAGAGGCAAAAGCTTTTGGTTCAAATTACTTAAAAAGCACTAATCAGATCACAAAGCTAGAGCATACGTTTATAATCACAACCCCTAAAAAAGCTCTACTTTGGTGGTATTTTTCCTCACCTTTGGCTTCTGAGCATTACAGAATAATACTTCCACAATTCCCTTTGGAGCTGTTACTAGGAAGTTTAGTTTTTAAATATTAGTTAGGATTGTTAGCTAATAACAAGAAATACAGAGCTGGTGCTTTGAGGAAATCCAAAACAGTAAAAAGGAAAAAAAATGAAAAAGCTGTAAGTGTTAACAACAATGACAGCGTTTTCCAGTTTGAATTGCACGCTTCTTTCCTGCCTTACTTGTATTAGTGGAACACTATAAAATAAAGAGAAAATTAACTCTTCCAGTGTTTTGTTCTGATAAGAGTTTGCTGAACAACAAAGGGATGGCACTAACAGGGATCTAACACTGTTGCTTCAGCAGATTTTGCTTTTCTGGCATTTTCTGTGAACTACAGGAGAACGGTATTAGCCCAGGAGGAATAATTCAGTCCTGGAGTTCACCAGTGCACCCAATACAACTCTAAGAAATATTCCAGTTCTGAACCCAACTCCAACACAAACGTTTCTCTTCCCAAACTGTGGCAAACCAGAGCATTTAAAATCTCGGAGAACAAGCCTGGCATTATTTCTAACAATAGTGAAACTGTGTCATAAACTAATAAACACAGCCCAAGGTAGACTGTTACATTGGTCAATGTCTGAGCTCGAACTGTGTAGGAACAATATCAAAATCCAATTCTTAATACTTGGCAGGTAAGTGAAGTGCTTTTCAAACTGCCAGACACACATGTGAGCTGAACAGCTTCTTTTGATGGATTTTTAATGGTGTGTACTTTGGTTTTTATTGTTTGGAGCTTAGATACTTTTTTGTGAGGTTTATTTTAAAATGCAAATATATATGTAAATTTTAAGTCTACACAGATTATGCTGGGACTTTAAAAATTCTCTGGCAGTGTATTTTGTACACAAAATCATACAATCTTATCCACACAGTCTACACAGCATTTCTGCTGTCACCCCTTACATCTTAAGATTGAAGATAGAAATCCTGTTAAAAATAAGCATCACTACTAACAGTTTATTATTATTTGTAACCTGACTGCACTCTTAAAACTCATTGTGCCAGAGACATGGGAAGTCACAGACTAAGTCCTGAAGACATTATATTCTGGTTTGTTGTTTGTGCTGAAAATACACCTTTTTCAATTAACTGTTCAACATTAACTGATTGGTTGCTTGGCTAGTTAAGAAAATAAGTCCTCTAACTAAGATGCAAAACCTTGTGATGATGTGCTGCAGACAGTTTATTGAACAGACTCCAGTGTTGTAATACCTAAAGATGTAATAATGTTGCACTTTTACATCACCTTTCATCCAAGAATCTATCATCTCTATCATACATTAATGATCTAAATATTAGAAAGCCCTACTGATGAAGGGAAGAATGACCCTTAGTTTTAGAAGGGAAAACTGGGTCCTACACTGGCTAAATGCTTTTTCAAGTCCTTACAGCAAGTCATAAGCTAATTTCTATTGACTATAACCCTTCATGCCAAGAGGTGTCATAGGCTAGTATTTATGATGCTTGTTCGTAGACCATGATCATTTGTATCAAATTTTCCTTGTGTAATATGGTCTTGTGGCTCCATCTTGTCACAGACATCAACAGCTACGGAGTACATTCAAAGTAACATTCGGTGTCTGATTCTGACTAAATTTACGGTATTATTGGAATTGAAATCTAGGATCTGGCACAGAAACGTGTGAAATTTTTGCAGAAATCACTGCAGAAAGCAACATGACCAGATGTTTTTCAAGGGGTTACTTACTGTACACCACGGGGTGAGCGGGCTGAGCTGGCACCAGCTGTGGAGAAAGACCTGGGGACTGAGGCTCATCGGTGCTGGTGCCCGACTGCTGGAAAGCCAGGTCAATTTCTTCATCTGTCAGGCCTGGGGGAGCAGAGGAAATGAGATCAGTTTAGCACCTTTACCCACTTGATGCACGCATAATTAAATTCTCAAGCCAGGCAGAACCCTTCCAAGCTGCAAAGAATTTTGGCACCGACTTGAGCAGTACTGCCTCCCCAGTTTTGGATTCACTGGAATCTCTCCCTCTCTCTTTCTCTGTTGCAATTTAACCTTAAGCGACAGAATATTAGCCTCAACGCTGCTTCCAAATGTGGCTCATTCAATTTCCTTAATTTATCCTTGAGTTTATTGCTGCTTTTGAAGTAGCTTTCTATTGCAATTCTCCATTCTTCCCCCGAAAAAAAGATACCATCAACTGCAAATGTGGCTCATTTTAATCTGTAATGGTGTAAAAAAAAAAAAGAGGGGAAAAAACTAACAATAATGCATGAAAACAGACAGGGAAACAAAAAACTAATTATTGGGTTAGACGACTAATTAGTCTAGATCGTTTCCGAAGACGGGAATAATTTGCTTTATTTTATGACAAATGCAGAAATAAAAAGAAAAAATCAGGACTGACTGTGATTAGTATGAATGGGACACAGAATGCAAGGAGGAAATAAAACTATAACAAAACAGATCAAAACAAGGCCAAGCCCAAACTTTCAGCTTAGCATTGCCCTGGCCTACTGCTGCCTGATTAGATTGCCCTAGGGCAGCCTGTTTTTTATTTCACGCAGAGCTGTAGTCACACTGCACACATGGTACACGTTGGTGCAGTCCCTCCTGCCATCAGGAAATGCCAGGATGACCATCTGTAATTGGCCACAACATATGGAAAGGATTTGGACAACAAGGGGGAAAAGAAAAGCAGCTAAGGGATTCATGATGACCAGCATCTGTGAAGAAAGAAGCACACCTGGATTATTTTTTCCAAGAGGAGAAAACATCCTCTAGAAAAAGAATTCGGTACTCAGACGGCAACCATGATGTGGGGCAGGAGAGCTGGGTATTATTTGTCTGTTATTCTCCTGCACAGAAGCAGATAGAAAGCCAGCGTCCCTGCTATGAGGAACATCTGAAGCATTTCAGGACCTTCTACTATACATACAGTGCATATGCAAAAGCTTTCAGAGCTTGGAAGTGTGGATGTGGATTTAAGGGATAAGATTTAGAAAAGAAGAGACAGACCGCTTGATTCTCACATGGTTGGTGCAGGGATTGAGCACAGTGAAGAAAATGGTACGAGTGTGACAGCAGTGGGAGCAAACGGAGGAATACTTTCCCTCCAGCACCTCCACTCGAGGTCCATGAAGTACTGCTGGCAGACGAAATTTCTGAGCTTCAGCCTTTAAAACACTTAGCTCCTCAACAACACAGGGAGATGCAATATAGAAAATGGCCAGGTTTCTGGGCATATTACCAAAGCTTCAAAATTATTTTTTTTCACGATCTTAAACTTTACTGCATACTGGGGGTCTAGACAGAATAATCCATAGCACAAACAGTATTGCCAGGAATTAATATACAAGGTTGTCTCAGAACTGTTATTCAATATAACACTGCACTAACACAGTGCTTCTGATCTGCAGAAGCCTTTATAACTGTTAGCATTTTTTTCCCCTGTTCTTGTGGGATAACTACTATTCTATCCACTGTGCAGTGCTGATACAGATGTGCAGAGAAGTTAGGTGATTTCTCTAACATCACAGAATATTGTCAGTGTCAGAAACTGTACCAGAAATCTGAAGTTCCTAATCCCTGGTCCTGCAGTCTGATGAAATCACCCCTTTACTTTTATTTGATGCATGCCTCAAACAGTAAGGAACCCAAACCACACAGAATAGAATGCAGTGAAAGTAATAAAAGGCACATGAACGCATCAACTCAGCCTACTGTTCTAGTCACAAAAACAATATTTATGGTGTCTAATCCATGTTAAAAAGAGAAATCCTAATAAGAAAGAAGCTGTTTTAACCAGCTCCTAATTATCCAATATAGGAGAAAGCATAAACAGATGCCAACACTGCAGATCACTAGCAACTATGGAATTTCATAAAGATGGAGCCAGACACACAAGGCAATATCAGCTGCTGGCTGTAAATGTGGCTCCCACTAGAATGGGGGCATTTTGTTCTACTTCTAGGCAAAGATAGCATATCTAAAAATATTTAACATTTGGGAATGTATGGAAGTTATGGAGGATCCTTTACTCATTCTACAAAAAGAGCAGGAAATAATACTCACTGCTTCCCAACCATACTGCCCCCTTCGATTCTCACCCTACTTGAGAAAAAAACTAAAATCTTTCACAGATAAAACACACTTCTAGGATTATTCTGGTCTTGCCAACTAGTGACACTCCAATATCACTGTTTCTATTAAAACCCTGCTACACGGTGAAGAAAAAGCCAATGTGAATAATAGAACAATGGGAAACCTTTCACATTTGAGTCCCCAGTATGAAGCCTGTGCAAAGTAGAATAAGTAAAAAATGTTATTACCTCCCTGGACTATTCTGCCTTGTGAAGTGGTCTTGTTTGTCGTACTAATGTCATCATAAAATAGAACATCACAACTACCTCCCTTCTTAATTATCACACAAGACCGGGAGCGCCATCACCTTGAAAAACCTCCTTTTCATTCACCTGAACAAGATGTTTTTAAGGCCCTGTCATCTTGGCCTCCAAGCATCAAGGGAATAATCTACCCGAGCTGATTCCTTAAGCATACATATGGAGTAAGTCTGCACTGCACCGAGGCATCTGTGGATTCAGAAATATACTCGTCTTCGTGGCTGTCATTTCTCACACCCACTAACAAAAATGTTAAAGATATTCTAAGACTGTCCTTGGGCATTTATAACTAACTCATCAAAATTCCCTTCGGATTTTATTTTTTTCAGATTCACCACCTATACACAGGTATGCATATGGTCTGAGTGAGTTTTCTATGCCCTAGATTATTCAACCTTGATGTATTAATTGCATGGAAAAGTGAGTATTTCTAAACCAGCTCAAAGAGTCATCTGTTCCAATATCTCGCCTTGCTTTATTTTATCACAGTGCTATCACTGTATTACATGAAAAAGTATCCCTGTTCCACTCATTATATTAATCTAGTAGGAAGCTGGTAACCCCAAAATAATACCACTTCCCTTGGATGCAAAAGCAGTGCTATGAAAACTGGAGCTTTGTGTCTAATATAATCCTCTCTCAAATAGGTATGTCAAGAAAATGACCTCAGTTTAACAGAAGAATTGCTCTAAATCCATTTTCTCAACACTTTGGAAAACAAACGTTTTAGTTCTTCTAGAGTTTCAGCAAGATCAAGACCATGCAGAATGCAAAAGGTTAAAAGGAACAATAAAGGAAACTGCCAATTGTAAGTGAATTATATTTGGCTTTGAAAGCTGAGCCACGGCTATATTATAAAAGGCATCTCTTTGCGTTGTTTACCATCACCCTGACTAATGCAGACCTTTTTTTTTGTTTTAAATAATCTCATGCAAATTAGACACACACTTCCTTCCAGTTGATTGCTATCTGCAAGGAATAATCTAACCGCAGAGGGTACTGAGCAAGGACTGAGCTGAGGAGAAGGATGCAAGGAAGCTGCCTTCACAGCCCTACAGAATGCAAACCTATTCCCTTCCCCCAACCATCCATCTCATTTCTCTTCAGTGCCACAGCCTTAGCAAAGAATTAGTCATAATTTTCACAAAGCCTTAAAAGTTCCTTTGCAGGCTTCGGGGTGTTGATTTGAATTATCCAGCACCCATGATTGTTTTGCATTCAAGGGTTCTTGCTGACCCTCTTTTGTGATTGTCACTGCTGCCACTCAATTTTCAGGGATCACTCAGCCTCTGTAAATTGTAGTCAAACAGAGAATCGGAGCAAGTCAGGGAATAAAATGGGTTGTCAGAAACATCTCTTGGTGCCCGCACCTTTGTTGTACAAAAAGCTCCTATGCCCAAGAACTTTTAAGACTTGACTGTCTGTTTAAGTCCTTTTACAATATCCACTGCTATTTAATTTCAGGGCCTCGTGTACATCAAAGTATTTTCCTCTTATGACCACTCTGAAGCAGAGGAGTACTGCTGTCCATACCTGCAGATGAGGAAGCGAGACATGCAGATATGAGGTGCGCTCCAAGGTCAGAACCAAACCTCTGACCCAGTCAGAAACTAAAACTCAGGAGACGTGAGCGACAACTCTTTTTCCCATCCACTGAGCATGTCTTTTTCTACATTATGTTCTCCCTTGCTGTGCTCAATCCGGTAACTCATGCAACATTTTTCCAAGCTGAAGGCAGCATTAGTTTTAAGGAGAAAATTTCTGGTTAGGAGGACAGAAAGTATTCTGCCATAACAGAGAAAGGTGGTGGTAAGAATTAAGTTCCTTTTGTGCTTTTCCAGCTTTATTACAGCTCTGACAGCCCCCCCGGAGCAATCATCACACCTACCCTTTTGCAGAGACAAGCAGGGTGGGTTTTCTGTTGTTGTTCACCCCACACATGCACACCCTTCCTATTCAGAAGAAAACAAAACAGATCTGGACAACTTGTTTAGCTACAACTAACTGTATGGCTGCACCAGGTTTGGGCAGAGAAGCACATGACTAAAAGGAAGACCTACTGTAGACATCCTGAAACGACATTACGCTCCTGTTCCTGGAAGCCACGATGTCAACCCTGCTCAGAAAGAACACGGCCACATTTTAAAAGAATCATCATAAAAACCTTCTGGGATCTGATCCAGACTAATGATTCCACCTGTTCAGTCAGCTGCACGCAGTGCTGGGTGACTCGTTTTGTCAAATGTTAATCCTATGGTCTATTCTGTGCTTAGTTTAACGCATTTCAAAAGGGTCAAAAGGTATAGGCTCCTGCTCCATTTTCTTCCACATGTCCGTGTCCAGGGGGCTTTCACAAGGCCAATCCCAGCCCAACCTTCTAATGAAACCGAAGGTCTCAAAAACATCACTGATTTTTTTTCTTACCCTTCATTTACACTGAGACACTTTATTTGAACGTAAACATCCTACTGCTGCACTTCCAGCTCAAACACTGGAGAAAGAAACCCAAACATCAAAGTGAGAATGAGTCGTCTCAATTGTCTGGCAGAAAAATGCAAACATAGAAATCATTTCAAAAGTTACTGAAAGGGCTTTATTCATCCAGGGGACTGCTAATTCTGCAGTTCCAATTTTTAAGAAACATTATACGCTTATTATACTTACATTAAATACATCAGGGTGCCTAAGCAGCATTTAGAACTGATAAAGGTGCTCTAACCTCAGCAACACTGCACTAAAATGAGGAAGGAAAACCTAACTGATGATACAATGCTAAGAATTACATTGAGCCAACCAGGAAAGAAAAGGTTAAAAACAAAAAAGTATTTTGGCTTTACAAATATAAATAAATAAATAAGCCTGGCAGCAGTTTCTCTTCCTGGCCAGGCTTTTTGGAGTCTATAATAAAATGAAGTGTAATGGAGGAGAGGAGGGCAATGTCAGAGGGTGAGGGTTTGGGAGAGAGGTTGTTAAGTATCTCCCTCTCCTCAGCTGTGTTTACTCCATTTACAGGACCCCAGGTGATTGATAGACAAAAGAAAAGCAAGCAGATAGTAACCCCCCTCCGGGAGCATCAGTAAAGAGGATAACTCCCGACATCATCCAGAGCCCCAAACTCTCCTCAGGCCACTTGTAATTAAAAGGACAGAGCAAGATATGCAAACCAGAGAAAAAGTAAAAGAGGAATTTTTTTATTTATTATTAACATTTTGTTGGAACAGTAGAGTGCAATAAGGACTCTCAGAGCCGTTAAAAGTCGTCGGGTGACCTGCAGACCCCTATTTCCCAGAGCCTTGTATAAAATTGAATTTTTTAAACATAAATTACACGTAATGACGACACTGTAAAAACTAACAGTAATGGAAAGCTGTGCTGTATTTCATTAGCCTGTATTATTCCGTGCCACCTGATCCAGCCGGGCCTTGTTTATGAGTTAGTGTGTTAGCAGATGCCGATGGAAGCATTTGCTTCGACCTTGCTCTTCTCATTGGGGCATGAAATTACGACGGCAGCACCTTGATATTACAGCCATAAATACAGTAAACTGCAAATTTAAGCCAACGGCTCCTATTGTCTCCGAACATAAAGCTGATCGGTATTTATTTAAAAGGAGAACGAAAAAAAATATTATATATCACCTTGTTTATGGGTCCAGTCCCCCCCCTCCCCTAATCTGCCTTATTCACTTGGTTAAATACTAAACAAACAAACTAAATCCTCCCTATTTTCTACTGATTAAATATTCTCATGAAATGAGTATTGTCTTCAGAAAACTGGATCAAAGTATTTCCACTCTGAACAAGAAAGGGCAACCTGCTTGCTTAGCATGTTTTGGAATAGAAAAAACAGGAACAAGTACTACAACTTTTCTTCTCAGTTTTCTATATTTGAGAAGTTCAAAATATACAAAGAAAAAGTTGCTTCTGGTCACTCTTCTGTGTGTGTGTTACATGTATGTGAATGCACCCAAGAGAGAAATGTTTCCCTCCAGTTGTTTCTTATTTAAAAATATCTCCCTTGTTAATACTGTTTCAAATGGAGGAGGAAAGGTACAGAAAAAAAAAATGCAGTAAGATTAATGGGAGGAAAAAAAGAATGCACAGGACTCCTCTGTGCAACAGAGAGCAGGGAGAATGCCTCATTTTCCTATGGGCATTTAGGGTAAATACCCCCGTTCACTGACAACATACCCACTAAAATTTATTAGGGGGAAAAAAATCAAACACAAAGGCAAAAGGACATTGTAATATCACAAAGCATATCACAGCATAAATCACAGCATTATAAGTCAGTGCAAAATGTATTTCACTGGTAGTTTCAAGGCAGGGAAGATACAGTTTCACTTGCAGTAAGAGAGGTCAGGTCTTCCTCTTCCAACGTAGAGAAAGCTCTTTGCTCCTTGCTCATATGAAGTATGTTATCTCTGTTCCACACAGGAAAAAAGGAAGGGACACCTTATGTAAAAGCTCCCAGTACTACAGTACATATTTCAGGGGCCAAAGCACCAAGAGGAGAGTATGAGGAACGACACGCAGGACAAAATCGCTGGGTAATGGGACTCAGACCCAGGACTCTGAAATGCAGAAGTCCTATTAGATGCAGTACTATCACAGCCTTAACAGGATTTGGACGCCTCATTTTTGAATTAATCTACAATAAACCTTCAACTAGCAGACAGCATAATTCAACAGGCACAATTTTTGCTTCACAGAAAGTTCAAACTACAAAAAGGGCAGCCAGCAACATGACTCTAAATCAAAGAGGACATGTCCAGAAGTCCTCAGAAACCTGAACTGCAGGACCAGAAGTTTTGTTACACAGTCCAGTTAAATTCCTGTGTAACTAGGACATGCAAAAACACAGTGCAACTTCAGTCTAGGGTAGCTTCTTCCAAAGACTTGTCTATTGCAGAGCCATTCTAGGAATACCACGATCAGCAAAAAAGACAGAAGAAATGAGTCTTTCTGTAACATAAATAAAGATCTCTCCTTCTAAAAATAGGGGGAAATTTCCTTTTATCATCATCTACAGGTCTCTTGCCTGCAGCCTTTCCTTTCTATCATCATACAAGCAGAAGAACAGTATCTGATAGAAAGCCTCTTTTGAGTGGACAGCGGTAGAAGATGTCTGCACTTGCCTGCGACACACTAGTGATGAAGAGGCAGCACATGGGGCTAAATTGGAAGCCAATCCTCTAACAGGGGAATGCAGGACATCCAATTCAGCCAGCACATGATGTAAGAATACTAGGTGGAGAACAAAAACCTCTGCATATTGTAAATGATTTTAAATGAATATCTACCTCAGGGTTTGAAGGCTTTGAAGACTCCATGCCAAGATGCCACTTCTAGGGTAATTTATCAGGAATGGAACATTACCAAAGCTCTGTCATTTGTTTAAAAGAAGCCTGCATAGGGCAGAAAATCCAGATAATGGAAGAGACGCTACTCTAGTAACCATAGTGCTGTCATAATTTGTTACCACAACTGACAACCTTCCTAGAAATAAAGCTATGCATTCAGAGAAAACAAACATTAGATACACCAAACAGGTAAGTTTCCAAGCATACCCCAGCCTGTGATCTGCAAATGCTTGCTGCTATTCCTGCAGAGAAACAAGTCTCATGGTGATGGTTCCTGATCCTCATTACTGGTATATTATAATACTCCTTAGAGGCTCCAAAAGGCATTCACTGCACCAGGCACTGTGCAGAAACAGAGTAGAAGGCAGCCAGACCCAAAGTCTCAACAGTTCATGTGAATGAAAGACAGGCTGGAAGGAAGAACACTGCATGCATAAATGAAGCAACTTAACCACAGTACACAGCAGGTCTATGAAACTTCCCTTCTACTAAATTGAAAAACTACAACAAAAAAGCATTTTATAAATGCGAAAAGATATGTATTTCTTCTACAGGTTCATTTCCAAAAGTAGAACAGTTTGGAAGACAGCACTTAACTTCAAAAACCTAGTAACCAGACTTTATTAACAAAACTTACCACAGATTTTAAAAATAGCAATCTCAGAAAATGTTTGTGCTTCATATACATTTACTTTATGTGAAAGAAAAATATTTTGTTAAACAGCTTGTTGAGCAATAGTAACAAAACAATTGGCCTTTGGCTACTCTTTGATCTGTGATAATATCTTTCGGAGCTTTTTAAGGGGAAAGCAAGAGGTTGTCTTAAATTCGGGTAAGGTAAAACACTGGCAGTATAAGAGGTTTGGTTTTGATCTGCCTTCAGAACTCCAATTTTAAACTGTATTTCCAACTCAAATGAAACAACTTGAACTCGCATGTCACACGAATTCTGGCACTGAAGTAGAAAGAGCCAGCGTGGAAGATCTGAAGGCAACCAGATGGCTGCAAACCCAACATCTTTGTTATCGCAGCAAAGAACCACCAAGCCTTTCAGGGGCACAAGACCAAGTATGGCCCCTATTAGATCTGACCTAGAAAACTGGCCCTAATGTGGAATAACTCCAGATTAGAAGCCACTGCTGATTTGTTATTTCTAGAACAGACTGGTGTGAAATTCTAGAACCAGACTCTTTTTTTCCCCAACTCTGAGTTCAAGAGAAAGTAATTGTGTAAGAGAACAGCATGTTCAAGCCACCGCAAGGAATTCTTTAACCAGATTTGTCATGATATCCGAAGGATGACCTCATTTTATATAAAAGAATGAGAAAATTTGTCCTGATGTACCATTCCCAGTTCTTTACATTACTCTGGAACTACTGATTGCCCCAAACACCCACTAACAAGTGCATCTGCACATTTCTTACCTTAGACAATACCCATCAGAGTACCCTCTACAGACTAAGACGAACTGCAATGTAAAGAGCAACTTGCCTTGATGTTATTTACTTCCTCTTCTACTTTTAAAACTTTTAGCTTTAGAAAGGAACAGAACAAACCCATTAGTCTAGACTGATCACATGAAAAATCATACAGAGTGTATACTTAACGAACTTCTAGCTTTTGAAGAAGGAACAGAATGGCAACGCTGAATATGCAGCACAACAGTGCTGCTGTGCCCTCTGTCAGAAAGCATTGCTCTAAGGAGCACTGAGAACAGTACCTACAGCTGCACTTTCCTAAGAAAGCGGACAAACATATGGAAGTATGAATGAGAAAATACATGGAAATGTAACGAAACGAGTAGCCAAAAAGAAATGAGTAGCCACGAATGCAGAAATCTAAGTGCTTTTTCGGACAGACATTTTCTTCACAACCTCATAGAGTGACTTTGCTCCTGTAACCCAGTTTCTATGAAGTGGAATCGATGTTAGACACCTAGGAGTCAGGTATCACAGCATTGAGAAGATAAGCACAATTAAGAAAAATACATCTAAGTACTACATATTTGATTATTATGGCATAAACGTTTCAGGTAAATCCTGTTTGCATTTCCCCCAGAAAGACACAGACACTAGCACACTATTATAAAAAGACATGTCAGCAAGTATTCATTACAGATTATAAATCGCCCTCGTTCTTCTTTCTTTTGTTTTAGAGAAATTTTTTTACATGCCATTAAAATATTGTTTGCTGAATGCTACTACAAAGCTAGCCACCTGTAAAATTAAAGGCTGATGCTGCCAATAAGTGTTGAAATACCTTCTGTTTAAAAGGCAAACCTACTTTGTAATTTTTAACACAACTGTATAAATATTTCTCCACCCACCCTTCACAATTTTGTTGGTTACACTGCGTCCATTTAGACAACAACCATCTATGTCATCATACAGGATGTTAATCTTGGGTGGAGAAGAAAGGAACAATAGCAAATGAACTTTTAAGAAACCAAGATTATACATTCAAGCAGGGACCTTCATGATAAAAGAAGAGCGAAGACAAAAAACATTAGGGGACAAGTCAACAAAACAGCAGAATAGTTTCAAAAGCTCATTTTTCATCTTTTGGATTGTTTATTGTTATTTTTTTCTCCCCATGTGCCTTCAGCAGCTCTTTGGAGTTCTGGGGAAAATTAAAGGAGTCTGGATAAAATGCCCGAAGGACAACTAATGCTAACAATACTAAAAATAACGAGGTTAAGTGGTGGAAAAACTATGGTGACCACACACGGAGAACTGGAGTGGTAAGGTACAAAAGGAGTTTCATCATTGCTCCCTCAGGACATGCACAGAACATACTAACTGCTTCTAGTTCTCTAGGGTTCCGATTACCATGCCAAACACACCTCCAGAGTTTCCTTATTAGTATAATAAAAAGCCTCTACACATTTGGGTTCTATTCCCAGCCTTGCTATTGACCTTGGGTAGGTCACTTAACCTCCATCTGCCTCAGTTTCTACATTTGTAAAACAGGAATAATATTACACAACATCCTTTGTACAATGTTGGAGACTGACAGGACAATTAGCATGTACAAAGCATAACTGATGGTTTTGAGAATCTATACATACATTACGTGCATTTGAGCTATGTAAGGCATTTGTAACTTATTCAAGTAACAAGTTTAGACTTTTTTTCTGCTTGCAGATCATCTTTGGTAACACTTCTGGATTTCCACCTCACATCAAACTACGCAAGTACCCGAATTTGTGCTTTGCTTTGGCTAAAATACCTGGTGTTTCTCTGGTCTCCCTTTGTGCAAGCATTGCCCTCAAAATCCAGTCACTGGTGTTGAATGTTCAAAATAGGAATCTCAAAGTACATTTTTTGAAGACTGCTCTCTTCCAGTGTCTCACAAAAGTTCCAGCCCAGGAGTAAAACAGGAGTGGCTACACAGAATTCACACAGAAACTGGAGGGAAGATTAAGAAACATTTGTGGGCATGTTACTGCAATATAACACAAGTCAGATCAGTAGGTGAGGCAGCTGGAGCAGCTGAAAAGCTTGTGACTAGTATCAGCTCATACTCTATGAGGATACCTGTGGGAGCTCCAGGGTCAGGGGATATCCCCTAAACAAAGGAATCACCTCACAAATCAAAAGAGACTGAAGAAAAATGGGAAGATATGTCCTTCTGGGCACTACCTAAGAATGTGTCTCCTCTCCAGAATGCCAAAATGGGAATCAATATCATTACAAGGAGCTACTTACAGAGTCAGGGGTGAGCAATGAAGGGCCAAGGACATGCTTTGCAGATCCCTGTCTCTCCATCTAAATCTGCAAACTACAGCCCCAAGGCACAGGATTCAGGCCAGGCCCCACTGGCACGCTGCTGCAGGGGAAGGTGCTCTCTGAGGCGGCATTTAGCGGCAGATCTCTGCGCACAAGCTTCAGCCCTGGTCCCTGAGGGACGGCAGCCCCCACATTCCGCAGTGCCATGCCCACGACCGGCCAGAACAAATGATTACCCTTCGCACCCACCACAGTAGATGAAGTTCATCAAAAGGGCTCCAATTTCCTCCCCGGTTTTCTTTTACTGCTACTCTTGCCTGTCTCAGGAGGCCTACCGTGAAACGAGCTCTCCCTTTCTGAGAGCACCTGGGGCCAGGGGAGGCCCCGACCCTGAATGTAGCTGGACAACCGGGCAGGGGCAGATTGCGTTCGGACCGACGGACAGGCGCCGGTGCTGCCACCCTCCTGGGTATTCTCGGTACGCACAGCGCCAGCCCCAGCTTCTGGGCTGCACACACACACACGTACGCACTTGCTTTACCCGACACTGAACTCACACCTCACAAACAAATTATTTAACTACTCTATCCCCCAAGGAAGCCGGTGATCATTTCAAATGCAGCTCCCTGCTCGTCTCTCACATACACGCAACGGCCTGATAGGTTAAATGCTGCCGTTTAATTACAGTAATGGAAGCTGCTATTTTTTGGTTCCCTTGAATTCTCTCTCGCTCTCTTTTTTAAACACATACAGAGTCATCTTTTAAACATGTATTTTATATTTCCGAGTTTAACAGCTGCATTCTCCTGGTTACTTGAAGTGCAGGAGCAATGGTATTCTGATACTCTGCACCTCTGAGCAGCTTACCTTTTAAATAAAAAGAAGACAGGCTGGGGGAGACGCTGGAGAAAGGAGACATGCAAGTGTCGCAGAGGCCAGCCTGCCCCTCCATTTACTTGGATGGTTTGCACTGGTTTTGTTGAATACAACCAGCTCAACCCCCACGCCCCAAAGCAGCTGGGGCCTGGGGAGGATAAACATGGGAGTGTTTTGAGTAATTTTACTGAAAATGCAACATCAGTTCACCACACAGTGTAGCACAGCATGGTTATCTATCTGTAGGACTGGGAGTCAGGATTATCTTGGATCTAACTGTTCCTAATGCTTCTGACTCAGTTTCCCCCATCTAGAATGGGGATGGTAATTCCTCTGCTTCCCGCTAAAGTCTGGAGTTTGCAAATTGCTGAGAGAACATAAAGGTCTAACCAAGAAGAGAAAATGTAAATAGAAGGACATGAAATGAATCTTATCATCTTGCCATTCCACAAAAGGTTCTGCAAGGCTTAGTCAGTTAATATTTGTAGAGTACTTTGAATTTGCAAAGTGGTATACAAATATGAAATGCATATTTGTTAAATTCTTGAGCATGCTGCAAAACACTTTGTTTTGTTTTGTTTTGTTTTGTTTTCTCTCCAATGAATTCAGGGAGGGGGCTGCAGGTGGCCACAGACTAGAGGGCTTTATGCTTAGTTATCAATGAAGAAAGACATATAACGTGTATTACCTGGGTAGCACAAGATCTATTTGTGGATTTTACATTTTGTATTGCATGGCAATTGGAAAAAATCTAGAAGCAAGGACTAAGTACTTCTAAGTAAAAACAAATCGTTACTTATGCTAAGGCCACAACTCTCCTAGAAAAATACCCATACTACACCTGTCCTCAACTTTATTTGTCCTCTAAATGTGAAAAGCTTATTTATTTGTTCCGTGGCAGTTGGCTCGCGATCAGCCAGCCACCCATGCAGAGATATTGCCCATCTTCATTCTCTGGTACAGATATCCACCGGTGTCTCTTAAGGATGGAATCTTAAAAGGTGAGGCAAGGCAGAGACAAAGACAAATTTAATTTTATCACCATAAAAAGGGACATTTCCACATGGGCAGCAAGGACATGAATATCATGTGTATGCGGGGGCAGGGGGGGATTATAAACGCATTTTTGGCGAAATTCAATAAAGCTGATTCCACTGCATAAGGTCAGCAATTCACTTTTAAAAAATGATATGATTGCAACTTTTAATATAACCCATGTATTTGCTGCAAGATGCTCTAGAAGATTGTGTAATGTAACCACCCGACCTCTCCACAGGAGCAGAGATCACCCCATTTACCCTTTATTGTCTTGCTAAAAGCAATGCACATTTGCACAGTATGACAAAGTCAACAGCTTTTACTTAAGAGAGCCTCAGATTTCATTGAGAATGAATTCTCTGCTCTCCTCCTAGGGGAGTGGAGTCTCGCCTGGACTAGGCTCTATCGGAAAGAATGAACCAAAGACTAAATTTCCCTTTTAGCTATGGAAAGAATGACGGCCCTCCAAATTAAAATTAAGAGAGAGCCGTGTGTAGCAGAAAAATAAATAATGGGATTTCACGTTCGTGGGCACCCAAGACATAGCTTTAAACAGGGTAGGAATGTTGTCTCAGAGAACCCAGAGAATTATCTCATACAGGAACTTATTTTATCTTTCCTAACAGGAAAGTATCATTAGGTCTGAGATGGATTTCAGCAGAAGAGCAACACAGATTAACCTAATTACACTCCTTGTTTTAGCCCCAAGAGAGAAGGCTGTCTCTTTAGACTTAGAAACCAGGTTCATCCACACAGCAGATCAGGAACTGAATTCCTTCACTCGCTCCAGGAAGACTGTGGGGAAACCCTGGGTTGCATGACCATGAAGAGAGAATTCTTTCTATAACAAAAATATTTTTATACAAACGAACACAGATTTCTTCAGCTGTCTCAAGATGAAGCTTGCTTCAAAGGTCAAAGCTGCAGGGCTGGATTAGGATTGCACGCAATCTGCCCAAGCCGTGACATCCTGACATTCTCAAGTTTGCAGCTCTCCCCTCCTATACACAATCGATGGAAGTAAATTCTCTGCAAAGTGTGGCTCTCACTGCAGCAAGCAACTCTGAAAATCACACATGCTGCAGCATCAACAATTACAAAACAAGCATATCAAAGCAGTTTATAAACATAGTTAAGATAAATCTAACTACGTCGATGATGTGAAAGTGGTAATTAAACCCATTTTACAGATGGACAAGCTGAGAACAGGTAACTTGCCCAAAGCCAAGCAAGCAGTTGTATCTCAGATCTTCAACATCTGTGCTTAGATTGCAGCTACAAAGGTGTCTTTCCTTTGGTACTCTACATTTACTTTCACTTAAAAAACATGATAAAGAAATTCTTAAATTTACAGGACAGACTTAGCATGTGTGCTTTTTTTGCCCATCACTAAGGTTAACAATTTCAGGACTCAGAATATAACTGACTATTTTAGCATCATCTTCCAGAATAGACTTCAACCCACTCTGCCGTAATCATATTGGTTTTTCAATGCTACCAGGAATGGAAATATTATTTTGACAGTAAACAAGGCAGATATGACTCAAAACCCACTCACTGAGCAACAGGAGTTAATTTTGCAAAGCCATTTTTTAACGGCTCTTTTACATTACGTAGTTACTGTCAGATAGCCAAGTGAAGAGATACCATTAAGCTCATGACATTCTAATCATTTCTTAAAATTAAGCCTACAACTAATATTTTGGAGCACACACAACTTCCCAGGAAGAAAAACAGTCTGTTCCAATTTATCAATAATTTTCAAGCTACAAAACCATAGCAAATGTGATTCTGGACTTTTCACTGGAATCACAGGGAATTTCTGTGGCCCAAGAGAGGCAGGAGATGTAGCACACTGCCCACCCAATGTACTCTAAATGAATCATCTCTTGTGTTCTGTGGAGTATACATCTAAATGGTTCGAGATCACTGTAGGTTGAGCCCGATGTGAGAGAGGGAGGCTGTTACCGCTAATGTAACTTGTACTCTCTGTTACAGAACACATAAATGTGCATTTAGAGGACATCAAATTTGAGAGTCTCTCCCTCAATGGCTTCTTCACAATGTCAGTAACACCAAAGGGGCGCCTCTTTTGTTGCACCTTCTCAATCTTTCACATAGAAACCAAAGAAAAAGTCACTGAGATTTCTACGTTTTCAATAATAAATAGCAGGGCTTGAATCAGAGCCGTTTAAAACAAACTTGCTTAAACCAATACCCTGTGAAGATTAGTAGGTCTGAAGTCTTCCCTACCTTTTTTCTTCTCGCTTTAAACAAACCCAAGTAGGACTTTTTCCCCTCATGTTCAGCAACATACTAACAGAGTTCAGAGCCACAGTCTAGCAGATTCAAACTGAACTTGCAAGCACAACACAGTGCAAGATGACAAGCTTCTTGGAGCTACCCAGTAACAACAGTGATGTATTGTCCTGCTGGTGCACTTGTCTAGAAGATTTTTTTAGTTCCAAGCAGAGCTAGTTAACAAATGTCCAGCACAGCATTTTTTCATAGAGAAAGCGTTCCTTCAAAAAACAAACAAAACAAAACCAAACAACAACAACAACAAACTGTTCTGGAGCAAAGTAATAATTTCATAACAATTCAAAATCTCTACTATTGTCAATTACAATATAAAATACCCCACCCTAATCAATAAAGAGTGATCCGATGGATCAATAATATTTCATTTGAAAAAGTGAGATTTTAAATGTTAAACCCAATTTAATATAAAAACATTTAAAAACTAAGAATTTTCAGTGGGGTAGAAATGTATTGTTCAACCTAGTTTCTAGATACTATTGAGCTACAAAAAACAATTGTTATAAAACAATGAAACGTACACTGAGTACAATGCTCTTCTAAAATAAACTCATTTGTAAGCAAGTAGAGTTTCTATCAACACACAGATGCACACGTTTTCCTTAATCATCTGGCTACTCTAAACATTAACGGGTCGTCACATGGTTAGCTATGCCTAAAGTTATACCAGGTGTTTTTCTGCCCTCTCTCGAATCACTAGTGACTGGGACACATCAAAGATGAGATATGAACTGATTTCTCCACGTGGATAGGGACTAAATAGCTTCCTTTTTCCAAACTTCCTTCCAAATATTGAGGCTTTCTATCCATTATAAAGATTTCCTTCCAAAAACCTTGACGTCTCCAAAGAATTAGTGTACCTGATTTCCCTGGATGTCCTAAGGTCAATCATTTGATCACATTTTGTTAACAGTGTTTCTGCAGGTCTCTTCTTGGCACACAAGCCAAGAAAATCTGTAGAGTTCATGACAAGTTCAGATAACACAAGCAATGGTAAAATTGATGGGGGAAAAGAGTCAGCATGATGAATAGGCTGGTGCTGAACAGCAGGTGACATATGTACACAGAAGACTGGCAGGAGAGAGAGACATCTCCTTCTCTGCAGATGGATGGAGAATCTCAATCACTTTCAGGACAAAAAAAGAAGGCAACTAATACAAAACACAGAACTGTGGCACTACTTTCTGGTTCATGGGCACATTTATTCTTCTGGATTATGAAACTCCAGTGGTGGAAGTCTTCCTCGTACGTTGAACGTTATCAGCATTGGGTAAACGTAGCAGAGTGCCAGTAACGGCTGTGACGACTGATGATGCTGATTGAGACAGGAACTGTTGGGAGTTTGTTAGCATTGAAAGCATTAATTCTCTGGGTCCCTAATGAGTTCCCTGAGGATACAACCAGATTTCCCCACTAAGGCAGGGTTGTGTCGACTCAAAGCTTGGGGACGGGTGGCACCTAAAGAACAAACTGGTAGCAAGAACATGTGTAGGATATATTTTTCTTTAACTTAAGCAGAATATTATAAGGTACATTTGCTGTCTTTCAAAGTCATAAACAGAGGCCTAAGCATCTTTAGTAATTAAATATCCCATAGTGCTTTTCAAGAATCTTAGTAAATTTTTTACTCGGTAATTACTTTCTCTATCCCTAAAGCTCCCCCTGCAAGATCACTTAGATAAAGTATTCTTCATTTCCTCTCCTAAAAAAGATGTAGTGATGTTAAATAGCCACTGTCCTCTACCTCAGATGTGAAAGCTTTTCAGTGGAAAGCACAGCAAGATATTGATAACCCTATACACACCATCAAATGTGCTTGATGCAAATAGCTGCAAAGTTTCGGTGGTTAATGGGTACAATGTGCTCTAAGATTCTCAAATGAAAAGCATTATGAAAATGTAGAATGCACTTTGACTTTCCTTTAACCTGTACAATCATTTCCGTACATCTACACAAGCTGTTAGACGTACTCTGTGCTGCCTGGACACCTGTTCCAAACTCCTGTACTAATCAGAAAGCACACCCTGCCTGGTTCTAGCCATGGAGTGGACTTTCAGCTCTGAAGTACTCTGTTCTAGATGCTTAATACACTAAGTGCATTCTTGCCATTTCTTTTTTGAATCAATACCTGAATTCCAGGTGTCACTTGCAGCTTTGCATGTGCAAGTGATGAGGTCTACCCAGGCACGAGCACAGAACGCTAATTAGACAGCTAGAGAACAAGTTACCCAATCTGCAAGTGCAAAACAAGACAAGTGCTCACTCACACTATCGGCTGTGCAGTGAAGTCAGGTCTTCGTTCCTTTTCTTCACCACCTCTTAAATCCGTATCCTGCCAGCATGTTTGAAGAGAAGGGCAAGTCACCTAGCATTCCTTGAATAGTTTACACTTCTGGCCTAATCACGCATTCTTTTCTCAAAACTGGTCATTTCTAGAGAAGAATGAGGTTTGGAGGACCCTTGCAGTTGGCCCAAATACTCGACAGCACAGATTACCAACTATATTTTTTGCATGAATTGTCACTGGACTCTATCGGCTTCCATTGTATTTTCTGCCGTAGGAAAAGCTTTATAAAAACTGTTCGAGCTTCACTGAGACATGTTAAAGAATTAATTACAAAGTAAAGCTGAAGGAGAAAATTAATTTTGGAAACACAAGAGGTTACTTTTCTTTTCCTCCCTTTTCTGGAAGTGGGGGAGGAAAGTTATTTTCATCTTCATGCTGGGGGCAGAAGCTGGGAGCTGTCCAGTCGATAACCTGGCCATCAGAACAAGGTTTGTAATTAAAAGGTCAGTGACCTGGAAAGCTAGGGCCTCACTCTCCGGGCTTCTCAGTAATGACGGCGCTATTAAATTAAGACTGTTATGAAATCAATGCTAAAAAAGCTTTCATGGTAACGAGATTCCATTCAAGGACATGCAAACTGCCTCATGAAATGGACTTAAATTATAAAAAAGAAAAGTAATAAAAGAGGGTTAAATTGAAATCTGCTGAAGAATTTACTTCCTTTAAAGCCCTCCAGCAGTAGGCTGTGCCCCCTTCTCTCAGGTCCTCAAGGTGATCCACCTTGGTTTCTTTGGCAAAGAGGAAAAGACAGGGGTTTGACTTCCAAGAATGCAGACTACAGAAAGAAGAAGAAAATTCAGCTGGTTTTCTACTGGAGATTCTGGGGCTGATGGCATTTATTTCCAGGGAGTCAAGTATCTTTGAGCTCTGGCTGGAAGGGGCATGTAAAACTAAATTATTTATTCATCTCTTCAGAAATCACCACAGCCTGACAGCTTGACACTGGCATAATTTTCTGGAACTCTGATGCACTGCAAAAAGCTGTGCGAGACCCAGAAGAAAACTTTGTGTAGTAACTCCCTTCCTATCAGCCGAAGTACTGAAACAGATTAATAGACACAGGATGGAAAAAGACAAAGACAACAATTCCAACAGCCTGCAGCACATCTCACCAAGCAAGAGTCTGATTGCTTTGGAAAGCATGTAGCCTGTTGTGTTTTTTATATACATATACATACATATATATACACATGCATACACTCATACAAAGGACAAATCCGGGTACCAGCACCCCGAATAATGAAGCTCCATGTGCATTGTGCACTTCCACCCCAACTCTCTATCTTGCCAGAAGTTACAGATTCAGAGTACACAAAATTAACAGACCACATGAGTTACTGGATGGGTAGCTGAGCAGTACAGGACATCTGAGGCACAACAGTTAGATGACAGACACATTTCCACAAGGGTTTAAACCCCACATGTTGTCTAATTACTCCCAAGGCGCCGCTGATTCTGTGGCATGTCATCAGCAGAATCAGCGAGTTGGACAAAAAACAAACAGCATCTTTTTTTCCTTTCTTTTCTTTCAGATACTCTGAAGGGAAACAGCTGTTTTTCCCTTCATCTGAAGAAGTTCATGATAAAAAGGAGGAAATGTCATAAATTACACAAAATGCCAGTGTAAGCTTCAAAGAAAATGATAAATGATTCTAATAACTTCATGTTTCTCATTAATGCCTCTGTATTTGGGAGTTTAAAAGTGCTTAAGACAACACAGAAATCTCATCTAACTTTTGAAAGACCTTTTTACAAATTCAGGACACCCTCACTCTCCCAGCTGTCATCAACAGATTCATCCCAGGTTCCTGAGAGCAGTTCAGCAACCCCCTGACCTGTGAGTACCCAGGGAAGCCTCCTTTCTTTCAGCTGCTGCAACTCCTGTTTCACAGCCAGCCCCAGTCCAACTGATGATCCTGAAGTAACTTTCATCTCCTACTGAACTGAAATGTATTAAGAACCTCACTTCCTATATTAAAGAGCATTAAAAGAAAATAAAACTTGATTGGCATTTTTAGGAAAGGGATGCTTATAAAAAAAAGAGAAGAAAATTATAATTCAAGGCAGAACCATCTCTGTAAGTCTCAGAAGTGAGATTGCAGGACCTGAAAGCTCACCCACAGGTAATGCTCCAGTTCTGTTCCTGTAGGCTACAACAGCTGTAGCTGGGACAGTGGGACGCTGCTGCAGGGGCAGGGCACCTAGCCTTTTCCTTCGGCGTTCCCAGACACCGGCCTCTCTACAGCAGCAGCTTTCACCCAGACCCAGTGGGCAGTCAGAGACCTCTCCTGCAGGGTTCCACAAAAGCAACTACAAAAAGCACGTTCATACATGGTGTACATGAGGTTCATACATGGTGTACTAGAGATATGAAAATTCATGGATTTGCCCCTCCACTGAAATTCTTCAGTGGTCCACAGGAAGATCAAAGTTCTCTCTTCTACTGCAAGTTCTGCTGGAAGTAGCCTGGACTGAAGAAACCACAAGGGTGTATCTGTATAATTTCCTACGACGTTATTTTAATAGAAACTCTTGTAACTGAAATGGTTGCTGTACAGAAAATGCTTTTTTTTTTTGGACTGACAGTGAGGATTTCTCTAGCAGACAACACAACTTTCTCTAAAATGGGGATAAACGTGGTCATTGGGATGACAGTGACTGTGTATCGGAGCAAAGCAGGAACAGCCTACCAAACTGTACGATCCCCATTTACCCAGGACTGGATTTAGCCAGAACACCTAGGTTGCAGGAATAATTGCCCCCATCTGCTACAGCACGTGCATACACTCTGCTCTCGAGTACTGGACAGAGCTCACGTTGTGAGCTCAGTGGTCAGATTCCATACGGCCATATTTCCAAAGACCACTGGGTACAGGCACTACTGGACCCTGCTCCTTCCTATCTCCTACTGTTCAGTTTTCAAACAAATAATTAGCACAAAGGGAAGGAGGGCTAATTAACAAACAGGAACAAACAAACAGCTCTACCAAACCATTTCTGCTCTTTAGTAATTATTAGCCAAGTAATTCATAAGAAGTATTAGTCGGGCCACAGTTTCTCTCTGCCTCCATCTCCCCACCCTTCCTCTTCTCCCAGTCAGGGATTTATTAAAATTAAACAGATTAGATGGAGCTCCTGATACTAAAAACTGTTCAGCGAAGCCTGCGGTGGGGAAGTGCAGAGCAAACACCAGAGACATTTGTCTCTAAATTGCTCTAAATACCTTCTGCAAATGAAATTCTAACCCAGCTGTGTTGAGAGAGAAAATGAGGAATAACTGGTCATTGTCAGCACAGGAGAAGATCAGGCAGTTATAATATTGCACGATATACTGGGGGCTAAGGATCTCTCGGCAACAATAGATTTTGTATCAGGTTACCCCGGGTAATCAGCACAGCTTTTAGGCTCAGCTTTCCCTTGCTTCATTGCTTCGATGATAGAGTTGAAATCCCCAAGCTTTTATGATTAATTACTCCCTGTAGGTCCACATATTTCAAGGAAAAACTCATGGAGCACAGTGGCCAACAGGCTCCAAATTTTAATGCCATCCTGATGGCAGGGCAGGGCAAGCAACGTACCTAACTATGTGGCTGGAACACTCTAACTGGCGCTAGGACAAGCAGTGAGACGAGCGCATTAAAACTGATGTATCCATGAACTACTTGTCATGACAGCACTGCTAAAACACAAGACTGCGCCATTGCCTTCTAGGTCCTTCGCTATTCAAGATGAGCAGAGCGGTGTGTGTACTTAAACTCTCCTCATGACATTGGGTCTCAGGCATCTCAATAAACAGCTCATATCCTCAAACTTATTAATGTATTTCATAGGCTTCCCTACTTTTTAAAGCCCAAGATCTTTAGCTTTAGAATTTGATGTACTCTGAAGTACTCATGACTTCACTGTTTAAGTGGGTCACTCCCCTCTGAAGTTTGGAGTTTGTATTTTCAGTATCATTCCAAGTGCTTAAAGTGCTCCACAGCGCATGTAATTAACTCCAAGGTATGATTGTCCTTATTATTTACATCTTACATTAAAGATTTAAGCAATAGGGTCCTAGAAAGGTAGCATAATATGGAAGGCAGCATAATATGGAGTGAACTTCACCTGAAATGCACTCTAAGTTGTTGAACAAAACTTTACATTAAAGAAAAAAATAAAAAAAAGGTAGTTCCTTTATAAATCAGAAAGTAAAATAAATTCTCAGTAGGCAATGCAAAAAGTATGTTCCACCTGTCTAAGACGATATAGGATTTGTCAGGATCTGTTCTTTCCCTGCTATAGAAAAGGACTAAACTCAGTCAGTAATTTACCATTTCAGCCTGAAAGTCAGGTTGACCCCAAGCTTAACCTTACCCTGATCTTGTTTACTTTTACAAAGTCCTTCGCCCTTCATTCCTCTCTCTGGCTCTCTTCAGAAACAATCGACCTTTTCACCTAGAAGCTGGTCATTCTAAAGCCAACATCACGAAGACTAGAACTGGCCAACTATTCCACAACTCTGAACTGTCCTCCTCTCAGAAAATGTGCAATAATAGTTAACGTAAGAACTTCCAATGTGTCTTCTGTGTTCTACAATTCCACATCTGGTGCCAATATTGCTCTAGTCAGTATGGAAGAGTGGTATTTCTTAAAAACTTTTTTTTTTCCCCTCAGACAGACTACCTGCTTTGTTCTTAGAATCCAATTTTCCATAGAAATACTTCTTGGCTTTAACCCTAACTCAAACTCCCTCATTATCACTGAGACCACAAACTTAAAGAGTCCATACCTTTCTTCTTCAGAAATGCTCTTCTGGTTGCAATAGGACTTTGGCGGACTCGTGGATTCTGTAAAAACTTCACTGCTGTCACAATCTGATGAGGGTAGGAGGATTGGAGAAACAGAAGAGAGAAAAAGATCCAAGTTAGGAATGGTCAAATTCGTATTTTACATTATGCATTTTGTACTGCAAAGAAGGCATCGAATCTAACACATGGAGACAGTCTGGAGCTGACACAGATCCAACTTTCAGAGATGGTTCAACAACCATCAGTGTTTGTGGCTAAACTGTAATCAGCAAATTATGGTATTTCAACCTAGAAGTTTCTGTTTGAATTGCTCTTTCAGCAGCTTGACCTGTACAAAAATCTCTGTTAAGATTCTCAGAAGTTTCTGTCATTTACAGCGATCTTCTTACCTAAGTTGGCTCCTATAGTTGATGGCAACCTTGAGACATCTCATGCGATCTGCAACAGTAGGCTCTTACTAGGAAGAATGATTCCTTTCTTTCTGACTTAAAGTTCCCTGCGAATTCTCAGAGATTAAGGCCTTTTCTGCCATCATTCCAACTTACTGTCAGCAATAAAAAAACCTCAGCTTGTCACGACTGGAAAAGAAGCAACTTCCCGTGTTGTGGATCACACAACAAAAATATCAAAAAAGTCACTTCTCATGACATAAGTGGGTTGGTGAGTGGTTACTTTATGTTCCGCTCTGGTAGAAATCACAGATCATTTTTGTCTAATGACCGACTTCCTCTACGTGCTTCTTTAAGGTGTCATAGCACTTAAAACAAACTCACTTATCCAAACAAAGGATAAAGTCTGGGATAACACTGAACGGCATCAGCAACAATGGCACCGGTTTTTCACATTAGGATTTAGTGCCAGTGACAGGTATTTCCTTTTTTTGTTCGTGTAGCAGGTCAACTTTCCACATACGCTCCTATATTGTTATACACATTATTACATGCTGCTGCACTGGTGAAAAACAGCTGATTCGATTTACTTCTGTACAAAGGCATCTGTTCTGATTGTGGCATCGGGGGGAATAATTTGCCTAAATCTAACAGCATGTAGGAGATGGACACATCTATGCAAACTACTGGAAGAGATGACTTCCTTCCTCTCTAGTTAAAAATAACCATGCATAAACAGGGAAGAGGTTTTTCCCCCCAAACAGAGGCCTGTGCCTTCTCCTAAAATGGCGGCATACAGTAGGCCCATGTTAGGTAGCTCTTGAAGAGTTTTACTTAAAACACTTTCCGAAATTCAGTTCCAAAAAGGTTTTCAAAAATTTTCACAGCAGAAAAAGAAAGACAAAATAGCATCACTATTGAAATCACCAAGTTTCATTTTGTGTTTGAATCAAAGCCTTCGAATATGCATTTCTGGTCAGAGAGCAAAGTTCTGATGGGTTTAATGGCACTTTCAATGTACTCCTCGGTGCATTCCATCAATGTTTTTTTTTTTTTTTTTTTTTAAATTGCATCTCTTATTTCTTTAAATACATTAATCAGGCTAGTGTAGGCAAAACGGATCCATTGGACAATGCAATAAACATGAATTATCATCTATCCAACACGCATAATGGTTTAAAAATACATAATAGCAGGTGTAGTTTAAATGATTAGTTATTACACCTGTGGTGGGTCTGATTCAATTGGGGAAAATCATCTTTAATAGGTTAAAAGGTTTAGATCACCAGGCTTCCCTTAAAGTGGCTGTAGAGAGGGTATGATGGAGTACGCTGTCATTACTAATTCATTTAAGAAAAACATGGGGGATACAGCAAAGAACAGCATAAACGAGCGAATCCAATTTAAACATCAGGTAAAGCAGAAAACACCTTTTAAAAAAGCATGATAAATGAATTTGGAAGAGAGATGAAATTGACATATTTATTTTAACGGGAATTTGACAAAGTCCCGGCACACTTCGAAGTTGGGAGGATAAAATGAAGGGGGTATTTTTCATTCTTTTCCTTTTCTTATTTTCCTTCATTTTTTTTCTTCAGTTTACATTCAGTAATTTTAAACCATAAAATACTACAGCAAAATACCCCACATAAAGTACATTTTGGTCTCATTTATGTGCACTTGCTCTCTCTCCGGCTGAACCACAGGTGACAGGCAAATCACATATTTAAACAGTGCTGATATTGCTACACCAGATGCAGAAATATGAAGCACACAAACTAATAACTTTAAGGTAATATGCTGAATAAGAAAGATGCCCAAACGAGCAGACCACCAGATATGCGAACATATCAAAACCACTTTCCCTCTAACAATAATTACTTGTTTGTTTCTTCAGGAACTCCTCAACACTCCCTCCCACATTTAGTGAGCGAGAGACACAGACACAAAAGGCCTGCAGACCTGAAATCCTGCAAGCTCTCATATTTAATTATCACTTTTTAAGCATAAAAAAAGCCTGTAAGAAATAAACAGTATTTTTCATTGTGCTATTTTAATCACAACCCTTTTAACGTTTTATTGATTCTAACTCTTTATTAAAACTTATTTTTGCCTTGCAAAAATGTAAACATTTCAGTAGTAAAATTCACTCCAAAATAAACTTCTATTTTATCTCTTCCCTGCATCATTTCCTGCATTATTCACAAAGTTTTTAATCTTAAAACAAAATAAAATTACACGCAATAACAAACTTCATTAAAAAAAAAACATTTTACTCCTCTTTCGAATAATCCCACATTTTTCATATTTGTGTTTGCATTTTCTCTTGTAGGCTGAGCTGAAACTTCTTCATTTCTGTAATTCATCTTGTATACGTGAGCCAATCTTGTATACTTACGAACCAATTTTGGCCATGTCAAAACGCCAATATTTTCAACAAACATACCCAAGAACGTCCCTACCTTCTATGGATCATTTTCTTTGCACAAACAAGGGCAACTGCAGTCCATAATTTAAAAAAACAGAAAAAGAAAAAGGAGGGGGGAAGATGAGTAGAAGACTTTGCAATCCTATGTATAGCAGAAAAAAATCATGCAGCAAATAGCACTCTGACTCAGCTGGTAACATTGTTCTGTACTATTTCTGTTGCATTTGTAACACTTCTCCAAATTTTTCTAGTATGAGGACACTGCCAAATAACGTGCATTGTATCACTACTCCGATTCTTAGATTGCCAGCACACGCTGGCCAGCAAACTAGTTTTATCTAGCGGATCAGTTACATATTTCTCTTCATGAAAGATAACGTATTTGGGGTTCAAAAACAAGCTAATTCCATAAACTTGCTAATCCACCAGCACTTCCCCTGCAGTGACACGGCAGGCAAAGACGTATTTCTGGGTGGTGGTGGGTGGGATCCCGCGGCAGATCTTGTCCTCCAGTTTGATTTTAGAAGCTGAATGCTACTATTCATGGATTATATTTGCGTCTGGCCAAATTACATAAATTCAGGCCAAATATTCTGTTTCAATGTCAAAGATATAAAACGGAGACAAGAACTTTATTGCAGATGTTGTGGGAGTGCAGCAGGCTGGTGAAATTCTAGGCCAAAGCACGGCACTTTGACGTTACAGCCAAGGTCCCTCATTTCTAATTTCCCTCCCTTTTGTGTTAATGAGGAAGGTAAAGCCAGCCTTATTTCTTATTATGCTCAAGACTGCAGGAAAGCAGTCTAAGCTACTTTATCAGTTACTAGCATTAGAAAAAAAAAAACCTTCAGATTTAAAATGCAGTGCCAAATGCCCACTTTCTAACATTTCAAAAAAAAAAAAAAGAAAAAGAAAAGAAAGAAAACAAAACCACCCTCATCACTAAAAGCTCTACAGGATTTGGTAAAAGAGGTCCACATGGAGAAGAGACGCAAAAGCCACTGGGAGCGCAGCCAGTAAGAGCTCTAATAGATTTCCTAATACTGGGAACCCTCTGTAGGTTATTACTAAACAGCATTTGTTGATAGACTGAGACTTTGAGATGACCTGTGATGTAAAGGTTGGGTCTGAATTATACGTTGCAAGGGCTGGTATTTTGTCTTTCTGAGTGGATCTGTATCTGTTTAAATGCAACACTTCTTTTCATTAAGCAGAGGCGGCACAGGCCATGAACTATGCACAGACAGTTTACATTACATGTGCGGAAGCAATCAACACTGGCAATATACATGACGTATGTAAAAGAAGTTGGAATTAATTTTTTTCCCAGTGTATTAAAAAATAATAATATGGCAGTATCAACAAACACTCAACCTATTTCAGCCAGAGCAGAAGGCCACAGCTATACGGCAAATGGAACTGATCAATATATTAGCCTACAGCAACACCCCCTCAGTGTACGGCTGTATGTTCACAAGGCTCAGAAGATTAAATTGTCTGTGAAAGGTTTCTGCACTCCTACTCCAAAGGAGATACCCAGAATCCTGTTAACAAGCATCAGGCTAAAGCCAACTTACGTTTTAACAAGGGCTGACTTAAAAGCTTGGCACTGCGACGAACACGAGAACCCCTTCTAAAAGAAATGCTGCGTTTTGGTAAGAAAGCAGTGCTCTGTCAGGACTAACTTGACAAATATGGTTAGCGGTGGCACACGGAAATAGTTGCAAAGCAGCTGTTAATCAGGGAAACACATCATAGAACGCTGATGCTAGCACTCGTGAAAAAATGCAAGGGGCTAATTATGAAGCCATATATCTCACTAAAGAGGCGCTGCGCCTCGCGATTGCAGGCAGAGTGCTCGGAGCCAGGGTCCTGGGACACCTCGCAGCGCTAGCGCCAGCGTGCTCCTCCCGGCCAAGCCTCGTTCCAACCCACCGGTCTGGGCCCCCGAATGCCCAAGTGATGCTTCCCAGAAACAGCAGGTCAGGCAGGGGAGGCAAAATAGGAGCTTCAAAGCTCCTAGGATTTCACTGAAATCTTTGTGAAAATGGACAGAATCAGGAATTTATTTCTGTTGTGAGAGGATGTTGAAAACGACAGTTTGGTAGATGTCAGTGTTGTGCAGAGAAAAGTTTTTAAATGAAAAAAAAAAAAGCCCTCATGTAAAACAGAGCAAAGAAAAAATGAATACAATTTAAAGCAAGATTCACAGGAGTCAGAACCAGAAAAGAACAAAGGCGAGGAAGGAACAGGCTTCAAACCGTACCTGAAATTAAGAACCCAGAACTGCAAGAATACAGCAACCAAAAAAGGGCAATAATAACTAAAAAGGAAAAATCCCGGGTGCCCAGAAACTCTAACTGACAGTTGCATGAATGAAACCTAACTCGAAATCACGAGTGTAACAGCAAGCAGACAAAAGGCAGGAAAACAAATTCCAGCCGTGAATTCACCACCCAATTTTCACTAAGCCTTGAAAGAAGGAGGTTCCCGAAAGCGAACCCGAACATGAGCTGGGGGCAGGTGAATTTCCATCCAGCAGCGAGGAGGCAGCGGGCGGCAGGAGGAATAACCTTGGGCTGGCAAGCGGGTGCTAGCGCGGAGCCAGGACTCCCCCTAGCCGAGGCGGGTGCGGGCGGCGGTGCTGAGAGGCAGGCTTCAGCGGCGGAGCCCAAATTAAGTGTTTTCACTCAGTGGAAATGAAATGTTTTGCAAGATGAAACAGAAAGAAAATTGAGGTTTTAGGTAATTACTAGTTGGCATTTACATATCACAGGCTGGTTCAACACCTATTCATTTTCCTCTTTTATTTTCAATTTTTTAAAATTGCTCATTAAAATGAACACATGACAGGGACGGGGGGAAAAATTACTCTTCCTCTTTTTCCCGAGGACTACAAAATCCAGATCTACTTTAAATACATTTATCTATAATTATCACATACAAAAAAGCCTTACTTAATTTACATTAATAGGGTGACCAAAAAAAAAAAAAATTTGATAAAAGCCAGAAAAAAATCCCAAGCTGAGCTGTCTTGGTGTCATCTTGTTGTGCCTACTTGGTTCCAGGGACAGCCCCCGCGCAGCCAAGACCCCTGCACTCCCTGCGCGTGCGGGAGCGAGTGGGAAGGCAGGCGCTGCAAAGCCCCCAGTGCACGCTGCCGCCCCGATCCCATCCCTCCTGCCCCGCAGGTTAGCTCCCGGGGCACGCTTTCAGCTGCTTTCTTTCCCTTCAACACACTTTCCCCCCGTTTCCTCTGCTATTCTCGCTCCGAAGGAGTGACTCCACGTAGTCCCCGTTCTCGGATTCTTTGTTCCAGGAGCCACTTCACGTTTCCTCCAGCTGTTCAGAAAGACATGACCTTTCCACCTTCTTTATTCACACAGAACCAGTCTTTCCTCACATAACCTCATCACTTCCAGGGATCCCGATCTGCAGCTTGAATGAGCCTCACAGTCTCTCCCAGCTCTGTGGCCTCTCCATCAAGATTCCCATTGTTCGGTTAAATATTTCCCATGCGTACCCCTTAATTTTCCTGCACCCTCCAGCTTTTTTAATTTTAACCTTGTGAAAGTCTTATTTAACCCCACGCTGCATTCCAGGATACAATTTGTATGAAAAATGCTATATAAAATAAAGTTTTATTGTATCATATGTTAAGGACATAAAACATCCCTGATAGAAGTGTACAGGAGCTGACATGATAGACTAATATATTTTAAGGTCTATTGTGTAAATATGTATTTAGGGAATTCTAAAGCATGGTATTATTGACCCAAGTCTCTCTTAAAACACAATGATATATGGAGTGAAAGCCCTTATGAAAAGTAGCAACTTCGTCTGTGTAGTAGTCACCTTTCAAAGTGAAATATCTCTGCCATCTTCAGTTTCTTCTGATTCAATTTAAAACATAGTGGACATCCTGATAAAATTCCTCTCTTTTTATCAGAAATAATGCTCATTCAGGTAATACTTCCATGCATAAAACTGAAGAGAACAAGAAACCTTTGCCCATGCTTTAAAAGAAATGTACAATAACTATATTTATACACAGAGACAATGTGCTCTGTATTCTTTTAATTCCGAAAGGAATACAGCTCCAAATGAGACATTGTAACACCAGGCTTAAGGCCACACAAACTGTTACAGGCAAGTGATAAATGCTAGAAAAACACCTTGCAGGAAGTATTAGCAGAACAGCAAACCTTGTCTTAAACTGAAAATGCAACCATAATACATTTTAAGCAAGAAGCAGCACAAACCTTTTTTCTGGAGTTCAAACACTCAATTTTTTTCATCGAAAAGGAAAGATATAATCTCACTTTCAGAGGGAAACTTTTTAAAAATCCCCTTTTTGTACTTCTGCCTAAACTTAAGTTGCAAGCTTCCTCCAGCCACCAGAACCACCAAAGAAGGTATTACAGCAAGATGAACGGGATGGTGGGGAGGGAAGATAATGCCTGCAATCCAACTGGCAGCAAATTATTTGAAGTTCTGTTTATATAAAAATGGCAATAACCTCAGTGCTGAATGCACGGGATCATCGCGGATAATATATGGACTAGAGAGGCAGTGTCTCGTGCAAGTAGGTAAGGCATACAGCTTCCAAGTGTGCCTGAAGCCAGTGTGCTGTGATCAGGTCAACAAACTGATTCAACGGGACCTAAGAAAGATGCCAGAGAGATGACGAAAGGTTAAAACTGACTAAAGAGAATCTGATTTTTAAACTTTTCAGGGCAATACCCAATTTATACATCTCGTTTCTCCCTTCTTATAGAAGGAAGCTTAGGGATCATTGAGGCTTTGTGCTGTAAAATTAATGCAAGTGTCAAGTTGTTGAGCTGAATCATTCCAAAGGAATGCAATGACTCAGTGTCCAAGATGCTCACTACAGCAGAACCGTGAGATCATTGTGTGGCTCCACAACTAAAAAAAATAAATAAAAAAAGCATGTATCTTCAGGGAGCAGATGGGCAGCATCTCCAGCTCTTACCTTTCCCACTGCTCTCCCCCTGTTGCCATTCCTGAAGAGCTCACAACAGCAATTGAAAGAAATCTTTTACCCTATTATCTTCACACATGCACAAAGTCAAAAAACAATGAACCAGTAACTTACTACATCTTCATTCTTTCAGTTGCAGGACAGAAAAGGACTGCTGGAGCTTCATTCACATGCTAGGGAGCTAGAAGATGACTCAAGAATAGGAAGTCTGTGTCACATCTAACAATTGTGCTTGAGTACTTAAAATGGCTATTGAATGGTAGTCTCCAGAAGGCGACATCAATCAAAGACAAGCACCAGGATGGGATCGTTGCTCAGACTTACAGAGATCCTTCTAATTCCACAGTCGAGAGACTGGCAAGTACCAGGAATATGACGGTTTAGATTTAATGCAAAAGAACTGGAAGTAGATCCCATCTGTGGAAGATGCAGGTAAAGATGTTTCAGACTGAAATAACTCAAATGGACATGAAAAATCAGCAAGCTACTATTCCTTGAACCTGCTATTTCTAGCACCCCATTTAATAGCTCCATAGGAAATGCAGCTTAGAAACAGAGCGTCTTCCCTCCTGCAACAAAACCCCAAACTATTAGGAGAGAAGTCAGGGGGCTGTGCTGGCATTATATGGAAGATCCTAAAGCCAGAATACATAAGGAGATGCAGGAGGAAACTACTTGGTTTCTGGTGAATCTAGCAAACAAAAGGTTTCATGTTGGAAAGATTAAAGAAGCTGGAAATTGTGACAGGTGCACAATAAATCATGCAAACCACAGTAGTTGAGAAGTAATAGCAAAAGAAGAAGGGCTTGGAACACTTGAAGACCTTAATGTAAATTTAATATTTTACTTAGAGCTCTTTGGGACAAGAATAGTCGTTTTACTCTATATTTGCAGAGTGCCTGGTGCTGGTCTGCAACTGGCCTCCTAGACACTTATTACAACACAAATAATAAAGACTGAGCAGACCATGCACTTTGTTCCTGCTGTTAATTGCCCCATTAAGGGAAAAAATAAGTAAGGGGCAAGAAATCTGATTGGCCAGAGCTGCCTAGTCTATAGGGATTGCAAGTGTAATAATTTTATAGATTTGAAAGCAGCTGCGTCCCTTGTCTTTGTCCAGTTCTCAACAGAAGGAAGCACACATCACAACATTTCTCCTTCGTTTGTAGGCACTTGCATGAGCAGTTTCAAAACTGAGCTGCCCTGGCAACTCAGGATGCTTCCTCTAGAAAAGGAGTGAAACACAATATAAGGGCAAACACAGAGAACATTTCCACTGTAGCTGCCCACGCCATTAATATTCTACAAACAATGAGTCCATTTCGCTTTCCCACGGAGTCAATTTGGCATTTTTCATGGATATGTTACATTCTCTGTTTAAAGAAATAACGCATATAGGTGTCAGGAAAAATTCAGAATGCTCTTGAACCTACACAGGAGACTGCATGCACCAAAAAATCGAGGGTACTGATCACCAACTCCTATCTCTCGAAACACTTGAGTAAGATCCCACCATCCTAAACTAAATTAAAATGTCCAAGGGAATTGGTTCTAGAGACAATTATTCTTAAACCAGGGTGCTCCTGCCTAATTTCTACACAGAAATTTGGGTCCAAAGCAGGAAGGTTTACAAAATCAGAGAAGCTTCAAAATTGTGCTTCTACTGGTTTTTGTTTTCCTTAAACCTTGGCACAGCCAGCACATGTCAGGGACTATCATAATTATACTCTTTATGTGCTGAAAAATTAATAAACAATTACTCACTTCAGGAAAAAAGAAAGCAGCCTTTTCCTTGACAAATGCTGCAGAGAGCATCAGCAATCTCTCTGAAATCTGGGTCCACACCACAGCAAGGGATTAGCACCAATGTAGGAACAGGCACTGCTGCTACCGAGAGCTGGCACAGCTGAAAGCTTGACTCGGCAGCGCTGCAAACACTGTGCTCAGTACTGCACCCGTCCGTAGCAGCCTCCCGTCTTTGTAACGGAAGAAAGAAGATTTAGTCTTTACTTCTGCTTTGGCCCAAGTCAGGCTGTTCAATCAATTTCTATTTCCACAAAGTCCAAAATGGGAGGAAGTGTTTGAAATGTACCAGTTTTAATCCTGCCAGGCCAAAAAGAGCTTGTGTGTTGTGGTTGTGGCTGGAAACCGAGGGTTACACTGCAGCAGCTTCCCTGCGGTAGGAATTGATACTCACCTTCCCAGGAAATCAGGAGAATGGTAAAAAACAAAACAAAACAAACAAAAAACCCACACTATGCTTCCCTGAACAAATGGGTGAGACAGCAAGTGTCTGGGATGCTGATAAATTCTTACTGAAATTTATTTGCAGTCCAAATCCTGACTAAAATCTGCATTCAACTAGTTCTTCCCTAAAAGACTAGGGAGTTCCATATTAACTTCCTTCCAAAACCAGAGGGATCTCAGGTGCACTTGCACTGAAAGGCTTCCAATTTTCTTTAAAATAGTAAATAAAATTAAATAATTTCCACATATCCTTTTTTAAGCAGACCCATGCTACTCAGTCTTCTCCCCACCTTAAATCAATGGTAACCCAATTCACATGCCTTACAGCTCTGTCTGAGAACTAGTGGAGAGATCAACGCTTTTTATCTTAAGGATTATGGATCGCTACTTGGCCGACTAACGCACCCAACAGCCCATTAGAAATGCCACAAAAGGCTCCCTGTTTCTCCTTCCACCCCTCAGATTTGAGAGAGCAGCACATAAAAGTTCGCCCCTCCATGTTGTAGTTCTTAGCCTGCCTGCCTTGTTTCATACTCTAAACATACCAAGATTTATTAACCTTTACAGTAAAAACAAATAAAATAATGATGAAGTAAAAACGCAGTGATGTAAGGGCTGCAGCTAGCACCGTTTATCTGTGGAAATCCAATTAGTGCTCAAGTGGCAGAGATACCTGGAAAAGTGCTCACAATCAAATCAAAAAATGATACAAAAACATTAACCTGATGGCTAAAAACTCCACATTTAAACATTTAAAGTAATAAAGGCGCTTTTATTGAGTATTTTCTATATTTCATTAGGTTCCAAATTGACGAGGAGCCCTAGAGATGCATTTCCTGGGCTTTTGGATCCTTCGACCAAATGCTTGACTTTGTTGTTGTTGTTGTAAAACAAAAAAAGCAGAAGCGTTTCTTGCTAGAATGGCAACCTTCTTTCTGCAGCAGCAACCACAGGAACAATTGCATGTGCAGGAAATGCTGGGGAGCCTACAAAGATATTCTTAGATCTCACACATTCATTCTGTGCTCACCATGACACTAGCAGAAATGTCGTTTGAACTACTTTTCCATTTAAGAGTGTCTGGATTTACCTTTACCGCTATTGCTGCGCTCTACCAGAAGTTCTTCTCTCATAACCATTACATCATGGCCCTTTGCTGGAAAACCGATCACATTGATGAGATGGTTGTCAAAAAGGCAAGTAGCTCCTATCCACCTTGGTGGTCTCAAAAGACAAGAGAGGGACTGAACAAATGGTGAGATTAGTCAAGCCCCTAGTCCTAGTGCCCTCTAACTAGCTCTCTTTTACAAGATTTACAGAAAAAGCACGCAGTACAATGTCCATGCTCCATCTGAGGCTTTATCTTTCTGAATACTATGACTCTGCTGCTTTTTGTCACTATTAAATTCACTTATTTTTTTTTAAAGAGAATCAGGAGAGAGTCACTGTCAATGAACAGAAGACTAAACTTCTGAGTAACAATTTTCTTCATCTCTCTAAAACCACAGAGCGTGAGATAACACTTGATAAGTCTGGAAGCATCTCATCGAACCTTACCCATTGGTTTGCTTACAGCAAAAATGTCACATTTGCTTCCGGTATTAATTCATGCATGCTGCTCTTAAACTTCATACAGAGGAGTTGAATATACATTCAGAACAGGCTGCATTAAATGCAAAATATAATGTACTGAAATTCCATTCCAATGTGAATTTATTTAGTCAAAAGAAACAAAGTTCCTAAAAATACACAGAAAGTACAAAAAAAATGAAAAGGGCTCCTTTCTTTCAGCTATTGCAGGATTGCTGCCTCCTATTTATTTTTTGTATTTTGTCTATCTATTTTTAAAAGTCCCCAAGTCTTTACTACCTTTCTAGGGAGATTTCATTACAGATCACTGTCAGAATTTTTACCTAATGTTAACCCTTCTGATCCTTTTCCTTAATATGAATCCACTATTCAAAAATAAAGAATTAATATCATATGAACAGCTTGGATTGTAAGTACCAGGTACCGGAAAAGTAGTTATTTCCTGACTTTGCTGTTTCACTGGGCTGCTACTCACTCTCACATGTTCATAACTGACTGGCCCTATGTGTGGTATTCTCTTTCTGCAGCAAATGTTCACAAATTACCTTTCAGATGCCTAAGAGTACAGCCTGTCTTCAGGGAGCAATTTCTATGTCTCTTTAACTTTTGTGTTTGGTGTGTAGCAAATTATAAAGAGGAATGCGATACCTGGAATTTGCACACTGAAATGTAAAATGTTTAAAATAAAAAAATAAGGGGAAAAAAAAACACTATACCAAACAGATTCAACGCAGCAACATTTAGATTCCCCTCCTCTCCTTCCCCTGTGATCAACTGGGATGAGTACTGGGTAAGAATCAGTGGTGAGAGACCTCCTGCTCCTGTTTGGAGTATAAAGAGTCCTGTTTTATTATTCTGCATTTGCATGTGGCAGCAAATGTGTAAATGTTTTAATAATACAAAAAATCCCAATAGAGTGGAGGAGGAGGATATGAAATAAAGAAATACAAGGACATTTACTTTCTTGAGAGTGAGACAGAAAGGGAAAGAGAGAAAAAAGATGACACGATAAGGGACAAAGCAAGCTTTCTGGGGTATATCTGGAAAAAACTAGAAGAGAAATCATTAGGAAGTCCATAGTGCATCTACAGTGATACAGTGCGGATCAATTCATTTAACACTGCCCTGTACATTTACAGAAAAGTACTTTTGATATAATAAAGGCTCATAAACACAAAGAAATTGGGTTAGACCTGTTTCGAATTCCTGCCAAACAATGGTTCAGAAAAATGAAGCTCTATTTTAATTAGCTCGACTCAAGAGTGATTTGATAACAGCAGATGCTGTCTGGATGCTTTCAGCTTGATGGGCTCCACATACATGAACTTAAGAGTGGCTTTGATGCAATTAGACCTGTCTCTCTCCTTTAACATGTGTTAGGCTCTGGAACCAATGGCCTGTGTGTATGTAACATCTTGAACTCGGAGGACATTGACACTCTTCCTCATTCTTCTCCAAATGTGTGGAGCTACAGCAAAGAAGAGGCGGCTTACCTGGGGCTTGCCTATGCCATTTCAACAGCTCAATGATAGAAAAGAAAGGGCACCAACACCTTACCCACAATGTAATGTTAAGATCTGTTTCTACCATAAACCACATTTCCTTGCACGTAATTTTTATAGTCATGGTTAGTCCCTGCTCTATCAACTGCTGCTTTGGCTTACGTCATTTTCTGCAAAAAATGGAGGGACTCACTAATTCCATACATCCCTTTCAGTCCTATATTACTAGAAGATGCTTCACACTAACGCACTGCACCCTAACAGCCACAGTACACTTCTCCCACCTCCTGCCCACCATTTTCTTTCAGAGCCAACTTCTTCCACTCCTGGGAACATCTGTGCGCTGACATCTCAGAGAACCCTTCGCCTTTCTGAAGTGATCTAACTACCTTGCTCTGTAGCCATAAAGCACAGACATTTGCTAAAGGACACATGCAACATAGGAGCTGCTTCAGTGCGTCGGGGACAAGGCTAATAGAAGGTCTTGATTTGTTAATTATCTGTCTGTTTGTCACAGCTGGGCTGTAAGGAGCAGGTGGGGGAGAATCTTTCTGCTCAGCTCTATCTTTCTCTAAATGCTGAATTAGGCTGTCAAAACCTTCATCCCACCACAAGAGGCTGTGAAAAGAAGAGCCAGGCGATCCTTTTCTTCCTTCTTCTCCCAGCAGGATATGCTGTTTCAGATGTCCTACCCTCCTACCACGTCTCTGGAAATGTATACGGCATATATAAAGTGACCTTCACACCATCGCACCGTGCCCAGTTTAGTCAAGGGACATTAGCAGACCTGAGCACGATAAATCAGAGAGGAAATCCCAGTGCCAGGAGAGCAAGCAGGAGGCATTTATTCTGCAAGGAGTCCTAAAGTTGCTACCTGCTTGAATCAGCAGTTTCAGAGCAGGGTTTTGGAAGGCAGAAGGCTTGGCCCCTGTGAGAGCAGACAGCTAGATATACATGGAGCGATAAAGGGGTGGGGTAGCGGCAAGATTCTTCTTTCTTCTTACAGTTCTGCCCCATGTAATCCTCTAAGTAGGAGCAAAAGTTCAGGCTGTGAAATGGGATAACGCATGGAATACCCCCATGGAGACAAAGCTAAAAAAGCAGAAAGTAGGCTGTGATATAGCAGTATTTACTAAAAATGCTTACGCCTCTGAAATCCAGTTAAATGTGGCCGTTAAGCCATGAGAGCCTAGGGAGATCCCCACCCACTCCTCCGTTTTCCCTGCAGGCCACGTCCAGAGCATCCCATCACTCAAGTCCTCTCCTCAACAGGCCCTGGATTATGAAAAATCCCCTCCAGGAGCTTCCCACATGCAAGAGACACACCCCTTTCCTACCACCAGCGATGCTTCGCCTTTGAGGTGTGGGAGGCTCAAAATTTATTCCAGGTACACAGGGGTGCTGCCTGCTTGGGATGGGAAAATTGGGCGCATTCAGCTCTGGCTTTATGCAGGTGATCAGATGCTGTAAAGTCACCTGAGCTGGGGAAGAAAATGACCAGAAGCATTCCCCTAGTCCATAGCAACATAAACGGAGGTGCCTCAAGTTAACGTTTGTTTATTTTACTCTTACAACAGCCAAGGAGCACACACAGTCAGGACATAAGTCAAACTCTCAAAGCTATTTTCTTCTGTGGACTATCTTCAATAATTTGATAAAACTGCTGCTTTTCTTCTTTTGAGCTCAGGTCCCTTAGAATCAGAGTTCCAATTTCTAGCGTGATCCACCTAGCGGTACACAGCAAGTCAGCTGGAAGGGTAGGATAAGAGCTATGGTCTCCTAGCCTCATTATTTAGTCCTGGGCACTAAAACAAACGACACTTTTCTGCACAGACAAATCCTACATTCCCCAAACGGGGACTGCTGAGAACTCCACTGGGGACGAAACAACTGTCGTTATCTTTCATCAGGTAAAGTTAATAGATCCATTTCGGGGAACATTTGCAGAGCTTGTCCCTTGAAAATGAAATTTGCTCAAGCACTGCTTCTCAAACTTTCTGCACGCTTGACTCCCTTCTGCACTCCTCTGTCCTCATGGCTCATCCCACATTCCTCAGCTGAAACAGCAGCAAGTTCCTTCTGGAAAATGAGAGTTACTGGAATAAATGCTAACTCTTGGAACTAGGAGAAACAGAACTCCCGATAGCAATTAAAAGTAGAAAGCTGTGTACTGGCTAGTAACTCTGTGACTTCCTTTGAAGCCTTTTGCATCCCTTTGGGGGTCATAACCTAAGTTTGAGAAACACTGCTTTAAGGAACTTAACTATAAAGAGGAGCAGGTGATGACATAGCATTGTTCCCCACCCTACACCTACATAAGAGTTTAGAAGCAATTTCCCAGCAGGTCCTGGTGGCTTCAGCCCCTTTGCCTTCAAAAGCTCTGCCCTACAGTGATACAGACTCATGGGTGCTGAGATGATGCTTGAGATAAAGACCCGGTAGCATCATCGATAATACAACCAATGCAGCAGTCAGCATTAATTATTCCAAACCACTTACAGGGGCAAGGCCTGTGTCTCTTAAAACATCTGTCTCTCAATCTTCTGGTCTTTAATAAAACCACCCTCCCAGCCATAGGGTGTAACTGGAATTGTACATACGCATGTGCATGCAAAAACAGAAATGCATAAGGAGAGATTCAGGTCCTCATTAAAAAATGGAATAAATAAGAATTCACCAAGGAATTCTGCCAGAGTCTGATTTCCAGATCTGGTTTTGCTGCATTCTTGCCCACAGCCTGCAGAGTTCTGGGTGCCTCCCTATCCTTCTCCAGCTGCACAGTCCTCTTCAAATTCAGACTTCTTGCACCTATAATTACTAGGTGCCCTGTGCCAGGCTCCTTTAATTAACCAACCCAACTCTTCCCCCTTTGGGATCAGACTAAGCTCTTTTTTATTAGTTCCATCATTTCAGTATCTAGGTTAGCCGAAGTTATCTAAGCAGGAGAACTTCTACCACTTCGTGAGTGCGACTGAGGGGTGCAAATGACCTCCAAAGCACCTGTCCTCTTCCCTGCAGAAGAGACAGAGAAAGCAAGGCAATGAACCAAGGGGATATGGCACGAGGGGCTGCTGCAACACCTTTCAAACCTAATTACATCAGCAAAAATGAAACAGTTCAAAAACCTCAGGAAAATGCCTGGCATGAGGGGGACCCTGGTGGGCCAGTTAGATGCTGCGACAGTGCTGACTGCTTCAGCCTGCAGACAAGCAGAGGGACAAGAACAGAATTCCCTTACTTGTTATTACACTGGAGCCAACCTTGTGATTTTCAGGGCTCCAAGAAAGCGACGAGCATTCCTGGAGAGCTCTACTACTTCCCCAAGCCTCCTGCTCCCGAGCTGACACTGCTGTACCAGCAGCTGGGATGGAGGCTGAATAACAGGTCCATGCAAAGCCCTGGAAGAACAGGATCCCCATTTCACTCTTTGTACTCCAGACTCCGTATTCCTGTCTCTCAGGAGAACTGGTAGATCAGAGCCCAGATACCGTACCGTCCACAGTTGTTCTCCTTACCCTGCGTAGTACCGTGCCTTGTGACTTCTTGCAGGCAGTTTCTTTAGCAATTGTTGGGATTTCACCTCGAGCCAAGACGCTCATTGAAGCTGCTACACCTAATTCACAGTCAAAGAACAGCACACATGTGAAAGAGAAATGACAAAATGCACACTGGCCTTCTCTGGACCATGGGATATTCTGCACGTGTGTTCACGCACAAGGAGGAGAGAATGGGAAGTGAAAAGCAAAAGAGCTAGCTAACGTCCTGGGATTTCACAGGACAGGTGGTCACTCTAGTTGCACAGCTTGACTTCCCCAGAGAGTTTTCTCAAGGAGAAACCAGCCATCGATCCTGGGACACACAACTTCCAGGACCGTTCCTTATCTCAGAACAGCTTCTGCCACGAATTCCTGCATGCGCTTTAATGTTTAAATTATTAAATGCATTAATGTATTTACATTATTCAAGTCTTATGTGCATTTTTCTAAGATAATTTATGTATAAGAGTTTGAATGTCCATGACTGTTAATGTCTACAACCCTTCCTGTTCATTATTGATTCTGGAAGGAAAAAAAAAAAGGCAGTGTTTTAATGCCTTATTTTTAATGTATTAAGAGTCTGAATAAGTGCATTCTCTTTTTTCTTTTGTAATTTCATAATTTAAGTAGTGCATTTATTAAACTGACACAGTATGAATTGTGGTGAAGTCTGGCACAGGTCCATGCTGCCAACGCAGCCCAACCGACCATCACGCTACTCTGCAAATCAAGTACAAGCTCAGCTCCTCTTACGCCAGCTTTTACTCCCTACCTGAAATCAGAAGGGACACAGGGTACAAAGAACTCTTACGAAAATATATTTTCTTTGCTATGTACATGTTTTTTTTCTTTCCATTTTAAGTCAGTGAAAGTTTTCATATTGTATTGCTGAACTGTTTTATTGCAAATCTGTTTTGTCAATGAGCTCTTACACACGCACCACAGTTAAAAAGTTGTATTTCTCCAGTACCTTTTAAGCCCAATAGCTCCAAAGCTCTTCAAAAATCCACACTAAACAATTTTGTTGTTTCTACACCATAATTGTGCACACCATAAAAACATTTTTTCCTACAATTAACAATCTGCCCGTAGCTTTATGTCCACAGACAAATTACACGCAGGAACCAGGTCACCTCCACTGACGAACAGCAGACACTCCTGAAGCAGAACACAACAACCATCCAGCAGTGGTTGGCCATCTTGCACGCCAGTTTGGGACAAGAATGCTATAATAGGCAACAGAAACTAAAAAAATAATCATCTAACGCACAACAGAGCTACCTCCGCTCACTCCACCCACACGCCAGTGGTGTTGCACGGACATGCACTTTACATATAAATTATGTGTAAATGCCTCAGATGTTTATAGCCCAAAATACTGCTTCCAAAGTCCAGCTTTTATTGCCAGACAAATCCACTCCTAGCTGAGCCTACGCAGAGCAACAGTGACACCCGATGGCTTTTCAGCCTAACCTTCGGCCACGCGTTCCCTAGGAGAGGAATCCAGGGGCTCCGTCTCCTCTCTCCTGATAGCCCCAGCTCACATCACCTATCAGGCCAACTCATCAAGAAGCTGAACTGCCGAGAGATAAAACTTGCTGTACGTAGGCACTGTATGTAATTAGGAGTGTGTGCATAAGTTTCACAGTACATTCTGCATAATTACAGCCTTGCCTGGCACAGTTGCCAGTGCGAGCATGAACACACACGCACACACATAATGTATGCACAATATTGTGCATATGGACTTGGGAAAAGAGAGAGAACAGCGAAAGTTGCTGGCTGTTGTTTTAAGAGCTGACTCTGCCATTTCTAAGGTTAAGTTTGTGTTTTTTTGCTACTCATTACCATTCTTTAACTGTTACAATTTATATCAGCATATAATGTTAAATAATTACAGGGAGCGGAGCTCACTCTAGCGAGGATATAAACGCGCTGTGGGATTCTACAGATTTAAACAAATAACACTCACAGCAGGGGGTGAGCAGATGAATTAGCATTAATATCCTGCCTGGGAGATCCCAGTGCTGTGCTATGGCTTAAATACAGATCTTTTCTGTAACAGTCAATATGACAGCTACTAGCAATACAGCCCGGCACATTCACTAGTCAATATAGCAGCTGCAGCGAAAAGAATGCCCTTGTAATAATCCATACAGCAGCCAGTTAAAATAAATAACTTCCCTTTAACAGTCTATATAGCAGCCAACTGCATTAAAACCTTCCCTTTTAAGGTCTATACAACAGGCAGCTAAATGGAAAAATTGGCATCCTTCTTGGCAGCTTCAGAGGGAAGTCAAGCATCGAATGGACTGGACTGAGCTCTCCTCTCCTGGGGGGTGAGGAGGGTCCCTGCCATGCCGTGCTGGCGAGGAGTCCTGCAGCGCTGCTAGCCCAGCTCAGCGGTGAGTCCTGGGAGATGGTTTAAGTCCCAAAGCCAACACTTTGCTGTCTTTCGCAACCATTACATTCACTTTAAGAAATAAAGACCAAACCTTCTTCTTTCCCGATCAGAATAAAGGATCAGGTAGACAGCTGCTGGCCAGGAGTAGCCAAATGTTCTCAGAGTAGTGGCAATGGGACTTTGCTCAGCACTTCCACCATCAGAGAGATGCCCCACCTCAGACTATGAGCAGAACCCAAACTTGAACCCTCCATTTTAAATCAGCCCCCGTTGTTTTGTTTTGTTTTAACTCTCTAACAAGAAGCAACAGGCTGAGGTGGGCTAGGAGCGTACCTCCCTTGGACGATACCCCAGCACTTCATTTTGCAATAGCAATTGCAAAAGATCATAATATAAATCATGGCAATAAACAGTTGCAAAGCATTCAAACCTGCAAACTGAACTGGTGGAAAATCTATGACCACAATAAATTCTGTCATAAGGCAGAATACAGTTTTTATATTTGTATAAAAACACACAGTTTTTATAACTAGGGTCATATTCTGTTCTCGTGTATACAGACTTTGTACTTATGTAACTCCATTCTTCTGTGATGGAGTGGCTGTAGATTTTCACTGCGAGTTAACTGACTTCCACAACAAACCTGCAGAATTTTGACAAATTAAAACAACACTTCTTGGGGCAGATTAGAAAGTAAAACACCCAAAAAACAACCATAAAGCACTTAATATTAAGCTTATAATTTACAAACTGTTGTACAAGCAGTAATAAATCACTAGAAAGTAGAATGTGTATATATTTTCACATTTTCCATACTGCTAACAGATTTTATTGACAGGGAAATCTGCCACTAAAATACTACATTTGCTGGTTTCCTATAAAAGAAAGGAGATGGATGAAAATTTCGTTAGAAATTGGAATGATAAAGCAGGAATGGCATTTATTCTTTAAAACTCCACAAATGAAAAACATCTGTCTGCTTTCCTTTTGAGAAACCTGTCCCTTTGGGTATATATTAAAAAACAAAAACATAAACCAGGGGCCTACAATCCCACCAGATGTTTGGCACCTGGAGCTTTTTCAAGTAATTGATCAAGAAAATGGATATTTTTTTTCAGGTAACAGGAAAAAAAAAGCTCTAAAATCTTTCACGCTGTCAATGCTCTAATTCATTTTATCTCAGACTTTAAGGGAAGACTGCAGCTACAAACACATTCCAGCTTATAGCCTCCCAAATTAAAAATAAATACACACCACCCCTACTCCAGAAGTCAGGGTTTGAAGCTTTGACCATATTTTGCAAAATGACAGTTATTAAAAACAACAAACATGCATCGCAGTGAGTCATCTGGTTTCCAACTTCTGAGTCAAAAGGGGCTGATTCCACACAAACTGAAACCTGGCTCTCCGACTACTTGCATGTTTAACGATTTGTATCTCTGCACCACAGCTTCAGAACAGGATGTGGAAGAAAAGAATGAAATGGAGATGGGAGAAAGGGGTGGGGAGGGGAAGAGAAGAAACACTTCTTTACTGGTCCCAGTGTCATTGCAAATAAAGACCACGTCAAGATTTAAACCATAATAATGGAAAGGCTATAAAGGTCCCTGCTATAATGTTTCCTCTGATATTCCCTTTCATAAATGCTCTCTTTATGTTGCATGCTTTGCAATAATACATGTAATGTTTGTGAACTAGCCCCGCTGGGGAAGCTGTATCATATGAAGCTTCACAGAACACAACATTAGAAGCCAGACAATTCATTTCCCAGTCCCCCAGCCTTTGTCAGCTCCACCTATCTTCTTGAAATGAATGCAGCCAACGTGAGGAGACAAGTCATCTAAAGCAACCTCCAGATCTGTTTCGCTGGAAACGGATCTGTATGTTCTCGCTCCTGGACGCGCAGTACGGAGCTACCTCTGCTCCCAACGCAATACCTTCCTGGGCTGGGCTAAAAGCCTCTTCCCAGACCCAACATGTAGGAGCAGGAACCCTGAACTCGTTCACAGCTGTGCCAATCGGATCGATAGCATCCTGAGCTTCCTCTTGGCAGAGACCGCGAGGAACGTCAGTGCCAAGAGTATCTGAAGCACAGATCCTTGCCAGCACCAGTGCTGTGAGCCTCCTGACGGCAGTGCTTAAACACATGCACCAGGGTAGTGGCTGCAACACCTCTTCCAGAGCGCGTGTGCATAGCAAGACCCCTTCGTTCGGGTGGAACCCTGCACTCACGGGGCTCCACTCTGCCTTACCAGCAGGAAGAAGGACCAGCAGCAGCCCGAGGCCTCTGCAGGCCCGGCAGAAGCACAGGGAAGACCTCTGTAAGAATTTAGGGTCAGAACAGAATCCCACGTGGCTTTAACAGTGAAATCCCAAGTGACCTGAAACAACCACTCTGAAACACACCGGTGCTTGGGGCGCTGACCACTGGAGTGAGACCCAAATTCATCTTTCTGAGGCTGTGGCAACCTGATGTTGAGAAAGGGGTTGTCAAAAATACAGCGTCAAGGGGGAGGGGGGGCTCATCTCAGCCTTGACTGTAATTCTCAATCACCGCACAGAAAGTATTTATATCCTGTTGGCAGCGTGTGTAACCAATGCGACTCTTCGTGTCAGAGCTGTCAATTACAGCCCTGACTTATGAGGAAAGATTAAATGAGCTAAATATGTAGAGCTTGGCTAAGAGACTGGGATGGGGGAGGGGAGAGGAGAAATGATGTGATAACTGTCTGCAAACATCTGAAGGGTGCAGATGCTTAAGGAGGAAAGGAATCACTTGGGGTGGCACACAAACAGGAGAAGCAAGCTGGAGGGGAGACGCAGGAAACTCTCGCTGTATGGCAGGGAAGCTCCATCCCAGGAAGGCGTGCTGAGCTGCTGAGCTGCATCCCAAGGAGTACCATTAGTCAGGCCGCTCAGAACACTCGGCCAAACGCTAGGAGTTGGCAGCAAAGGACAATCCTGCTCTGACCAAAAGATAGAACAGAACATAAAAAAGCGGGGCACACTGTGAGCGTGGCTGGTGATATGAAGTTATCCCTCTTGCTTCTCTCCAGCTGTAAAATCCTCTTACTAAAGAGCTATTTATATTTTCATTGCTACTTTTCCAGAAATGCATTTGTCAAAGCAGCCATGGTGTGTTACAGGATCACAACTGGGAAGAAGACATGGTCTGTACAATCATAACAGGGAAAAGAGCTATATACACACACACACAAAACAAACAAAACCCCAAACGATTAAGATGTTTGGAAGGATTTGCAATTGAAGTGACCTCCAGAGAAATACAAGAAATGTGAGCAACAGGGAAAGTCTTCTCCAACGAGGTGCTTAGGAACTCCCAATCTATGAACTATACCGACTCTCAACTTTCTAGTTTTGCAAACCTCACTTCTGAAGGTGTTGGCATCAGAAGTATCTGAAGGACGTATTCCCGCGCATCAAAGCTGGGGAAAGTTCTTTCAAGTTCCTGAATAATTCATTCTGCCTTTTGTGCCTCGGCTACCATACTGTAACGTGATGAAGATGCAATGTATCCTGTGCTCTGAGGCACTACAAAGATGCTGTAGATATTGCAATTTTTTCTTACAGCGTGATCTCCCAGGTAAAAGTAAGAGAATGCCAAGAAATTAAGAAAGTTATTACATGTAAGCAGTTATAATCTCATGAAAGTCACTAGCTGTGACAAGACTAACTCTTTGATTGCAGTAACAACAACACAGACAGCAGCTGGATAGGGGCAAGAGGAGTCCAACTGCTCAGTGGTATTAGAGGAGAGGAATTAAGAATCTCTGGCAACACTCTCCAGGTTAGGAATTTAATAACATGGAGTCAAGAGGCACTCTAAAGAACAAGTCTCCTACATAAAGTTATTTCAAGAAGCTAAAAAGGCAGACACTCCTGTGAAGTTCTTAAGCTGGTCCCTCCTCTCCCTAAGCAGAAAGAACTGTGGGCAATTGCTGCCCTCTACAAGTTGTTTTGCACATAGCATATTTTCCACACACATGTAGCTGAAGTGATACTATTATCTCACCTTGATCCCGTAACCCATCATTACCAAAGCACACACAGTGCAGGCGCCTCCTTGCTGTGTGCCTCCACCTGTTTGAAATTAAAAGGCACCCTTCCCAACAGCTGGGGTGCACACAACAAAGTGCTCCCAATCCTTCTGAGCAGGCAAAGAGCCGGGCTGCCAACGAACACAGAGCAACCAGCTGGCAGCAAAGCAGACCATGATCTATAAAAAGTTCCTTGTAGGTGTAGCATGTTTATGCCTCCGAAACATCCTGTGAGCATAAACAGAGAAATGAAATTCATTTTTCTCAAAGGTAAATAGCAAGCAATGTTAAATATTTTCTAAGTGGGTGCCAACATTTTTTTTTCCCAACGTCACAAATCACCAGAGCTCCCGTTCTGCCTTTGGTGAGAGCTGGGATCTCCGGAAGCCAAACCATACCTAACGTTAAAGGGATTGCAACCTAACTCCCAGTACATTAATTTCCTCGCATGTTTTGTAACGAGCAACTTTGCCTGTAAGGAACAGCTTTGCCAGAGTATTACAACTATTTCAAAAACATTGTAAAAGTCTTCTGAGCAATAACAGTGGCTTATCTGAAAAGTGAGAATTGCTTTCAGAACTTTTTTTCTGCACGAGTACATAGAACAACAGTGTTAGTAACCAAAAATGAGTGTGCCTACCTAGACGTTATGATGCTTCACCCACTGGCTCTAAATTGTTGTTTAACCTGTAAGCTCTCAGGGACATCCAAAGCCATTATTACATTTTGTACAGGCTGATAGGGCCTTAACCTGCTTTGGCCTGTAACTACTGCAAGTTTCTAGCTTTCATTCATTAGCATATAATGCTACAGCAGCAATTATATCCCAAACAATTATATTCCATCCTCTTTTAAAATTGGGATTTAAAGGAATTCCAAGGAAACTTTCCCACTGACCTCAGACTGGCAATTTAACTCGATGTGGCAGTGCTCCTTTAACTATGCTCTGTAAGTCAATTTGCATCCGCGTGTTTTGCACGTATAATGTATTTCTCTAAATCAACAGAGCAAAAGAAAGTACATTTTGCATGAACAACAAAAGAAGTCAGTGAATACTCAGTAGTGAAACAAAAAAAAAAATGGAAAAAAAGGAAGAAAACAAAAACCTCCAAGCTATGAAAAGGTCAAATACACCAGAGGTGTGCTTCGTCGATATCAGAATTCGCTTTGCAGCAAACCACGGCATATTGTGTAGGGCAGTCACACACCTCTGGCTCCCTGCTCCTGGCCCTGTAAAACTGAAATCCGCACAGCAATTGCCTTCCACAGCCTGATGGAATTATTGTCCAGCACTGGAAATCCACAGCAACACGTTCAGGAACTCCCAAACAAACGGAAGCATTATCACACCATTAGGGTTACTGCCTGCACAGGAGGTCACAAAGCTGATAGTCTCTCTCTCTCTCCTGCTGACAGTGGTAAATTATCCTGACTAATGTTTCGCTGGGGGCTATAAGTTAGTTGCCTACTGACTCTGGCTGTCTGGAAATCCCCTCTGGATAGATTTACTTTTAGAGAATTATTCAGTGTAGGCCACCACTCTGAGCAAACCCATCGTGGCAGACAGAAAATTTGTACAGTAAACAGGTATAAATCTTGTGTTAAATAATAAAGGGTGGGAAAATGGAAGGCAGAAGTGTGATAAGGATTGTCCCTCCAGAACACTCCTGTCCCTCAGATCATCTCTGAAAACAAAAATCTTTCCGAAAAAAATAAAAAATTACTTTTTCTACAGATCTAGACAAGGATCTGTAAAGTTTAAAATAAAGCATAAGGGCTACACTGTATCCCTAGTGGAGGAGTGTGTTCCAGAAATCCAGGTATGAGTTTTGCAGTGAAAATACTTTTCATTTCAAGGAATCTCAGGCAGAAGAAAATATTTTTTTAAAAGAATTAATCCTTGACTTGTTTTCTGTAGGGTTTGATAGGGCAGGAAGATAGCATCTATCATAAGAAGAAGAGCAATATGAATTCACAATGTTCTCAATGATTTGTTCATCAAAAATGGATTCTGAATCCCCTTATTAGTTCTCTCATACCTTGTGGCACAGTTCTGCAACCTTTCCTCATTCCCACTCATCATTTTGTTCACATGGCTAAAGACAACAGCATTGTTAGTGTTAGGCTCCTTCAACTTGTGCTTACACCAGTCAGAGCTTAAAGTAGTCAGACTTAAAATCTCGATTGTAAAGCTCCTTCCTCAGAACTCGAAACAAAATTCTCTTTAACCATAGTCTACTGAAGAGGAAGCTTAACAGAACAGATAAAGGTTAAAAGGAGGCGATGAAACAGAGGAACTGACCATTCTACTGTCATTGCATGCACCAAACCCAGGCAGCTGAGAAAGTACATGAGGAAACTTCATCCCTGTCCAGTTTCAATGTCAAAAGTTTTCTCCACCACAAACACACATCACAATTTTTACTGGTTTACTTCCAAGGAAACAGAGAAACGGAACACAGAAACTGCAGAGGAACTAAATTTGCCTGTAACCAAGCCACAGCATCACGGCTTCAATTTGGGATCGCAGTTGATGGGTCAGGGAACCAGATACAAATACCAAAAGTGTTCACTATGGGCAAGAGACTACATTAACTATCACGAAGCTGTGCCTACATATAAGCTATGGCTATAGCAATGTCAAGTCCCCTTTCTGCTCTTCTTTTTATCTCTCCCCATTATTCCTTGACCACCAGAAAAGTAGTCAAAAAGAGAAAAAGGGTGAACTAAAGGAGCAGCTGAGTGAAGTATGCCGCAATCACTTAAAAAAGCATACTACAAATGCAAGGCTAGAGCCTCTTCCAAAGACATGCAAGGGGCAGAATGCAACCCCTGAAATAGCAATGACCTCATTTACCAGGCCAAAAGCCCAGGTCTCTGGGCTCCACAGCTTTATTCACACTTACGCCACCAACTTGCTGGGTGAACCTGGCTAACAGTTAACCAGAACATCTCAAATAGCTTTTCTAAAGCATGGAAACAACACGGACACATTCCCTAAATATGGTAACTAAGGGCTATAGTATATAGCCTGTGATGTTTGCACAAAAGGTGCTATTAAAAGTATTTTGGCCATTACCATGAGCCTTAAAAATTTGAAAATCAGCTTAACAAAGGGTTGGAAAAAGCCATGAGGGCTCCAGCACATACCAACAAATTCTACACTAATTGCTGTAGAGACAGCAGTAATTCTTGTTACCTTGTACCTTTTGACTGCCTGTAAAAAAAGGGAATAAAATGTCCACATTTCAGTGCTAACTGCTATCATCTGCAATAAGAAACAGAAAGAAACAGCACATGCTGAAAATAAAAGTTAAATAATTCTACAAAAGAGAATACCCCGCTCTTTACAACATGATCCAGGGATTTTGTAACTCAGTAAAAAAGCAAGAGAGTGATTTACATTTGCAACCAGTATTTTTATATTTAATAGTACTTCTTCCAGCACCAGCAGGGGAAGGAGTATGTTTTGTGGCAGAAAAAAAAAAATAGCAGCATGTGGGAAGACCTCACTTATGAGCTCCGTTCCCTTAGGTTTTTCTCACAGCCCAGGCTTGTGTTAGGGTCTTTCAGATGCACTGCCTTCGTAGCTGTAATTCAGACTGCAGTAGATTGGGCAAAAACCAAAGGCCAACAGCAAACATATTCAAGCTATTGAAAGCACCTCAAAAGCAGCACAGTAGGTCTAACGAGCTACAAGACCTTGCTAGGGAGAGTCAAAACAAGCTAAAAAGAAGCAGAAAAGACTAAGTAATCACCCTAAAGAGAAGAGAGAGAAATGAGATGAAAGAAACAAAGATTCGAGAAGAAAAGGGGATTTCCTAATGTTTTAACCTCACAGAAAGGGGCTTTGTCCCATATTACATCTTTTACACATCCCAGGACTTTGCTGTGAGTAGCTGCAAAAAGACAAACCGATTCCAGTGCCACAAGTGCTCAGAGGATTATCGGAGGTGGCCGCACATACAAAAGCTGGGGAGAGCAGAAAGGGATGCAGCACCGCTCACTGATAAGCTGCACTCAAGGAGAAGCTGATCCTGCACTGACGATGACAAACGTGGCTGTAAACAGCAGCGGAGCGAGATGCTGACACTCTGCTAACACAAGGTTACACTTCCCACTACGGAGCTACACGGCAAATTTTAATGGGCCAAGACCGACAGCTAGGGAAATGAGTGTCCGCTCTCTGCTGCAAAAATTATTGCTGCTCCCATCCCCCTCCAACCCATTCTCCACTGTCAGTGCGGTAACACAATGACCTCTCATTAGGGAGTATTTTTCAGTTGGGACAGTTTATTGTAAGGACACGGGATAACTCAAGGGATTAATGGCACGGACGTGGAGCCCCTTATCTCCATTTTGGTAGTTTGGAACAGCACACACCACGAGGGAGCTGCAAGAAGAGCTGTTAGGAGTGTGACAGGAATCTGTAGGGCCCTATTCTGGAGGCCTCAGCAGGGCAAGAAACCACAGCGAGGTATGGTCTGAGCACACAAAACGCAGGACACAAGAGGACGTGTCGGATCGCACCTGGTTACGTGATCTTGGAGAACACCGAAGTCTTCTTGCAAACAACCAGAAGTCATTGCTTCTCCTGGATTCCCCCTGCGAGCTGCATGCTTTGGGGGCACAGAGCACACAGAAGAGCGTGCCCAAGCACAGAGCAGAAGGTACTCAGCACCGTGCAGGATACAGTACCCATTGCAATCACAAATGCGATACAAAACCAGCTTGAGCCTACCACGATATGTGCTGACACAGCATAAGATGCTTTAATTTCCTTGCTTTCTCACACTTGGGCATAACACCACCACCATGTTCAACGCACATCCCAACCCTACAAAGCCCCAAGTACCGCCAGCCACCAATTAAGCCAAAAAAGGCAAAAGGGGTACAGAACAGAACTTGGTCCTGAGACTCCTTTCCCCTCCTCCTGAAACCCTATATTCCTCCTCAACTGCTTAACACCAGATCTGAAGTCAGCGACGACCTGCCTGAGCGCATGGCCCTTCCACATGGAGCCACTTGCTGGACTCGTGCCATAGTTTGTTCTGGCGTTTCCGTAAACATTTTTTATGACATGGCGCCATGTGCCTACAAGTCCTCTTCGTGGACCCAGATCTGCTGCCTGCGTTAGAAGGCGGCGTGCATGATCCTGGCTACAGAGAAGCCACAGCAGTGTGGTGGGAAGGTCATCTGGCTCACAGAACTGAACCGCTCCTTTAATAAGGCTTCTACAGATACTCAGCTGGAAACAATAATGGCTCCTAAGCAAACGTGACAGGGTCTGTGAGAGCTTAAATATAAAAGACAAATAATGAAAAAATAAGGAGAAAGACTCCACCTTTCAAAAGGCCCTAATTAGTTCACATGCAAGACTCACCATTGTGAGAGGAAAGTTTACTTTGGAGTTCTTTACATTTATAAATATTTGTACATGTCTACAAATATATATCTACACAGAAAGATACACAGCTGCTATGTGCTTCCTCTAAGCAATTCTTCAGTTGCATATACAGTAAGAAATTAACTAAATCCAAGGTAATGCCGGAATCTGCCTTGAGAAGGAGAACTCACAGTTGACTAACACAGGCTGTGATGATCTGCTGCCAGCTATGAGCTTCCTAAGTGGGAGCACCAAAACCAAAACCAAAACCAAATCCATCACAAAGCTGGTGTGCTACCATTGTCAGTAACAGCTTCAGGTAAATTCACACATAGACGTCTATGCAATTAAGAGATCACACGGCGTTACTAGGCTACTAGGATTTTCACTGCAGAGCTTAACAGAATTCATGAGCAGCCCTCTCATTAAATGCTTTTTACTGACCCTTCCCAGTTCATAGTCTTTACTCACATCTCCCTCCCTTAAAAATCATCTCCTGGGTTCTCCAGATAAGAGTTACAAGGTAAAAATATGTTGATGTAACTGGTGCCATGCCATTATGGAAAGTACTTGTCTTCTCACTGCAAACAGCTTGTATTCACCATCACCACAAACTGAAATCCAGAGAACGAGGGGACAATATGTTTAGGACAATAAGAAGGGCTAACATTTTTGGCAACGTTTTGACTGAGTTATAGAGAGCTGAAGAAGGGAAAAAAAAGAAAAAGAAGGTTGTAAAATAAATTAATGCGGCTCAGGAGACTGGTGGCTCACTTCCCAGGCTGCGTCACCATCAAAAAAAATTCTCTTAGTTATCCTCATACAAAAAAAATCCCAGAGCTCTTTCCAAAACAGTTCTAGAGTCAAAACATTGGATCACATGCACTGCCAGCTGCAAGACACTTCTAAGCTAACTGAGTGTATCTGAAAATAAAGACAACTTGAGTGAGGTCTCTGCGCAGAAGTTATTAGACAACAGCCCTAGGAATCTCAGTTCAAATTATGGCGCACAGGTCCTTCTTCAGACTCTTTACTAAATAAGCACTAATCAAGAGCGTGCACTGCACACATTTAGGACAGATGGTCCCTGCTCAAGGACACCTCAGAGGCCTGGGTGCCCCATGTCTGACCTGCTGGAAAGGCAGGAGCTACAGGTCAGAATTCAGAGCCCAGCAGCACGGCGACATCAGGCAGCTTACGCCTTGTTCACAAAACCAACTCCTCAGAAAAGCAAAACAATGCCTGCAAAACGATGCAGCAAATACAAGTCATGTATATTATATTATTAGCAAGAAATTATTTACTGCTTCTAGAAGAACTCACCAGTGGCTCCCGAGATGCTGCAGTTTCAGTCGCAGGGCAGGAGCCAGTCTGTAAAACAAAAAGAAGAGTGAGGTTACATTGCCACCTGATGGACGCGAGTAGAAACGCTCGTCTGTAAAGGCTACGCATTTGGGAAGACACTTGTTTCTGCTATCTGTAGCAGTTCTGTAATGCGCTGAAGACAAAAATCCCTGGATCACAGAGATAATTAGTCCCAGCAGTCCCCATTTAAACCAACAGAACTCAGAGAATGGGCAGAACTTGCACTAGGGAGCCAGCAGCTAAGAGCCAGAGGCCACTGATAGATGTCACAACAGAAACGTTCACCCTAACTCAGCCTCTGTAACAGTGCAGTGAATGAGCACACCGTTAAACTTGGACTCCCTCTGCTAAACTCCTGGTTGCAACACTTGCCACACTGCAGGGCACAGACAGGACATTCTCATCACACCTGAAATGAGGATAATAGCTTGTTTGTCTCTAGGAAACCTGATCAGCACCTGATGTCTGCAAAGAACTTTGAGATACTAAAAGGCAGAAAGATACTATAACAGAAGCAGATGCAAAGGTACCTTGCTCTAATTCCAGGGTTCTTTTTCTCCTCTATAGAGGGACTAAACCTAACTTGACGCTGAGCATCTCCCATTTCCATGATCCAGGAACGCACCCTTTGTTTTCTGCACTATTCCAGATTTCAAAGCAATTACGATTTAGCTACAGCTCCCAGCACCTCAGCAACACCAGTGCCATCCTTGCTTCCCACACAGAGGTAAAAGACGTAGTTTTAGGGCAAATGCTGAACACTTCCTCTTGCACACTAGCAAGGGGTGATACACAGTAGGAAAGTGAAGAAATCTGATTTAGGCAGGACAGCCAGTCAAAGGTGGGCCTAGACTTAAAATTCAGGAGCTTCCACTCTCCTGGTGTAACGTTTTAGCTGCGTCCCATGTTTTGTGGAATTATTCCCTGGGCTTTTCTGCAGTGCTGAAAAAAAGCAAAGTTTGATCCCTGTATACCTAAAATACATCGTCTCTTCCAAGGTACAGGCACTTAAGTTTTATCATAAACTAACCTTACCTTGGTCAATCATCTACTTTCTAATGGGATTCACATGATGTTAAGATGGTCTAACCTATATTGCCTTCACTGTGTTTTTATCTTAGTAGAGCTGACACATACAGGCTACCTCAATGGTAAAAAATGCAATTTTACTGGTAAAGATGACATGTTTTAGGCTCGCTTACAGAAGAGATCCTATTCATGGAGTACAATGAAAGCTAAAACTTTTCAGCGATACCATAAAAGTCCTTAAGTGACTTTTTGTCCTCCAATTGCATTCATCACTTTTATGCAACACACCACACCTCCAAAGCAGCTCAAGATTTTTTTCCCCCATCTACAAAATACTCAAAAAATATAGATAGAAGTATGTATTGCCACAAGAGGGTGCCAGTAACCCAAATATAATGCAGCTCAGCTGCTTCCAGATACATACGCATCATTCCCAGGGCCCAGCTAGATGTCACAGCCACGCAGCGATTCTCTCGAGAGGCCCTTATCTTCATTTTTGTGAGTCCACTCTACATCTCCTAAAATTTCAGCCACTATCAATTCATTTAATATAACCACTGCAAATATCAGCTTATCAGCTTCAACGCCATACTGGAAGTCCCACGGCCTGCTGTAGGGGAGGCAGTGTTGTGTGATAGCAAGAAAAGGGCACTTCTCTCTTCAGGCTTGTCACTGGCTTCCTATTTTTATATGCACGGTGCATCTGCTTTCAAATCTTTTATAGCTGGATGAAAAAAAATAACGAATAGTCTCAAGCTCGCTCCACCGCTCCAAAAATGTGGAAAACATATGAGAATCAAAACTAGAATATGGCTTGCAGGATTTATTAGTAAGTTAGTTGAGCCTCTTTAGGTTGTGGATAAACTTCGGTACACATGCTCTACTTTGTTTCTTTAGTCATTTCCCAGGACTAACACAGGTATCTTCCTACGGCGAATACTCCAAAACATTTGTGCCTGATTAACAGCACACTGAAGTTAAGGAAAAGATTCTCATCAGATTCAGTTAGTACAGGGTCAGAGCTGCTGAGACAAGGCAGCCAAAGTGTAGCACAGACAAAATTCCTGTTAAATACTTCAAAAAACTACTGAGAGCTGATAACTACTATTTCCATGGAATTACTCCATCAAGATACCCGTGTGAAGTGTTATGCATATTTTGCTATCTGTAGCATGTTTCAAGGAAAATTCAAAGCATTTTAACTACTTAAGCTGACTTCGCAAAGAATTGTGAGGAGCAAACAGCGAAGTCGCAAAGCCACAAAGAAAGAAACCATTTCCCTGCACTGCCCACCACAGAATTCACATCCTCAGAAAGTTCCCAGAGCCTCCAATGCACAAGAGCTTGTATGTTCTGCCCCAAGGAGCTGCCGTAGTGTTTATGGACTGTCACACACAATATTTAGCCAACCTGGGACACTGCCCAAAGACCGTCTGGAATGAAGGCAGGTTACTGTAAGAAAACGTGTATTATGTGGATGGGTAAGAGTCTTGATACTTAAGACACGTACTCAGAAACTCTGATGCGTGTGTAAGCAGCCCGTTGACATAGTTGATTAGTCGGATAACTTATGGCACAACACTTTAAATGGGATCTGCATTTTCCTTCCAGCAAGACTTCCAAGCACAGCACATACTGTAACAGCGAAGGAAGCTTCTTGTAAGGCAGGAGTCAGCAGCCCTCTGGAACATGGTGGCTCTGACACAAGTCAGGGAAGAATCCATCCATTCCATGTGCAAGCTGTTCATTAGCCTGTATTTAACGAAACAATGGATATCCAGTCCAGAGACCTAATATCCTATATCACAAACCATCTTTTAAGATGAACACAGTAGAGAATCCTGAGGCTAAACACTTGAGCAAGAGGGAAGGAAAAAATTCCCTATATATTGGCTAACAATGCAACCTGAGAAGTCTCTGGAGCAAGAAATCAGGCATCTTTCAACATCTTTGTTGATAATCTTTAATTATCTCCTTACACGAAGGCAAAATGCAGCTAGATGGCAGACTCAGCCCAAGATGTGCATAATGAAGCTTTAGAAAGAAAAGATTTGGGCCTTTGTATTCCTCTTGCTTCCCCACTAAATGACAAGTAAGAGCATCAACAAGTATAGAAGGTGTTAGAACACCAACGCATTCTGTTCACGTTGTCACCTCTCCTTTCTGTCTCTCACGTGACATTTACATGCAGTCTGTCTACAGCAAAGAGAGCCTTGCAATGTTATGAAACAAACAGAACAATTCCACACAAGGAATCCACTCTTCCCTGCCTCAACGGCTGCACTACCGTTTTGGTACCGAGTCCAATTCAAGCCATTGACTGTAACAACTTGAGGCCTTTAATGACTCACACCAACTCGCCACACACTGACTTCCAGGCTACAGGATTCCTCCTTCTGCGCATAATTATACGGATAATTAAGTATCATTTTGTGTCCCAAACTAAACAGCTTTGAAAATTTAGACATGGTTATCTAAACCAAGTGCTAAATAACGTAAAAAAAAAAAAAAAAAAAAAAAACTTTCTCTAACACTGGGATTCAAAGTTACATGCAATACCGAGGAACTGGGTTGCTGGCTGGCTGAGCCAACAAAACTCTCCAAATATACTGTCAAGGTACTCAGTACCAAAGAAATATTGATAGCCAAGAAAAATCAGTAACTGGTTACTCTGTTCACAGGCCATACTCTCCTCTTGCTCTTCCCTTACTTTTATTATTAGGAAGAGTCATAGGGAGATGGGCTCTCTTCTTTTGTTTCTTTTTAGCAAAGACGTTGTTAAAAGACCTACGGAACACGATTTCTAACCAAAATGAATTATTTTTAAATCTCTGGTAGAAATGTTTATTGCCTTTGGAATATAATTCTATGTCAATGATCTCATTTGAGCTACAACACCACCCCCCACAACGCTTGAAGCAATATATTAATTCATGGGAATGAGAAAATGAAACTAAGTAAAACAGACAGTAAGCCAAAAGATATGTGACACTCCCTTTGCAGCATCTAAACTAATGAGATTTGTAACAGAAAATGACAGGAGCCAAAGATAAACATGTTGAGCAAATCACTGCTACTACTCATAGCCTTATGTTGAATGCTTGATAATAAATAAACAAGTATCTTCAGTGGTGGAAAGTAAATATTTCCTTTAAGTTCTTTAAACATTTAGAGTGCAATAAGGACAACTTTTTGCATACCAGTGTCAAAATTGCAGTGGCCGCTTAAGAGTAGCAGCATTTACATTCTGATAGACTAATAAAAGACACTGTCATTATTCTGTTTTATTCCAAAATTGTGCCCTTAGTAATTCATCTCCTGGGCAATATACCCTTTACTTGCAGATTACACCCCTTTTTTCCACCCAAACTTGCAAGATTCTCTCAAATCCTACCCAAGTTGACAGAATTTGAGAGTACTGAACAGTTCTCACCACAGATCTGGAGCAGCCTTGGTGAGTTGTGTCTCACACAAGCACACAACGTGGGGAAGGAAGAATTCAACAGAGAATCAAGGCTGCTCCTGGCATGTGGGAAGGGGCGCCGACAGGCATGGCCACCCTTTAGCCAAACGTGGCTGTTTCCTCCCGCACCTGAAGCAAGGCAAATGTGCGCCTTAATCCAGCTCTGCCGCTAACTAAGTCCTGACAGGCCAGGAGCCAAACGGGGCACAAATAATTGGCTCTTGCCTGAGAATCCAGTGGTTTTGCATACAATGTGACACATTCCAGCAAGGATGCGGTTAATTGACCATTTCCTCCTATGGTGGCTTCAGATTGTCTCCCTCCTCAGAGCTGCCAGACACAAATGTCTCTGTGGTGAAAAGTTCCTTTCCAGCAGCCTGTATCCAAAATGCAAACAAGCCTTGAGGTAAAGCAACACTAAAGAACTATAAAACAAAAACGCAAAGGGTGCAATGGGAGGATACTGTATCCAAACTCATGAGAACCCGAAAGTTTCTCAGCAGTCACATTTGCCCATTAACCAGGTTTCTTTATCTAAACTTGCAGCCAGCTGCCTCATGGACTGCCCAGTGGCTCACAGATCTGTCTTGGGTTGTTTCAGGTTTCCTCCTGCTGAAGGCATTCGCTCCAAGCACGAGGAATGGATTGCAGTGCCTGCACCTCAAGCTGCTGTTGATGAAAGCACATAGCCAAAGCAAAACTGCCCAGCAAGCCTACCGCCAGTTTGGCAAGAGGGCCTTTCACAACCTGGGAGATTTGTACTGATTAGTCAGAGCACATGCTTTATGTAATGTATTGCTATCGCAGTTTAGTTCAACATTGGTTCCTACAAACTCAACCAGTCCCAAATAAAAGTATCAGCAGAGAGGTGCGTAGCGTTTGAGTCAAATCAGGATAGATTTGAGCGATTGCACAAGAAAGCGTAGCAGACTTCGCTCTGTTTTCCTTCCTCCTGCTGAACAGCCAGACCTTTCATCTCCCGCCTGCTGCAGAACAAGGCCCTGCTGCAGCCACCTTGGGGGTGATTTTACAGATTTCCACGGGTGCCACACATTCAGGAGTCTGTCAGGGATACTGGTGGGATGGGGAAGGTGCCGGGTCACTAAACTGGGGTCAGCTGAGTTTGCAGCGGACCCGAAGTTACACTGGGCCATCAGCAAGCCAGCACAGCTGGTTGGAAACCCATGCTCCCATTTCCCTCTGATTCCCCCTTCACTTCAGGTCCTAATTTATAGAATCATGATATTCTCAGTGTGTTTCTTGAGCACGCACCCATGCCAGCGAACCCACATCTCCTTCACCCTCCACACTCAGTTTGTGACACGGTTTGCGCTGCATCTGTCACTGCACTGCCCTTTTATGCAGGGATCTTGGAGACTCAAAGATCTTCTGAACCTGGAGGTGTCTTCTGGCCTTTTTATGACTCTGTGACCTTCCCCTCTCGCCGTTTCAAGGCAGAACCACAACCATTTCACCCAACTAGCGCTGCCCACCTCCAACCCAGCTGCCCCCCGAGCTGCCTGCTTTCCCTGCCCGTGTTTTGGGGGGATTTTGGTGGTTTTTTTTCCCCCCTTTTCCCTATCCAGACGTCGTTCCCCACACAGCCCGGGGGGGGGGGGGGTCGGCGCCTCCTCAGCAGCGACCGTTGGGGGGGGAGGGCGTCGGGGTCGCGTGAAGGGGGGGCGAGGGGGAGGCGAGGCCCGGGGCCCTGCCCACGATCGTTCCCCGGCGGCAGCGCCTAGGCCCCGGCCCCGGCCCGCCCCCGGGCGGCGGAGCGCAGCGGGCAGAGAGCGCCGGCCCCGCGTACCTGGCTGGGCTGCTCCGCTTGCTCCGAGGAGGCCATCTTGCCAGGCCCGGCTAATCCATCCCCGCCCAGCCGGCGGCACAGCCCGCCCCGCCGCCAGGCGGAACTACACGTCCCGGCGTGCTCAGGGACCGTGAGGGAGGGGAGCCCGGCGATGGCGGCGCGGCCGAAGCGCTGCCTGGTGCGGCGGGGCGGCGGGCGAAGGCAGCACGGCCTGGCCGCCTCCTGCCTGCGGGAGCTGCGCCAGAAGGGTGAGGGGGCAGCGCCGGGGCCGCTCCTCAGGTGGCGGGGACACCTCCAGGGCGCTGCCCGGCCCGGCGGTGAGGTAACAGGGCTGCGCGTCCCCGTGGTTGTCACGCAAAATGTTTTCTTTTTGGGGTTTTCTTTCTTCTCTCCCTCAGCCAGCGGCGTTCTGGCCATCGATAAAGCCGCGGAGCCCATCACCATCGTGCTGGCGGAGGACGGCACCATCGTGGACGATGAGGATTACTTCAGGTGCCTGCCGCCCAACACCAAGTTCGTGGCGCTGGCTAAGGACGAGAAGTGGGGCGGGAGGAGCCCAGGTACCGGGGGCACGGGGCGGGGGTGTGGGGTGCGCTCCCCGAGCTGCAAGTGCTCCTAATATTAGTCCAGGAACGGGACCAGCAATTGGTTTAAACTGGAACATAGGAGGTTCTACTTAAATATGAGACAAAACTTTTTTATGGTGAGGGTGACAGAGCACTGGAACAGGCTGCCTGGGGGGGTGTGGAGTCTCCTTCTCTAGAGACTTTCAAAACCCGCCTGGATGCATTCCTGTGTGACCTGATCTAGGTGTTCCTGCTCCCGTAGGGGGATTGGACAGGGGGATTAGATGATCTTTCAAGGTCCCTTCCCATCCCTAACATGCTGTGATTCTGAGAAGTGGGAGTAACAGACCTCACTCTGCCGTTTTGACGCCGATCAAAATACCCTAAACAGTGTCACACAGCTTCCACCACAAAGTCATGACTCTTTCGTCTGTATTGGTTACTTGTGTTTCCATCTTTTCGCGGATGACCCGTGTCAGATGGCGGAACAACCTGGCTCTCAGATGTGGATGAAGTGGACGGTGCTGCAGAGAAGTGGAAGCAGCTGGCCAGGCAGCTGAAGGATGACCTGTCTAATATCATCCTGATGTCTGAAGAAGACCTCCAGGTAGACAGGGGAAGACTAATTGTTGTTCATGGCATTGCCCCGCATCCGTTTATTGCAGTAGATGGCACAGAACAGAATAAGCACATGAGATCTCAAAGTTTAATTCAGCTGTTGGTTTTTTGGCTGTGGTGCTAGAGTGAAATTTCTCCTTGGGGAATACTTGTTTCACTGGCAGTGTATGTGTTTGAGGAGGGTGCTCTTCATCACTGATTGTCCTTCACAGCATGTCTAATTCTGGCTGTGGGAGAGTGAAAGAGCAAGTTTGGGCCAAATGGCAACGGAGGTGGGCTCTTTTCATAGAAAATAGACACCTGTGTAAAGCCTCAGAAGGGAGGGTTGAGCAGCATGCCAAATTTGTCTTCTCCAAGGGAGGGTGAAGAGCTGCTGACAGCTTACAGAGCTTGTTGCTTCAAGTATTTGAGTGCCTAACACCCTGTGTGTGGTGAGGCATGGTGATAACAGCCTCCTGGTGCTTTCCTGCAACGTGCAGCTTCCCAAGTGCCAGCCTGTTGGATTTCTTTTGTGTGTTCCCATGCACACTTAAGAATTAGTGCTTTGATTGCTAGAAATTGTTAGGATGTCTGTTAAAAATTCTCAGTTCTACACCTCCCTGAAGACCTTTTGGCTGCTGGTAAAGAATGTGGGTTGGTGGAGTACCTCTACAGCCTCTCAGATCCAGGCTGACTTGCTGTGACACGAAAACCTTGTGAAACTTGCTAGGTTTCATGAAGGTGGAGGCTCTGTCATTCAGGAAGCTTGCTGTTTGTACTGCAGTTGGTGTAATGGAATAAGTTAACAGGAGCACTCTTATTTTTTTCAAGGTGCTTATTGATGTACCGCATTCAGACCTGGCAGAGGAACTTGCCCAAAGTCAAACCAAGATCCAAGCATTGCAGAACACCCTGCAGCAGGTGCTGGACAGACGAGAAGAAGAACGCCAGTCAAAGCAGCTCCTGGAACTCTACCTAGAGGCCTTGAAAAACGAAGGCAGTATCTTAAGCAAAGTAGCAGGTAGGCAGCATTACGATGCTAAAGAATGAGATTTTCAGAGAAGCCTGAAATAGTTGAATAGAACAAATAAGGGGGAGGGAAAGAGTGGAGTGAGCCACTTGTTTAGCAGCTATTAATGTGGCTGATGTATTAAGCTGATGTAGTGTAAGAATTCTCTGAATGGGAGAGATTAGGAGTCCTTTCACTGCTTTGTCACATTTCTCACAACGCCTGAAATAAACATAAATAAACACGCATAAATCATGTAGTAATCCTTAACAGAAGAGATTTCCTAAGTTAGAGGCTGCATCTAGATAAAACGTATACCTTACTAATCTCAAAAACAACAGTGCAGTCTGAGTTACTTTTTCTGTCCTGTGTCTGTCACGGGTTGTAATGATTTTGCTGCCACTTTTCAGAGTCTGAGACTGTGCCAGGAAAGGAGATGGATGTGGTTGACACAGGTACCAGCAGTACTGGCACTTCAGCCAAAACAGCACTCAGCGACCACCTCCTTGCTGTTCTGAAAGGGAAACCTGCCCCAGAGCTCTGCTTGGACAGTCAAGATCTAGAGGTGGGTGAGGATCATATAACTGTACTCTGGCAAATCTTTCCTCTCTGGAGAAAGGGGTGATGGGGGAAGCTGTCCCTGCCTCTGGAGGCTCTACTGTCAGTATGTCTCAGTCTCAAAGTGCCGAAATTTAGCCCATTTCTCTTCTTCAGTAACATTACCTCCTGCTTCGCTGTTATATGCAGCTGATACTCCTCCAAGTACTCTAGGACATACTCTGAAAAGCCACAGAAAAAACTGTGGTTTTGATCTCTGCCAAATCTTGATAGCATAGACAGGCAGTGCTTCAGCTGTATTACCAGCAAGTCTTTTGGGTGCAGATACATCTAGCTGTATTTGTGTGCATCCCAAGGCAAAATAAAAACCTCCTTATTTTGGAAAATAGTGTAAATAAACCCATAGCTTTGAAAGGAAAGTCTAGGTAAACTAACCATTAGGAAGTGTTCTGATACTATGAATCTTAGTTTCTACAGAAGTGAAAAGCAACTGCTTTAACTGCTTTCTGTTTGCTTGAACATCTGAATATAGTTTCAAATTCTAAGTACCGGTAGAAAGAAAAATACACTAACCTATGAGATGAAATATGTAAGCTAGGAGCATCTTCAATACCAAACTGGCATTATTAAGTAGGTGTCTAATTACTCCTGTTCTTAGTGCGGGCAGAGGGGGCTGTGGTGTTAGAGCATCAGTGGAGAAGACTGTTACAAATCTGTCTCATTACAGCTGGTTGTGAAAGAAGACACACAAGCCCTTGCTGCAGCTCTAAGCTGGGACAAGCAGAAAGCTGAAGCTCTACAGCAAGCCTGCGATCAGGAGCTCTCCAAGCGCCTACAGCAAGTGCAGACTTTGCATTCCCTGAGGAGCACATCAAAGGGCAAGAAAACGCTACCTTGGGGAGACTGGCTTAGTTCAAAACGTAAAAAATAAGACTGTTCTGCCTCAAGTGCCAAGGGAATGCAAGTGGGGTGTGCAGTTGGTGTTTTTTTTCAAATTGCAATCAATGTAAACATGATACGTCCTGGCAGCCATAGTTTGCTGGTCATACCATGGTCTGGCTGTAGACAACTAAAATCTGGACATTGTCCTGAGGCTTAAACTCCTGTGATGACTCAAATCATGTGTAACCAAAGGGATTTAGACTTTTTGCAGAATACTAGAACAGTGGAATTACTAAACACAGCATGTAAGAGTTCAGCTTTGAATAGCTGGTTAGGAGCCAGAAATTTCCATCTGATGATGCTGGATTTAGCTTCTGGAGCCTCAGACAGTTTGATTACCTTATCTTGCCACCATTTTCAGTGTAAAGGATGAAATTTATCTACCTCGTGGACATTAACAAATAGGAAGAAGGCATTCTGAGAATTGCTCATTGAACACGGCGTGCTTTTTCTTTGGAGGGGTTTGTTGTGATTTGGCCTATTAAAGTTGTCATGTGATCTTTCCAGCTGCTGTCTGGCCTTAAGCTCCAGCCTGGCATCTAGGAACTTGAACTTCTCTCTAATTTCACCAGTTAAAGTAAAAGCAAAACCTCTTAATTTCTGTGGCTTTTTTTCTCTGCAAGGAACTCCTGCCTCGAGTGCAGTGTAAGCACTAATTTGTAAAATAGCAAAAGTGGAAATGCTTGTTTTGAAAGGCTGTGGGACAGAAGACGTGTATTTGGCCTGTCTGTATTCCTAGTCTAATCATTGGTATGGTATCATAACACCTCAGTATTAACCTGCTTATTTTTAAATAGGTTAAAGTCTTCTTCTAACGTCATTAAAACCTTTTTACTATACTGTTGGACTAGTTTTGACATTCCTGCTGGTGGCTATGATTAAAGAACGTGCCAATATGTACACTATTACTTTAAGGATAGAGGAAGAACTTAAATAGAAAAGTATTCCACATTTAACCTGTCTGAAGATGATATTTAGGTATAGGTGTGAACATGGTGCCAGGTGAGAGTTTTGGTGTAATCTTTTCTTCTCCTGTGAGAATGTAAAATGTATACAAAAGTAGCTGAAAGGTGAGCTGAAACTTCGGGGAAAGTTTTTGTAGGTATAAATACTTCCTAGTATCATGCAAAATTCACTGATTTAACATAACCCTAAACCTTTAACATAACCTTAAGTGGCACAGGATGCTATCTGGTGAGTATTGCTACAGCAGGCACTGCATATAGATACTTAAGCTGAATTAACCGCACTCAAAGTTAGGCTTCCAGTGTAACTAAAATATTCTTATCAGTTTAGTACGTCTGTGCAGGTAAGCAAAAAATACTTCAAGTAACTTCTGAAGATGCTACCCCCTGAGATCTGGCTGGAATTAGGGGGTAAGCTTGCGGTCAACTTTTTGGACAATCTGTTTCGCTTGGGCAAGCGATTACTTCTTACAGTATATGCTTCTGGCTTGTAACATCATAGGCCACGGCAGGTAAAAGGGGTTCCTGCTGCTTTAAATAGCTACTTATTGCAAGCTTTTTATATTCGAGGCTTTCTGAAAGAGCATGTATGGCTGTCCATTAACAATTTTTGAAGCATGCTGTATTGCACTCAAAGTTAATTATACTGGCTGCCCATTGAAACTGAGTGCACTGAGCAGATTAGCTGTCAGCAGGCTTTTTCTGTCAGCTTATGTCTCTGCCTGTGATTACCACTCTTCCCCTTTTAAACCCTTTTTTCAGTCTTGCTCAAAGCTTCAGTGCTTTGCTTTTTTCAAGCTCAGCAATGGAAATCCTACTGCTCATGCTGTACAAGAGGAAAGGGGTTTTACCTATCGCTTTTCCATATTCCTGAAATAACAGCGTAATTACTTCAATCCTACGTGTATTACAAACATTTTAACTACTTCAGGAAAACACTGAGATGGGAGTCACAGAGACCATGCTGATACTTCTCGTAGAGTGCAGCGATGGTCCTTCCAATCTAGCCTTAAGAAAAAAGAGGGCTTTCATTTCTGCTTTTTTTTGTTACCAAGGTTAAAGCTCTTCAGATGCCTGTAAATTACTAAATGCTGCAGTTCTTACACTACAGAATTCAAATTATCAACTAGATGTAGCACAGTGTAATCTTAACTGTTACTCTTAATTGTTCTGTTCTACTAACAACAACAAAAAAACCATTGTCATAAGCTGATGGGAGCTGCAGTTAAACTCTATCCTAAAGCTGAGCTGGAGTAATCTTGAGTATAATCTACAAAGAGCACATACGTAGTACTTAGCTCTCTTTAAAACTCTATTATAGTCAACATCCTTCAAATGTCTCCGTGACAAATGAGAAGCGATTAGCTAATAGGCTAACAGACTCCAGTGCTATATCTCATCCTCTAATTTCTATGAAAAATCCTTTTATAATAGTCAAGTTTATGTACTGCTTCTTGGATCTCTTTCAATAGTGCAATCAATCAAACAAAGCTGAAAACTCCTAAAACATCTCCATTAACGGGATTTTTAAACCTAACAGTTCAATTATCCTTATAAATTGATTTTTTTTTTAGGGTAGACTTTATTATAGATCTTTAGATCATTATATTCTGAAAGTCAGCTCAGAGCTAGAATTTCCTGTTAGTGATAACAAAGAGCATCTGCCAGATCTCGTGTGTCCACAGCAAACAATCACAAAGCTTTCCAGTAAATAATCTCTAGCTTTCAGCCAGCACCTTCTGCATTCTATGGTGTAATATGTGTATGTGTTCGGACAGGAAGTGACAGATTTCAGGCAAGGACTACAGAACTGTCTCCTTTAGAGACAGAACAGTGGGTAAGAGCAAAAACAATACTGGGTTATTCTTTGCTTATCTTGCATGTGCAAGTCAGGAGAAAAAAAATGCTCTGTAATTTAATCTGAAATTACTTCTATGTTTTGTAGACATTAAAATTGATTCATTTAAGCTGCACAGATTCTTTAACTTTGCAAGAATTAGCATTTCCTTGATCTTGTAATATTTAAGAAGTTTTAACTTTAGAACAGGTTGACTGTGCTGCACATGATTCACAAGTATGGATATTTTATAGGTGTTCAGGAGGGAGGGATGCAGCACATAAGGTCTAAAACATTGCCAGAAGATCTGGGAAAAGCTAGGGTGGCTGCCATTTATCTCCTATCATGGTAAAATTTTTGAGTATCAAAGTCTTGACTTGGTCTTCATCATTTATACATCCAACTAGATGAACGTACCTTGTAACTGATTCCTTCCTCAGAGAGGGATTTGCCATGAACGAGCAGCAAAGCTATACCTAGAAGTTTTCCAGGGCTATTAGAACTGTCCTGTTATCCTGTAATTTTTTTACCCTGGTGTAGTATTTAAGGGCTGAGTCCTACTGAAATTAGAACCTGATAGTTTCAAACATGTTTTTGGGGAACTGCCCTAAGCTGCCTCCTTCAGGATGGAACAACTGGCTTCAAGGAAGTATTTGTCTCATGGGTCAAGAGCTGAGCAAGGGAAAACCAGCATTCAAGTCTTTTTGTCTCTTACTGCACATTTTAGACTATCCTAGGCAAGCATCCTCTTGCTCGATAAACTTTCTCATACCATAGTTTTTTAAGCAGCCTTCTCCTCCTTTTATTTCACTATATCTAGTACCTTATGTCTTAAGGCTGGACTAGATGATCTTTGAGGTCTTTTCCAACCTGAATGATTCTAGGATTCTTAAAATCTGCTTCTATGGAATTAACATACGGTAAGTCTGCATCAGGCCAGCAGAGGGCAATGGTGATATATTTCTGAACACCACTGGGGGGGGCGTATTCCATAAAATTCAGAAGTGTCATGCAACCAATTGACATTGCATACCAACAATATCACAGTAGAAAAATTACACAAAATATGCTTTAATTGTCGAGAGAACAAGCGATATGCCTAATAAAAAGAAAATAAAATACCTAAAAAAACAGAAGTGGAAATGAGGAAGAGATCAATTAGTAGAAAAACTAAGTTGTTGCATGGAGAGAGTTGCACATACTGAGGCCTTATGCTCAGTGGGAATGCTTTGCTTTAAACTCTTTCAGTAAAGGATTTTCTTTTAAATAACAGTAAGATAGTGTTTAGTGAGCAATTAAGGCATTTTGCCTGTATACATCGCTGAATTCTGGACAGCCCTTTCAGTTTTGGAACAAAAAATACAACTAATCATGTTCACCTAAAAAAAGTAAAGACTTGTTACTGTTGCTAACCTGCAAGGGCAATCGCTGGTACGCTAACTTTGGTCTTCTAGGACAGTATGAGAAAATGACCAGAGAAGTTACTTGAAAGGTAAATCATGCCATGTTGGAATCTTCACTTTCAGACACTGGTGCTTCTTGTTCCTCAGAAGTTCTCCTTCCCTTAGCTGCACTGGACTTCTTTTTCTTCTTCTCCTTTTGCTCCATGTTATTTGATGTGAGCTCTTCACTCTTCTGTGTGATATACTGTAGCTGAGAACAATAAACTAATCAGTAATCTAACGAAGAACTTTGTTCATGTATCTTAAGATAAACTAAATGGGCAAACTCTTATTACAACAAAATAAGAAAGCCACCCCTAAAAAACTGACATGTATCAATCAGTTTTAATTCTTGCACAAAGCCCCCAGTCTCAGCTGGATATCCTCAGATACTGCAGTGGCGTAGCAAAACTAGGATTTACAGATCTACCTTGCATCCATCACTAGAACTAAGACAGCAACATTAGCAGTTACTTGGAGTTTGCTGAGACATAATCAGAGTATTGAAACATTGTAAGATTCCTCTGCACCCGCTAGACATGATGCACAATAGTTAAGAACACAAAATTCAGCTCCAGCATTTATTATGCCTTCTCACAGTAGGTTCATGTTGCATATTTCAAATCACACAGACAGAAGGGGACAAAACACAAAAAATTAAAATTAGCATTCAAAGTATTCGTCAAATGAGGTGTATTCATTTGCACAGACATTCTATTTTTGAAAAGAAGCATCTGTTTATACTGTAGAACCTTGAAAAAACCTTGACAAGCAAAGGTAAGCCTCCTGGATTCTACGGCATACTGAACATAATTTTGGCAGTTACCAATTATTAGATACTGACAAGAGCATCCTCCTTGTGAAGATACTGTCTTCTTCTTCATGTAAGCATTCACACGTATGCCTTAAAACAAGTCAATTTAAGTCCACCAAAGTTTATATAGGTTGGCACATAAGAGAATACAATAATGTGAATAATCCCTAAATTAATGCTAGGAGACTCAGCAAATCGACATGGATGCAAGCTGTTCCTGACCTTAGGCTAAAAAAAAGGAATACAACATCAGCAAAAAAAAAAAAGTGTTTCTTTGTTGTATTTTCATACTTGAAACCTCAGCAGCTCTGATGCAACCAGAACATTGTTGCTTGAACTGCAGTCAGATCTGTGTTCCCACAGTGAAGCGTAGCATCATGAAGAAAAAAAAAATTAAATCATTGAATCATGCCTATCCATCATCTATACATCATTTAAATTGCTTACGCAACAGTCGCTTCATCATTTATACACTCCATTCAGATGCTCTTTGGAATTAATCAATTGGTTTAAGAAGAGTGTTGTGAGACAGAAAATACAGTGAATCTCACCAAAGAATTGCTCCTTCTAGCCAAAAGCTTCACATCTTCTGAATTGACTGTGCTTCGTTTTGCATGCCTGCATATAATTAAAAACACCCCTTGATGTGTTTGCCAGCACCAGTTGTAAAAGGTCATAGAGCATGTAATACAGACTGAACTAATGCAGCTTAATAGGGACCCAGTAACCAACAATGACAATCTTTTCCAACTACAACATAGAAAAGCCTTTTTTCAAGTGTGCATGTGTACATCTAAATATTCACACTTATGTGTAGAAACAGTAGAATTTAGCAAAGAGAATATCAGGCACTGCTGCTTGCTCTTACTTCCCAGTAGGCTACTGAGTTGGTTTTGACTCAGAGCACCAAACACTGATTCGTTAAAACATTCCCTTACCACCTTGGAGCAACTAGATGAACCACAGGCATGGTAGCAAGCATCTGTCACTCCCAAACCATCCAGCACTGCTACACATCAATGAATTTGACAATTTTCTGTGGCCATTAGTCTTAACAATCACTTGCACCACATAAATTGGCTTCCAAGATGAGGAAGAAGCTGTAGCAGCATCCTAACTTCACAGCCACTACTTAATCAGTCAACAGAGCCCTTTAAAACTTGAATTACAAGACACATTTTAAAGATTGTGCAGTTATTTGAGCTGCTTTTGCAGTGATCAAGTGTCCTACTACCTACCTGGCAAACATTTCGAGGTCTCTTGCAAAGTTTTCTGGAGAAAAAACAGACACCATGGATTTTAAAATGCTGTCTCTGATTAGGAAGAGATACGTAATACAGAAAAAACAAAGGTGCAGCTGCAAATTGTCAATGTAAGTTATAAGAAGTAATCATAACTTGTTCTTGTGTGTCACTGTTGCAGGTGGCCCATAAAAATATTTCGCTTACATTTAAATGCTTTTTTGTAGGTCTGAAAAACAGAATTACAACTTCTTGCACTTCTAAAATCGTGACGCAAGAAGCGATACATCCGTGACACCTAGTTTAACGGCTATTTCTTTTAAAGCACCCGATCTCCAGCCAGTGCCGTTGGCCAGGTAATTAGGACACAAACGTGGTACCACACTGCCTGAAGGTGATCTCCGCGATGGCCGCGACGGCCTGCTTGCTGAACTGCACGCCCTTGTCTTCAGCGACGTCCTGGCACAGGCAGCCGGCCGTGTAGTGAACCGCAGCCCGCAGCCTCTGAAAAGGTCAGACTGACAGGTCAGTTCCCGACAGACCGACAGCCGATCTCTCGCGGAAATTACAAATTCTGTCACAAGAAAGCGGCCGTGCAGTCACACAGCCCCCAGCCCGCCGCGACACCCCCTCTGCCCCTCAGTGCCCACACGCTCCCGCCCCGGCTCCATCTTGTCCCGGCGGGGCCCCCTCCGGCCGCGCTGGGGTCGGTCCTGTTTCCAGAGGAGGGGGCAGCGGGGGAAAGCGGCGGTGGAGGAGGAGGAGGAGGAGGAGGAGGAGGAGGAGGAGGAGGAGGAGGAGGCGGCGGCGGCAGCCCAGGCCTCACCGTACCTGGGTGAGCAGCACCCGCTGCTCGCCGCCCGCCTCCTCCATGGCCGGCCCGGGCGCGGTTTCCCGCCCAGCGCGGAGGCGGGGCCGCGCCGCCGCCATGTCGAGCCCCTCCCGGCCGCTGAGGGGAGCCCCAGCCCCAGCCGCCCCTCGTCCCTCTGCTGTAACGCCCTGACACAGCTGTTGCTACTGTTCACCACAGAAAGTTATAATACCAAGGATCTACACCGCACACGTTAGGGCAAACTACTAAAATGTTCACGATGTTTCAATTATGGCTACTGCCTGCAGTGTCACCCAGGTGTTCCATGGTATCCCTTCACTTTACAACACAATCTGCAAAGAGTTGCTTTAAATTGAAGCCTATCTTTTGTTAATCATACTGATATTCCACTGGTAACTGCTAAGTAGCTGTCTCAATTAATACAGTAAACAGCTCACAGCACAAAATTTAATGCCTGATAGGTTCTGTGAAATAAAGGCACAAGTGCCCAGGTGAAGTTTCAGTAATCTAAAGATGAAGGCTTTGAAGGAAGAGGATATCAAGTAAACAGAGACAATTTTGCATGCTACCACAGGTACTTTTAATTGGAGCAGGGAGGAGGAAGCAAAAAAAAGCAGGGAGGTTTAGTGAAGATGGCAGCTAAGCCATCAGTTTTAAGCTAGGAACATAAAGATAGCATGAACTAGGAACAGCAGCTGGACAGAGAATTGCTTGGTGACAAGAATACCAGTCTTGACACCCTTGATTTGTACTGCATTTTCTCCATGACCCATCCCACCCTACACCCTTGCTCAGAAAGCAAACACAGCTCACTGTGCAGTACTGTGTGCAGGTGAACACCCAGGAATCAATCTTTAAGAACCAAACTACTGCCTGTTACAAATAAACAATCAGAGAAAAAAGCCCTTTACCTCCCTGGAATCTCATGTAGTGTTACTGTGCTCACTGTCTGCCACTCTCCACTTTAGCAATTATTGAAATGCAGGCTTCTCTATCTCGATTCCTATGTGTTTATGCACTATAATACAATAAAAATATTAGCACATTAAAATGTATTCTATGAAACACTGCACAAAAACATTTTAGCCAGTTTTGGCCAACAGCAGAGGAAAGAAAATATCTCAATACATTTATAAGCAGGTTTATTTAGCTCTCTTATATATGAAATATATCCACAGTTATTACAAAAGTGTGCAAACACAAGTTCTAGCACAGTACAGTAAAAAGGGGTGTTCAAGGAGGTACATCTGAGATCTACAGTATCTTGTCTTCAAAAGGAAATATTTCCATTAGACATTGTAGGCAGAAGAAGACACATTTCCTCCATGGCCTGTCCAGTTAGTATGGATAAATACACCTGGCTTCGATAATAATTCATATGTATGCGCACCAAAGTAATCACGCTGAGCCTAGAAAAAGAACACACACAAAGTAAAAAGACACATGAATATCAGAGTCATACAAGTACTAGGAATTGCACTTACTGAGACTTGAGTATATGAATTCAAGAAATAAGACCCAACTCTGACATTGTAACATTCATACTTACTTTCTCATTATTAAGAAAAACTACAATGAAACATTTATTAATACTATAATTTTGTTCTGCATACTAACCTAAAAGACAAGCACATACATCCAAAAGTCAAAAGATATACACTTTTTTTTATATAGCATTTTGATCCAAAGGCATTGTAATGGAACAAACTCTCCTTTGGAAAAGAGGTATTGTCTGTGTTTAATTGAGTGCCCCTTTAATCAATTATCATTTATGTAGTACATGATAAAAATTACATTTAACTTTTAACCTTTGATCAAGAACAGATGCTACTTCTGGAAGAAACGAAGGAAAGTTGGCAAGAGAAAGTAGCCTTAAGCTGTCCTTAGGTGACATGCAACCATATATATGGATAAAAGGGATTAGGGTACTTCATCAGGGAAGACCACCAAGGACGCCCAAAGAAAGGAAGGGCCTGAACAGGAACCAAGAAGAAAGACGCCACATACTTATACAAGTCAGGTAGATTAGAATGAATATGTATTAGATTGATAGAATACACGCAAATTTAATATATAAATGTAACAAAGATGACAGCATTGGGTGCAATCTCTCTCCTGGCTGTGTGAGAATTGGCTTATGGCACACCAGGTAAAGGATAAGTTTTTTTAAACAACAGTATCATTACCTCTAGTTCACAGGCAGAATGCTAACACATGCTGGGCACTCTCATACCACCACCTCTGACGTTCTATGACCAGACATATTATAGTATTTTTCTGTCTTGAATTTCAGGTTTCAAAGAATTATACTAGGCAATCTATGTCTATATTTTCACAATGGTGGAGTATGAGGTACTGCCATCATGGTCCTTAGATCAGTACTTCAATAGCAACACAATGATATTTCAGTAGATAGATGATATACCCCACTATTTCAGGCACCTACCTGAACCAGGTTAGCTGGTAGCATTTCATGTCTGTATCCATCATAAAAAGAAAGTGCTGTAGTGAAGCAGGGCATAGGAATACCAATCTGGACTCCAGTACTGATTACACGTCGCCAGGAGTCCTGGAGGAGGGGAGAGAATATTAATAAAAAAACAACTTTTCAGTGCTTGCTCAAATGTATATGCAGGCACACAAACTATTCTAGTATAATAGCACATGCTATTTCACATCATATAAAATCTACATCTGGGCAAATGCGGTGGTAGATTCCTGATTTTACACAAAGAAGGTCGATCCAAAACAAAAGCAAGTAAGACAGAGTTAGCAAACAGGAAAATAAAAGTGCAGGTATATACTTCACATGCAGTCAAACAACTCAAACAATGACGCTGTTCTTTTGCATAAATATCATCTGTGCATCCCAAAAGCATGACCACAGTTGCAAAAATACCGAACAAACATTGAGACATTTTCAGGACATCTAATCGAGCACACACAGTACAACAACCCGCACAAGGGCATAAGAGGTCAGCACATTGCTTCATACAAACACGTGGATAATTATTATTTTATCTGTATATCTGATTTAGTAACCTGCATGGAATATTCAGATTCAATAAAAAGAATTATTAATGATAATATATGACTGCTTTGTTTGCCAGATAATCTGGTTTTAGTTCTCCCTGTCATCTCCTGTCCAAATCAGAACACTGTTTGGACAGACCTAAATCTAATGAATAGCAGGTCTGGAACACTGTTATTTTGGTGCTACTGCAAGCAACAGTAACAGATCAGAGCTTTATACTTTGTACCACTGACATCCAAGTGCATAGTACCAACAAGATACATGGCAGATAAGAGAATGTTCATACAGGCTAGACTTTTTTTTTCCTGACATTGTGGTTCTACTGAATTCATATATTCCAGCTTAAGGTTCTTCTGTAATGGTAAAATGGAAACCTTTAGTTTCTAATGGTAGCTTGGCTAGTGTTCAAGAGAAGAGCCACGACACAAGGACTATATGTTCATTTGGTTCTGTATTATCTTGATGTTCACAGCATAAATATACATTGCAACATTATGTAAGACCTTGGTTTGCAGCTTGATATATCTGAATGATGATTAATAAAGTGATGCAAAAGCTTTTCTTTGTTTAGAACTAACATTTTCCAACTTTTTGGTGAATCAGAGGCAAGAGGCATTTGTAGGTATTTTTGAAGAACAGGTCACTAACCCTGGTGTCTGGCAAAATTCTAATTTTGATCTCAGTATAGCCCACTTCTTCATAGTAACTTGCTTGTGCAATTTCAACCAGCTCCAATTATATAGTTTACTTCCCATCCTGATATTGTAAGACTGGTATGGTCTACTGAAAAAGAATACCTTGAAACCATAATGATTAATTCTTGCTCACGTGTGTATAGATGCACAAACACAGTCGTAAATAGCTTAAGGATTGGTTAGAGATCTTTGGGATTAAGGATGCTACTTATATAGGATTCAAAGACATTCTTTTTACCTTTTCATTTTTCAGTGTAAATATACTTGTGAAAGAAACAAGCTGAAGAAGTTATACTGCTGTTTTTATGCTTTTTCTTCCTTGGAAACTCACCTGACATTTTTCAACAGCTGTCTTAAAGAAATCATCCAACAGCAAATTCTGGAGCTCAGGGTTTCGATCAAAAGCATCTTTGATTTTTCCCAGGAACACACTAGGCAGAAACACGTAAAGCAGGAATCAAATTTCATATCTTTCTACAGTGGCCCAGAATCCAAAAATTACAGTGCCAAGATTTGACTCAGACTGATTCCAAACATCAGGAAAGATGAAAACAAAACAAAGATCAACAGTGGCTAAGCCACCAGAAAATGGGTGTCATCTGGTAATCTCTAATGCTGACTAAAGAAACCTGGTGTCTTATCAGCTGATTAACTCCATGAATTTCCCAAGAAGATTTCCAGGCTTCTCAGTTTAGCGCTGCATAAAGAAAATTGCCTTCTCTTCTCCCCTCAGTAACTAAATTACAATTCATCCCAATTACCTTCTGATGATGCAGCCTCCCCTCCACATCAATGCAATGCCACCATAATTCAGTGTCCAACCAAATTCTTTGGCTGCTTGTCGCAGCAGCATGAAGCCTTGGGCATACGAGATAATCTTGGATGCATACAGGGCCTAAAAAAAAAAAAAAATCATATTCAAAGAGAACTTCCACAAAATTGAACAAGAAACTTTATGATTGACATGCTCTATTTAGTCCACATTTTGCTCTGTGGACACCACTACGCAACCCAAAATGGGATGGCTGAAAGCAGGCAACACCTGTCATGAAAGGCAAACATAAGAGCTTCTCACCAAGGTTTACAGCATCAACTTGCTTTTATCTGCAGCTTTAACAGAGTACTCTGCAAAGCGCAATGACTCACCTTGCGTATGTCCTCCAGAAAGGCTTTCTTGTCCCCACTAAATTGAGTCACTTTAGGCCCTTTCAGCAGCTTACTGGCCTGTACTCTCTCATCCTTGAGGGAAGACAGGCACCGTGCAAACACAGCTTCACCTTTACACAGGGAAGGAAAGAGCAGACAATTAGCAAGATCAGCATCACCGGTAAGGTCTACTTGAGATACCTGTCCTAATGCACAGTTGAAGTGCCTCTGTATGATGAGCCACTGCTCAGTCAAATGAGAAGAGAAGTGTACAAATTAATTATTTCAGCTGCGTTACTGAGGGGCCAAACTGCCAGCCACCACAACCACTGGGTAAATACCATCTGATACAGTTTTGAAATGATAAAGGAAAAAAACAAAGTTATCCACATGAAAATTTAACCTCAGGAACCATCACCAGCTCTTAGGTTTTAGCTGTTTTAATACTCCTCCCTAACCACAGAAAGCAGATAGCCTTGCACAGCAGTGCAAGGCTTGTTGACTTCACTAATTCTTGTAACATACCTTGAAGATAAAAAGCTGTTGCATAAATGCCAGCTCACATCAAAACACTAAATGTGCTTTGAAATACACACACACAAAATAACGATAACTAGAATTTAACAAATTTGTTAGGCCCACAACACTAGTTTCCAGAAACCCACAAGACAGTTTTACAACATCATTAAGCAGGTTATTAAACATCATTTGCCAGAGCTAAGGAGTTATCCAAGCTGTATCTTCAGCTGCTAAAGAATAAGCCTGAATGCCAATCTCTTGATCTGATTCTTAATCATGCTGCTTTAAGTTGTACTTATTTGCAGTTGAAAACAGGGTTGGCAAATGAAAAAAAAAAAAAAGCTTCTTTTCCAGTGTCTGATAGAAGGAAAGTAATTAAGTTTTTTATAGCTTTCATACTGAACTTTCCTTCTTCCTTTTAAGTGAGCTGTAAATTAAAAAAAAAAAAAAAAAAAAAAGGTGAATGTGTCATGAGTCACATTTTCACAGGATTCTGGACCCTCCCAGCAGCAGAATTAACAGACCATATCAAAATCAGAGCTGGCTCCTCTCCATTTCTGCAAAAACTTCCTTCTGCAGCTGGGGAGAAGAAGGAGGGGGGGTGGAAATCAGGAAAAAGCAGAGGCAGCATGACGCTGCTTTTACAAGGAGAAGTCTGCAAGTCACGTTTATGCAATAAAACCACACACACAGCAACTGCCCTAAGAATGGCCATGTTTGCACAAGGGCTATTACACATACTTCCTTATCTACTGATCATTACCCAACAGTGCTACCCTGGCATTGCAGAGGACTCATCAAGGAGTGTCTCCTCCACCCTTAATCTTTGCAGGAACCCTACAGTAGGGAATATTAATAGCACAAGTGAAAATCTTTGTTTTTCAAGCCTACAACTGAAAGACTATAGCTGTAGTAGAATACTAAAACTATTTACAAAGCTTGTTTTGTAAAAATACGTTGCTGCAATGCAGCCACATTTCTGTCATAGCTATCACTGTAGTTACTCTCTTTAGCACACTGAATACAGTTTACCTTGTCTTGTAATACAGCAGGACTTGGGAAGGGAAAAGGAGGTAGAGAAAGCATGAACAATAAAGCCAGTTTGAGAGCAAAGAATCTTTGGAGTCATTATCGTACTTACGCAAAGGGAAAGTCCATGTGGGACCTGTGCTAAGAGCACTCTAAACATGTTGCAAATCTATTACAACTCAGGTGTCACAACTCTGAGGCCAGGCTGGATAAAAGGGCAGGTAACTACTAGGTATGGATGTGGACAGGTAAATTCTCACACACTTTAGGGATACAATCTAAAGTAATTACAAAATACATTCCTATCATCTTAGTTTGGCTTTCAGTGAGTGGCTGTACTAGCCACAAAACAAAACCCAGCACCATTCCACAGCGTATAAACAAACACCATAACCAACTGCCATGATGGAAAAACAGCAGTCACCATCACAGGGTAGCAGTTTGCCACTGTAAAAATATCTCTGTGCTCCTCAACCCATACCATGGTCCAGCCGTTGTGTTTTTGTCTAGTTATAGCGAAACACAGAAAAAGGAGAAGGAAATGCTTAAATAGATATCTGAAAAAGAAGTACTTATCGAGCAGTGTGCAAGCAATGAGGTTTGGGGTTTCCCTCCCTGCCTTTTTTTAAAAAAAAAAACAAAAACAAAACCACTTTCAAGGCTATGATGGGATTGGGAGCAGGAGATAAAGCAGAGGATGACTGAGAGGAATGCTGCCTCAATCTAGCATGACACTGAGTTACATTCACCTGTCACTAAGTAATCACCAGCACTGCAAAGATACCATGTACAACGGTGCAGTAACAGTACTACAGACATTTGAGAAACCAGGTGAAAACAAGCTCAGCAAAGAAGAACAGAGTTAACAGCAGTCAAGAGCAGAAAGACTGCAACAGCCTCTTCCCTGGGCCAAGCCCTAGTACAGGCTCATTTCTGAGATCACTGTGAATTACATGCTCCTTAGTGTGATGTGCTGTGTGGAGGTAGGAAAGACAAGGCTGGATCAAAGAACTAGTTACCTATGAGTGTGACAGGGACTCCGTACTCCAGGGCAGAAATTGCTGTCCACTTCCCTGTGCCCTTTTGTCCTGCACTGTCCTTGATCTTTGGGAGGAGGTACTTGCCATCACTGTCTTTGAATTTGAGAATATTGGCAGTGATTTCAATCAGGAAAGAGTCCAGCTCCGTCTTATTCCATTCCTGAAATACCTGTAAGAGAAGAAAAAGTATATGTAGACATACATATATACACACCAATTTACTATATATCTAATATATATATCTACTTATTTACTAATATATCTGTACATATAGATACATATGTATTCTTACAGTGTTCATCTTATCTCAGTTACTGGTTATTGGTACCTTGCCACAGCTACCAATGATTTCTGCACCACTGAAACAGCACTGCTCAGAAGCCCTGCACTGGAAGGACACCCCAGAAACACAGCTGCAGGGCGTCCATTTCCAAATGGAAAGGCAGAAGCAGAGCTGGTCCTGTTAGCTATCACCACAGGCACTGAGGGCTGGAAGCAGAACCGGCCTTTCAAGATACAACACACTTATCAACTTGCTTCAGGCAAGATTTGCTTGGGTGATTATAAAGCTCAATCTTTTACTAGCTTTTTTTTCTGGCATGAAGTTGCTTTCTGGGGAGAAATCAGCTGTAGAATGGGAGAGTTCAGATAATTTCTATAAACATTGAGGTGTAAGTGCTTGCTGCCCCCTACCTCGTTTTGAAGCTCAGCTGTCCTTGGCACAAAGCGTGTCAGAAATATTCATTTCACTTAATTACAGCAGCTTTAAGCTGCCCCTATCAACAGCAGACACCAAGCCTCAAGGGAAGACACTAAAATCTACAAATTACCTTCGACATCTCATCATGCTCCATGCCCACCACATCTTTCATCAGGTGGTAGGCCTCACAGATCAGCTGCATGTCTCCATATTCAATCCCGTTGTGCACCATCTTCACAAAGTGTCCAGCACCCTCATCTCCTACCTGTCAGGAAACATAAAAAAATAAATTAAAAATGCCATCATAAACACTGCTGTCACCATGTCCACTGTTTAATACCTACCTATGGATTCCTTCCACCTAAGAAAGCTTTATCAGCTAGGTACTAACTGAAAATGCTATGAACCTAATCGCTTTGATTCACTTTGCTTCCCCACCTCACAACCCAGCCATAAAACTTTGTTCTTCCACTGTATTGCATAAGTTATCAGAGTTCGGTTCAGAGTAAATCTGAATTGAATGCAGTCAGCCAGAAATATCAACGTAGCACAGTGGCTAGCTTAATTAGCATTTTATGCATTAGCTTCAGCAACCAAGCTGCCTACACAAGGTAAGGTCGGTATCAAATAAATATTTACCCAGTCACAACAAGGTTCCCCAGATCCCACTTTAGCAGCAATGCTTTGGAATATGGTCTTGATATGGGGCCTGTGGGGAGAAATAATATGGCTCAACAGATAAGCAGAGGACACAAACACCACAAGAGAAAATCCATCAGTATGATGCATCCTTCAGGAAGGATGGGGCGAGGGCATGCTGGCAGGCTGACATACACAACACACAGCAATGTCAAAAAAAGTATGCTTTTCCCAGAACTAGACACTGCAAGAAACGGGGACAGCCATGTCATACACTTAAAGCACTGTGCAGACAAGCTTAGTGTACCTAAAAGAGTCCAAATATCACTTTCTCCATTTTACAGATGGGGAAACCAAGGCAGGTTATGATACAGGCTCATACTCGGAGAGGATCAGTGGCAGAGCTGAAGCAAAGCCAAATTCTGCTCAATAGCTACAAGAAAAATCCAGGGTGATCTGGAGGAGGAGAGCAATGAGGGAATAAACTCCATGAATGCGAGTCAGGATACAGTAACTTGCACTACTTCAGTAACTAGGAGCTTCTGCGACCATCGGGCTCCCCACCGCATGGTAAATTTCCAAGCCAGCAAGAGAGCATTACAGAACGCCACGTCTGAAGCAAGCTAAAGTGACCACTGGGAAAGGAGCATGGGTGGCACATGGTCTGCAGGTGCAATGAAAGAGGGGGGGCAAAGTTCAGGCAAGGGTGGCAAATAGAAGCTGTCTTCATAGAGCTTTTTATAGCAAAAAGAAGAGCAGGCAGCAGAGAGAACTGTTACATTGTCGCTGGCTTTGTGCCCTCAAATTTGGACAGGCTGTTACTGGTGTGAAATGCTAAAGCAAACGAAGGGACAGGGACATGAGATTCTAAAGCACAGGTAAAGCCTGGAAAACCCTTTTATTTCTACCTTTGCAGAGAAAATGGGCAATCAGGGATAAAGTCTAATATGAACATCGCTGGTACAAACATGTAGTGAAGCCTCCCTTAACAATGCATGTCAATACAGTGATGTATGCTGCTGCCCATTTTATGGCTAACAGCTTTCCTAGTGCACAGGGCCCCAAACGAAAAATCATAATATTTTGCTTAAACTAATAAAAAAAAAAGTACTTTCTCCTCTTCCACACATTTCTACCTCTAGATTTCTGTAGGTATTACTTTCGCCTGTGATTCCCTGAAATAAAAACCTGACCTAGTTTTTCCTGCTATGAAAATCCGCACTGGCGGATGACCCCAGATATGTTGGGAAATCTTGAGCCTTGAGGAAGTAAGCTGGCAACATATCTTGTTCTCTCCACACCCATGTCCCTCCTCTTTTCCTCCCTCAGCTTTTAACATGAACAGAAGATGATTATTGCAGGCCAGACTGAAGAATATTCAAGCTCATGCTTACCAGGCTTCTTTGGCTCCTCCTGGCATGAGTGAGGGACCATATCGGGCACCCTCCTCTCCACCACTCACGCCACTTCCAACAAATAAGATGCCCTTTTTCATCAGCTCCTTACAACGTCTCTGGAACAAAAAGAGGAGCAACATTAATTTCTTTTAATGCCAGAGCCTTAGAAACAAAGGTTAGCAAATCAGATCTAAATTAGGTTTTCAACTCTGCTTTGAACATGCTAGCAGACAACTTCAGAGAAAGCTTGTACGACAAAGTGAATGTTAGGAAACTTCCTGTTGCTTTGACATGGATCCTTGCAAAAGAGACGTGCCGAGAGAACAAATTCCTTGTAACCACCAGAGAAAAGAGCACCGTATTGAGGCTGGAAAAGGCTCACAATTAAGTGCCAGGTGATACATGCTATGTGCAAAGGCGTGGGGGAGGCAGATTAGGCCCAGGTTGCTGAGTTCATTATGCAGCAAAGGTGCAATTCTGGACAACTACATGGGAAGCTAATTCCTCTTGAGTGGGAGAGAAACACAGGCTGAGATCTGTAAGCGGAGCTGCAAGCTCTCCAAGTATTAAACCTCATTTAATACCCGTTTTTAACTCTGGCTTGGCCAAGTCACTTATCGAAAAACAGGAATGCGAAAGCAGAAGGGCTAATACCAGTATCCCCTCTAAGATTCAGAGGCACCAATTTGTGTGCAACGCTTTCATGTAATCATCCCAGATGGGCTGACGTAACTTCAACAGTTACAGCCTGCTCATATGTAGGCCTTTAAAAAAAAAAAAAAAAAAAAGAAGCATTCAACAACCAGATCATTGCTGCTTTCATTGCCAAGGCAGCCAAACCAGCAGTTCTGTCTTACTGGATCTTCCCACAGTCACGCAGAAGAGCGCAATAACAATACAAATAACAATAATAAATGCAATACCGTCCGTACTACTTCAGAACCTGTATTTCAGGACCTTGTCAGCTCCTAGCACACAAGACCAATTCAATAAATATCCTTAGATTTTCAATTCTTCCTGAAAGCTCCTTAAGACTGTAACAAGACATTTTCTAAGAGCCTTCACTCTTCAGAAGATGTCAGTAAAATAACCTTTGATAATTTGGGAAAGTTAAAATAAGAAATATATTTGCAAAACAGTTCCTATCTACCGCAACAACTGATTTTTAATACACTGCATGATCTAGTTCTGCAGAGAACTCAGCTTGGCCTTTCCTGAGGGGAGATGACTGACTGTTCTCATGATCACGGAGAAAGAATCACGGGAAGTGTATTTTATTCACCCACTTTGGGCAGAAAGCAGGCTTACCGTGGTATCTCTGTACTCAGAATTCCCACCATCAATTATGATGTCTCCAGTCTCCAGCAAAGGCACCTGCCAAAAATAAATCAGCATTTTGGTTTTTTTTTGCCTAGACTCAAAAATTTATCACTGACAAATAATTGAAATCTTCCAGAGGAAGCTTCTCCAAGAAACAGAGGGAAGTCACAGTTAAAAAGAAGGTTTGCCTCACCAGTTTATTGATGAAATCATCCACCGCACTTCCAGCCTTCACCAGCAAGATGATGCGCCGGGGCTTCTTCAGCTTTGAGACCATCTCCTCCAGACTGTGGGCGCCGATCACTTTGGTTCCTTTGGCCTCGTTCGCCAGAAAGTCATCCACTTTGGAAACCGTCCTGTTAAAAGCGCAGACCTGGAAGAACACATTAATAACATGTCAATAAAAGCGTGTTAATAAAAGCTGCCAGCTGAACAGTTACTTTAGCTCAGGCTACAAATTACACAAGTAAGGCCTGATGGCGTGTGCTCTCCCGTTTCCACCTGAAGGCACCGAGCAGGGCCGAGCCTCTAACTTGCAGCGTGTCTCTGCAAGCACCTCGGGAACCCATTGCTAAGAGCCAAGCCTAAAGCACGCTTCAGTGAAAAAGGTGCTGATGTGTAAGCCATGCATCAGGTGGCTGGCTCAGCACGGGCACGCAGGGCTGCTTTTCACTGGAAACGGGACAAAGGACAGCCGGGGTGATAATTACAAGGAAAAACCAGCACCCAGCGGGCTACCACAGGGGAAATAAGGGCTGCGCGCCCGGGTGCGGCCAGGCAGCGCTTCCTTCGGCTCACCACAAAGCCGTGGTCGTCCATGTTCAGGATCAGGTTCTGGCCCATCACGGCCAGGCCGATCAGGGCGATGTCGGCTCTGTGGAGGGGGAGGAGGAGAAATGTCAGCGAGTCGCCGCCAGCAGCGCCCACGGGGAGCGCCCCCAGGGAACACCCACGCCCTGACCCGGCCGGCAGCCAGCCCGGCCCCCCCGGCCCCCACAGCCCCCTCAGGACCCCCTCAGCCCCCCCAGCGCCCCCCCATCCCCCGCCCTCACTCGGCCATGGCGGCGGCGGCGCTCGGGGCTCGGTGCGCGGCTCCCCCCTCCCGCCTCGCTCCCTCAGCGGCACCGAAGGGGCGGGGCGAGGGCAGAGCGCGCCCATTGGGTCCCGCCGCCAGGCCCCGCCCCACTGCCCATGGGCTGAGGGTTCGGGAGGGAGGGCGGCGCCCCGCCCCTTAAAGGGCCAGGCCCGTCTCCCTTAAAGGGCCAGGCCCCCATTAAAGGGCCAGCAGAGCTGTGGGAGGGGGCAGCGCGGTGGCAATAAACCGGGGTTTAGAAGGGCAGAGACGGGCCCGAGGTGCGGGGGAAGGCCAGGCTGGCTGCCACCAGCCGCTAAGAGGGGTCCCCTAGGGCAAAACCCATGCCAGGGCCACACTGGATTTGCACTTGGACCAGGCGCTGTTGAAAACCGCACGTTTGGGCAGCGAACACTGACCCCAGGGGCTTGGGGGTGGCTGGGGGCTGTGCTCTCTCCTCTCATTAAGGAGCATTAATTACCTAACCGCTGTTGGTAAATTGGCTGCAGTTGTAGTCAGCACCTCATACACTGGCCAGGAGGAGTCCTAGCCCTGGGGGTGCCACAGCACGAGGACTGGGTGTAGCTTGGGGGAAGCAGCACCACAGCAAATCTATGTTTTACACACAAGGTCGACCTCCCAGAAAGGACTTCCCAGGACAGCAACCCTTAGGTAGGGGCACTTAGTGAAAGAAAGTGCTTCAGTGGAGGAGCGAGCTGCTTCCCTCAAGCAAGGGCAACCAGAAAAAGCCAACGGGCTTCTTACGTGCCTGGCTCACAACTCGGGTGGGTCAGCAAGAAAGCAAGACATCTGTGAGGGCTTTCCAGAGAAGGAGCAGATGTTGGCAGCAGCCTGGTGAAAGCATTTTGCCATCACGAGGCTGTTTTACAGCTGCAGTTACCCCAGAGGTGGTGGCCCATTCCTGCGGGGCTCAGATGCTTGGGGAAGGCCATGTCCAGTCTCCTCCCTGAGGCTAGAGACACACAGGGAGTCCCTGGCACATTGTGGTTGTCCCCAGAGCTGGGACGTCACTCTGGTGGCTTGATTTCAGACATTTCCTGTCATTCTTAGCAGTCACCTCCAGCTAAGCAGTTCAGCATTGGCAGCACTAGTACAACCTTATTTTATCTGTCAATCAAAAAACATTTTTGAAAGCATCTAAAAGTGACTTAGAAATGCCGTGGAACATACCAAAGGGAAGAGGATAACGAAGGATAAGGAGAACCTCTCATCCTTCTCAAGAACAGCTGAGACAAATCTCTTTCCACAAATGCATAAGCTTGCTCAGGACAGATTTTTAAAACAATACAAGAAACTAGTAATGAAATCCTGATAAAAGGAGCACACATTATACCTGGTAATGCACTTGGTTGTACCTTTATTGTTTCACCTCGTTCACTAACAGTTCAGTGGTGCAAGGTTACCATACACAGTTAGATAATATCTGCATTGCACACCTAAGGCTATACAGCAAATGGATCAGAATTAGTACAAATACATGAACTATATTTACATTTTGTATACTCAAGCTCCAAACATCAGATATTTACAAAATAAAATATGAAAATGAAAATCTGAAATTAATGTACAGTGTTGCTGATGCACTCCTTCGCTGGGATGAAATCAGTTTGCAAAGACATTTGTTCAAGAAGGCCACTTATACAGTGTATACCTTGTATACCTTGTGTACAGAGAGGTTAAACAGGGAAATGGGAACTGCAAGAAGAAAAAGGATGTGTTTCAGTGCAACAGCATGTCTAATGTCCAAAGTCAAGAACGTTAATCAACTGCACGTGAAGTATGAACAAGCAGAGTGGAAAATTAAGAACTGATCCTGGGAAGTGCTGATCGTCCAAGACTCCCTCTGCTTCTACTCCTTGGATTCAGTGTGAGCAAGAGGTAGCTCAGTACTGCTCAGGATCGGGCCATAACTTGGCAACATTAAGAATTCAAGTTTTGACCTCCACACCCTCAGTTTTCTGAATACACGTCTGCTCCTGTTAATTTAAAAACTGTTCCAATTGACATTGGACACGACCATCTGGTTAGTGTTGGACTAGTTTAGATTTCAAATACTTAGAACGCATAAATGGCCTTCTGAACAAAAAAATCTCAGTCCTGTTCTTGAACACCTGATGTTTTTAAACAAGGAAGCACAAAATTAATACATTCCTGCTACATATAGTATAGTTCAGACCACATATTGGGGTTATTAACCTCAATGGAGAGATGCAACGCACACGTTAGAGACCCATTTTGAAGTACATTCAGCAAACCGTTCCAGAGCAGCATTAGTTTCCTTCCTTCGAGCAGCAGGTTAACAACTGCATGTTCAACAAAAACACCACCACAGTATAAACTAACACAAACTGAGGCTGTGTAAGTGTACCAGAAAGATGCAGAGGCAGTATTAGTTGATGGGAGAGTACCAATGGGTGTTGTTCCAAAGCTAATCCTTTCTTATCTAAGGTGCAATTAATTACAGATGTATAAATATACAATACATTACATAAAATTAAATCCCTGTAAATTAGATAACAAGCAGCAAAAGGTTAAGTCTTTGCTTTGAAATACCTTGCTAATCAGTAATAAGGACTATTACACACTGGCAAGAAAAAAAACATCTCAGTGGTTTGGAAATAATATTACCTTCCCTTCTGCATCCCACAATATAGGAATCTTCTTTTAAAGAGTACTTAAAGTGCATTTCTAAAATACAGTATAGAAGGTTTAGTTCAGTTTTAAAAATATCCAAGAAGCTCCATCAAACATCATAGGGTTTTCATTGGACCAAAAGATAATTTTCTTCTCCCATTCACTGACGAACATAAAAAAAAACAAACTGTGGCACAACTTCACTCTCAACTCTCTCTAAGAAATGCCTATCAAGTTTGCTATGAGTGCTTATGCTCAATGGGCTGGCAGGCCCCCAGCACAATGCCTTGCCTCTAGTGGCTGGTCCTGAGAGCTGTCTGACTCCAGGACATCATAAGCATAACCAAGAGAGGGTTTTTTAATGTCAAGAGAAGGCAGCTTAGCATATTTTTCCCTTCTAAACAAACATTTTTAACTTGTCAGGCTAAATCAAAAAAGCTTTGAAGTGAATGGAAATCCGCTTTTTTTTTTTTGGCTTTGCTCGCCTTTAGAAGAAAATTTGGATTTCAGTCATCAAGTTTTAAGTAGGGAAACCAATGTCTCAGTACATACTGAAAAACCGTGTGCCTTTACGTCAGACACAGTAATGCCCACTTGAACTTCACATGAAAATTGATTTTGTCATAGATTATGCAGCTTTAAGAGATACTGGTGTTTAAAAATAGCATCTTGTTCTTCTGATAACCTGTTATCCATACAGACATCAAGTCACCAGAAGCTGCTTGGAGTCTTTAGATATAAGACACTTATGTAACACAGCTGTAACATTTCCAGCTCTGTATAAAGTAAGCATCCATCGCTTCCTGTTTTCAAAGATCCCTTAATCGTGTTTCTATTTAATGCTAATTTCTCCATGGTTCGTTTTCTGGTTTATCCAAAGCAAAGACTTAGCAAACTAGCTTTCTTCTAGTAAAAAAAAAAAAAAAAAAAAAAAAGATAAAAATTAAAATTTTTATCTCTCAGTGCGTCACATAACACCACCACTTAAACTGCTAGCCCTCCTCAGACTGGTTCCACTTTTATTATATACAGTGGTGATGGTGGCAGCAACAACTCAGTGCTTAAAATTAACCTAATTCATTCTTAAAACATCTTGAGATCGGCTTAGCTCCAGCCTGGGGAGCCCACTCCCAGCTCTAGTGGTCTTACTTATCCACACACTGGAAGTGCAGAGCGCCCATTGCATAACAAAGAACTATCATCACTGTAATAAGAGTCACATACAATTAAACAAGACAAAAACAGAATGAAAAAACAACTCTATTATGCTCCTGGGTCCCCAGGACATACACTCACTCTGGGTTCCAGTTCTGAAATAAATCTGAGGTCCATAGGAGACAAGATGAGCACATGATTTAGCTTGAGTACTATCTTGAAATACATAAGGATATGTCCTAGCAAGTGTCAGACTCCATCTCCCTGCTCCTTTTTCCAACCATCCTTTTAGGAGGTCCCATTATGCATTGCACTTTATCAAATGAAAAACTAATAATGCTAAAAAAAAAAAAAAAAAAAGTGCTGAGCTGATGACAGTCCCACATATACTTTTGGCCACAGAACTTCCAAGGCATGGCGAGACCTGGTGATGAATGACCTGAATCAAAATGACCTTCCTGAGCTGGAGTCACAAAACTATTTTTTCTCCTAGATGTGCCTACTGTAATGGTGGAACAAAACCCTTTTATCTCTCCCCAAGAGACAGGAACCTCAGGACTAAATTCCCGCACGTTCCTCCAGGATCACAGCTAGCCCTATCAGTGCCCAAGGTAAGTCAAGAAAGTACAGCGTAGCAGTCTGAAACACAGTAAAAGAAAACAAAGAAAAGCCCCCATCCTCCCTGAAAACCTAACTAAGACAGATGAGCTCACTTCTCAGGAAGGAAACTCATTTTGCCTTCCTTTCCTGGGGCAAGGAGCAAAGCTTTGCCCACAAGGAGAACTTCCACTGTAGGTCAAGAACTACCACCACGCAGCTGATCTCCAAGAAGCCAGATGTTACACCCCACTGACCAGGACCAGAATCTACTTGATCTGTCCTCCAGGAAGGATTATTTCTGAAATTAAAAGTAAGTGTGTGTGGGGGGGTTAGCTGATGAGAATTGCAGCAGGTAGATTAAGAGACATTCAACAGTTATTCCAAACGGAAGTGGAAGTGTCCTGCTGTTCCCTGAAGAATACTGCAAGTGCAAGGTCCAGAAAGCATTTTGTGGGCAGAGGGTACTTTGCCCCATGGACAGACAGGATGTCAGCTGAATATTACAGGTAGGGGATGCATGCATAAAGCAGGCATTTCAGAATAATGCCAAAGAACTGTCTTTCCTAGCAAACCAATTACAAGTGGAAATCTCTTCCAGGAGAGGTGAGGACTGCCGCTACAGTAACTCCAAAGTCAGAGCTAAAAGCAGAAAGGGGAGATATTGCCCTCCGGTGGTGATCTCCTGAAAACGCTCCAGGGAATGACCACACCGGTTCCTCACCTTCAACACTCTTCACCTGTGTCAAATCTGAGGCTGAGCACCTAAAACTTTAGAGAATATATCTAATATTTCAGCGATGAGCCATTTATTTTTCCTCCAGTTCTGTCTGCTCAGCTCACAGACGAGTACTGTTAATGTTTCAGGGGAAGAATTAAAGCCAAGCAGTGCTCACCTGCACCCCCACAGCAAAAGTTTAAAGGTAGATCACTGTAGCCAGCCCCTCTTAATTTGTTCCCTACCTTCTTCCAGTTTATGTCTTAGTCTGTTGGATCTGGGGAACTCAAAAACTTGCACCAAGTCCAAAATGCAGTCTACCCAGATAGATTTATCCAACATCAGCTTTCAACAGAGTTTAAATCAGAGGCTGGATCCAGAAAGCCTGAGGAGCTATTGCAGTTCCTGGCCGGGTATTGTCTACACAGAAGGGATAATCTTGCCCTGGCATTAGCACTTTGCCCTGAGGGAACTGATGACTATTGCCAAGTCACAAATTGAATGAAAAACCTGCAGCGCTCCAGACAGACAACAATGGACAGTGGGACAGACACCAAAAGGTCAGTTGGAATGGGAAAACAATTGTTAAAAGAATTTTTTTCTTTTTTAGAGCCGTGCATAATCACTTTCTTTCTTTTCCATTTTTTGTTTGGCCACATGCTACCAGTAGGATTCTCCGCACAAGTAAAAAGAAACAAGGTAGTGTTAGAATATCTAGAAAATGTGATGGAGTTGGGAAGGTAGGGGATGTTAAGCCACAGGATTACATACAAGAGAAACCGTCAAGAATCACAAAGAGAAAATGAGAGATAACACTTTATCTATCAGAAGGCGAGTTAGGGAGGACAGATGAGAACATTACATGGACTCAGTACTTCAGCTGGCCCGTGCGTCTTCGAGCCAGTTTTGACCTGCACAAGAAAGAAGTAAAAAAGCATTTGTTGAATTCTGGAAGTTTATTTTAATTCCCTCCCTAGACTTTCTCCATCTTTTTTGCTACCCTTTCATATAGTCCTTGCTCACTCCACACGTTTAGAAAGTAAAACATATCAAGGGCTATAATCTGAAAGACATCTCATTCTTCTGCTGTGCTCCTTTGGAAGGATGACTGGTTCTTTTAAGGACTGCACTGTTAAGAAACATTTGACACTGTACAGCAATAGCTTAATTTCTAATTCTTTCTTTCTTTTTACTGAAATTAAAAGCTACAGTAGTGAGACCTCTCCAGCAAGCAGGGGATGTCAGTGACTTGTATTAAAAGAGAAGGCTTCTGGAGAAGGTCAAAAAAGGAAGGAAACAAGATTTTCTGCTTTAGTCCACAATAAAGAGAATGAAAAAGCAGTCCAGAACCACCTGCATATAGGTATTAAGAAATTTTATAAATTTGTAAAATAGGAAATTTACAAGGAGCTTGAAAGACATTTTGTGGCTTCCAAATGTTTCATTGCACGATGCATACCACACATGTCCAAACCGTATACACATGTTAAGAGTGTCACAAACCAAAGCAACAGCCACTGCATTTCTTGAAATACAGGACTTTTTAATTTTTTGTTGCCCACCCCCCTGGCTCCCCCTTCAGGCAAACCTTTTTGTCAAATTCTTCGTAACAAGATTAAATTCTGTGACAAGCTATCTGCTTACTTTATGACTTTCTCACTATCTTTATGCTCCACAGCCTGTCTGCTCAGGAACTGCCTCTTACCTTATCGTGCCAGCAAGAAGTGGGTTGAAGGCGTATAACCAGTCATTCATGTCTTTGTCATTGATGGCCTGGAGCAGGACCCCACGATGCTTTGTGCACACACCAAAGGTGTTGGGTGTCTGGAATATTGAGGACAATTTAAAATAACTAAGTCTACAGGCACAGAAGTTGATGCATAATCCCTCCCTCAGGAAGAATGTGCTATGTCCAATCTCTAAGAAGAGATAAGGTCTTCCCATTAAGTCTCACTGATCATTTCCAGGATGTTACTAGTCAGACAAATGGAACATCACCTCCACAATACAATTTTAATTCAAGCAAGAGTGTGGACTTTAAGGGCAGCTGAAATAGACAAGTAAAGTAAGTTTGATTCTTTGCAGAATGCTTGCATGTGTTTTTTTTAAAAAACAAAACAATAAACAAGGTCATTTTAGCAATACTTGCTCATTAAAAGCAAACACAATCCAGCACAGCAGTTAGTTTCAGTCTCCTGTAGAACTACATCCAAATCATAAGAAAGCCTGAACAAATTGGGAACACGTTGTAGGCAGAGTCACCAGATGCCAGATAATTCTCCAAACAACTGCATGTCCCTCAGACCAGAGATGACACAGGATGTTATGGATGCACTACTAACTTTAATACTTCTGCTCTGCAGATAAACAAACAATTGCTCTGAGACTCACCTTCACCATTGCCTGCTGATCCTCACTGTATTCCACCTGAGCTGTGGATAAGTTTATGATCCCTCTTTCCACGGGATCTTTGTCACTGTTGTAAATAAAAACATAGGGACGGCGGACCACCACAAAGTGCTTGGCCCAAGAGCTGGAGAGTGGTTCCTTGAAGTGGAGGTATCCTTTCTTTGACACCACAGAGCTGGAAAAACAAAAACAAAAAACCACAGACAAATATCAATACATTTTCCCCTAAAAAAGGCAGCTACTGAGTACTCCTATTAACTACAAAGCACTGTACAGAACTTGGTCCTTAATATGTTTTGTCCACAACAACATCAGCAAGCTGAATTTTGTCTTCAGTAACTATGTAAAAGTCTCACAGGAAAAAGGAACCACAGAGATCTCTACTTCGGTGATTTTTAGCCATGGTTTTGATAATAAAAACCAGTACTTATAAGTAACTAGAAATCTTGTTCATTAAGTAGATGCAGGGAATGAATGCTGCAGAGATCAAATATCAACACAACTCTCACCAGTCCAGCTTCCAGCCTACATCACTGACCACTGTGTAGTCCTGCTATCAACTGTTTAATTTACCTTCCTCAAATGGGGAAAGGAAACTAGAACTCTCAGAAACCCTTGTGACAGCACTTAAGAAGCCATGATGACACTACAGTAGAAACACACCCTGGTCTGATTTCCTCAATATCAGGAACAAGATTTAGGAATTCATTCTTTCCAGCTCTGGCAAGATAGGAACTTTCTACGGCAGGAATTATCTGGAACTGTTCCATCTCATGACAGGGACTGGAGGCACGAGAATTTGCTTCTGGAGTCCTTTAAAAAAATGGAGAGAGACAAATAAATCAGAACAAAAGAACTGAATGTGGCAGTTGAATTTAAAGTGCACCTACAATCTAGACTTTTATAATTTTCATCCTCCAGTACAAGTTTTTTTGTATAATATTGCGAGCCATTTGTAAAATATTGAATAGCATTTCCCTCAAAATCTTTGAACAAAACTTGAGGCTCTGTTTTAAGGAGATAAATACTAACTGCTAGTAAGTTTTTTCCCACTACTACTCTCATTTCTCTTGCCAAATACAGTCACAACACAAACATTTCTTACTACGGTTTGATGTATACTTAGTACTCCTCTCAAGGATGTTAAACAGGGAAAGCACAAATTATATCCTTCACTAAGTAGTTATTCCTAATTTCATCAAAAATATCTTCTACAGATACAGCTGAGAAAAATAAATGAAGAGATCATTTGCTAAACTGTTATTCTGGGTTGTTGTTTGTAGGTCTTTTAAACAAACACCTGAAAAAAACAACTTAGGGACTCTTGATTGCTAAAGAAGCACTGGTCCCTAGAACAACACACACAGATGGTTCTTTCAGCACAAGGGATAAAAAACGGAGAAGTACAAAACAAGGGGAAAAATCATTGTGCGGAGTGACTGGAAAAGATAAGGAGAAGGTCCATATAAAGAAAACACTACTGAAAATAAAGAAAAAGAAGGGGAAAAATTCAGAAAACATAGCAAAGATAGCCTTAAACGCACTATATGCACTAAGAATTATTTTTTCTATTCATATCCTAAACTTACTTCTGATCAATTGAATTGCATCTTGAATCCACCAGCGAAGGACAGGTAGATGAAGGTGTGAGGGTAGCACTGCTGAAGCTTGACACTGATGGGTCCCGCCCAATCGGAGAAATATCAGACAACTACAAGGACAAATACACACAAAAATATTAGAGTTTTTTTTTTGGTATTCAGTCCTGGCTAGAATGTGTCAATTCTGCATGCAGAAGGCTTGGATAACAGAAAAGTATTTCTATCAGTCATTTCCCTACTCAGTTTTACAATTTTTGCCTATCTATCTATGGGTGAAAATACAATGGCACTTCTGTGCATGCAGCTTGTTATTAATGTCCTACACTCCTGATTATTCACACCTTGATTTCCTCAACAGAATATTAGATTATCTGGTTTGCCATGTAGTATTACCCGTGTCTACTGTCAATATTTTTAAGACCTGAATTATCTTTTTGCATAGGGAAAATGAATAACCTCCAGTCTGCTGTTACACTAGAAGCTATACCACCGTCCAAGTTCATACCATTTCTAATTCCTTCAATAGTCTTTGGAACCCAATGCTGAATAGCCAAATGCTTCCAACAGACTGAAATTAAAGATAATTAATACAAAGTGTTTTGTCTCTTCATAGTATCAACAGTTTCCATAAACTACAAATATACTGCTATTGTACTACAAATACGACGTATTGTATCAGATGAATTCTTTACCTTACAATCACTGATGCTGTTGTACACCTGGTTAAATTCCCGATTGAAAGTGTGAGTAAGAAGCTGAAGACACTGAGAGGAAAAGAAGAAACAAAGAAAAGGATTTTACTTGAAGATTTTTAGGGAAATTAGAACACAAGGCAATTAGCCAAACATACTTGGCAGCTCATGAAAGAACATGCAAATTCTAAACTCCTGTGGAAAAAAAAAAAAAAAAAAAAAACAGAAGAGGGGAATAACCACTTCCCTTGATTAAATTTTAAAGTTTCATTTACAGAACAACTACGGAAGAGGGATGAGATGCAGCCATAACCGCGCAGACATGGTCACCTGCACTGTCTGGTGAGAATGGCTGATTTTTGCTGTAGAGCATATTAAACTGAAACTCATGCAACACTGGATATTCACCACCTTACGTGACAAGCTCATCATTAATCCATAATCAATTCATAACTCCATTTAGACCCACACTGCTTTTCTTATATTATACCTTGGTGGCCAGCTCTTTCTCCCGATCCACCAGGCTCTCAATATCTGTGGAGTCATAGCCACTGCTCTCACTGGGCGTCACAGCACTCTCAAATGTTGTGGTGGAAATCTGGGAGGAAATGCTAGTGGAGGTGCTGAGAGTTCCACTGCTCAGACTGGGAGACAACGAGTCACTCAGAGACTTGGGGATGCTGTCACCAAGCTTTTCACGAAGCAGAAGGAAGTGCCGTGTTTTTTCCACCTAGTAAGGAAAGAAAGCAATATCATTTGCTCCAGGGTGTTCCCTAGTTGACAAGCACTTCATTCATAGGCATTCTCGTAAGATTCATACAAGTAAACACTTGGTCCCAAGAAAAAAGTCTCCAAAAAAGTCTCCTATAGCACTAGAAGTTAAATCTACTTTTGTTGAACACAGCGAGATTTCAAGCTGAAGATTCTACTCAGCAGCTAGCCACATTCTATCCTCTCTGTTGGAGAACCTATTTAAATCTCAGCTCCCATTTGGGAACCTGTTCAGCTCAGAAGGTCAGACAGTAGCCACACTAAACGCAACCTCAAACGTACAGTTGTCTTTTTGCTTTCACTTCCTGTAGCTACTTACCTCATGCAGCAGTTCCAGTTTCTCCAATTCCCACTGATGCTCTAGAATGAGACTGTCACCGCGGGGCCTCCAACCTGCCAGGTTCTCTTCTCCACGCACATATGCCACGGATGTATCTAGGACTTTCCTCCTCCTTCTCTGCATTCCTGAGCAGACAAAAAAAAACATCATACATGTTAGAAACAGCCAGGAGGGAACCACCAAGAAACACTTACCAATTAGCAATCTGCAAAGAATCAACACTTCTGCTGTTTGGCTGGAAATATACAAAGCAATAAATTCTTCAACAGCAATCACACATCCTAAAGAGGTTTCATTTAGTTCAGCTTTGTTTCATTTGCATATTTTCTATTCACTGCCATAGAACACAAATTCCTGTTCAGTCTAATTCAATACAAGAGCTTTGATTCCTAGGTACTAGAGGAAAATACACTGATTCAATTTGAACTACATTCCTTCCAAGTTATCAAGCTAGCCTCAAATAGCAGCAATATCTAAAATGTGGTCTTCAAAAGACTACACAAAAATTATATCATTGCAAAACCAAGTCTCAGCTGTCTTAGTTACAGTGAGCAATGTATTATGCTCCGTAAGTCTACGACCCAAGAATGTGCTAAGTTTCATATTACCGGGAACGTCAGGAAAATGCGAAGTTTTCTGCGAATGCTTGGTTCATTAATGATAAGCACAGACACAGGCCAAAAGTAAAAGCCTGTGTAAGTTTTTATTTTTAAATCGAGTAGCAATGTTTCATTGTTCCTATGAAACGCAGAAACTGCTCCCCATCAAAAAAAAAGAAGTATTTACTCCATCCTATGAAATTTTCTGCAGTATCTCAGTTTACAGCATCTTTAATGCACGCACACCTGGTTACTGCTTACCTGGACTTCCTGTGTCTGCCATTTTGCATAAACTTAGTTCATAGATCCCAGTTACTCGATTACTGCTCACAAGAAGCCAGAGGGAAAAAAAAAGGAAAAAAATTATCTTCAGAGATAAAGTACATTAGCTTTAGTTTTGTGGCCCCCCGATTAGAAGTACAGTTATTAGCGAGAACTACATCTGAATTCTAATCTTGGCTTAAAATAGCCACGCACTGCAAGATCTCTAAAAATGGCATTTCCCTCAAAGTGTTTTTTTCTCCATTAAAAGCTGCTGCTGCAGCAGCAGCTTTCAGCTTGGCATCAGGGTCAACTACATGCAGGCTCGAAAAATGGGATCTCTAGTCCTAGCTGTTCCGAGAGAACGCCAAAAAAGGGGTCATTAAAGAGATAAACCATGAGTTTCACTGACATGCAAGCAAGACAAAAATGTTCAAAACCAGACTGGAGATCTATAACTAGGTCATTTCAAGGAAGAAAAAGAAAACCAAGCTATGTTCTCCCCACACCCTCCCCAAGACATCAAACATTGGATACCAAAACTGCCAACCGAACTTACGAGTCTGGAGATTTGGAGTAGCCACTGCCAAAAAGATTGCGCAGCGATCGTGGCGGGGAGATCTTGGCATCTCGTGAGTAAAAGACCATGCAAACATCCTTTGTTATAACAGCAGGTTGAATGCAGTGATCAAGCTAAGAGAAGAAACAGTAAAGAATGACTGCCTGAAGATATTTATGCCAAGTTATTTACCTTCCTTCTTTTAGTGGGACAGCTTTTTGAATTCTGTTCTTGTTTGGGTCTTCGGTGGGCTTTTTGGTATGTGTTTGTGAAAGACAATTGTTAAATGCATCTTGTGCGTAAAATAATGGCACCAACCAGAACAACAGTGTATTGCACACAAAGCCAAGAGCTAAGCCAGCGTCTGCAACACTGGTAGGACTTATATCACAACGTTCACCAATTTCAAAGGATTTTCAGATATATAAAATGAGGCACACAAAGGTAAGGAGATCCATTTTTTTCACTTCAAATTTGTTGTGAGGCAGTAATGCCTTGACGTAAAGGTATTAATTGAGAATAAGTCTTTCCACCCTGTTCTCAGAAAATTAATAGACTTTCACTAGCTTCAGGATTCAAAAATCCCTTAGTCCAGTAGGTGTCCATCTCAGGTACACACAGTCTGCTGTCTCCAGTAGTTCTGTTTGAGTCACAAGCAGAAAAAACAACACAGGATTCTAACCTCCAGGTAAGCAGAAAGGGTCATATATATCTTCTCTCCATACGGCGTCACTCGATTGAGGAGAAGGGAATTATGCAAGGAGCTATCCCAAACTGCTTCAAACCGATAGAAAGTCCTGGAAAAAAAGCACAGCAAAAGCTCAACAGCTGGTTCCTCTGCAAGCCTCTCATCGGTCAGTGCAAAGCACATCTTCCTTGACATCACCCAGTACGATTGTTACTGACCACAGTGGCTCACATAACTAATTAGAGAGTTCTCTCTTCTTTCCCAAGATTACTTACTTCTACTGCAAATAGTTTGGCATAAGAAACCATTGCCTGTTTTTTAAAAAAAGACTCATATGAAAGAGAAAAGAAGGAACACAGGAAAACAAAAGCTATCATAACACCACAGGGAAATCAGCACTAATAGACAGTGTTTCTAAAACAAACAGAGCTTCTCTCTAATGCTTTAGGTACAATTCAGCCCAGATGAACCTTCTTTTTATTATTATATTTATTTTAAAAAACAACTCATTCTACATCATATTCTAGGACTGGCATTTAGCAACAGAAGAGATCCCTTTAATAGCTATTCATACAAAAACAATAGCTTCTGACAGCAATCAGAATGATTGATAGGTATGGGTAAGTCCTGTATTCAAGTAATAAAGATTTCTTTCTATTTCCCTACTAGCTTCAAGTGAAAACTTGCAGACCTAACACAAGCTTTTTGAAGAAATTTCTTCAGTTTGGTAGATGGAAAGAAAGGAACTAAAGCCTCCCCCAGTTCTACCTCAGCGATCAAGAATGTCCATCTGTTCAAATAAGTGAGAGGGAGCATCACACAAAGCACATCTAAGCCATCATGTCTATAGTCAGAATTACACTATTTCCTCTCTAACAGGCGCTTAGGGAAACAAGCTCTCTCCTTTCTCACAAGTAGAGACTTGATTTCACGTACGTTCCTTTAGAAGAGAGTCCTATACCCTTGTCATTCTGGGATACAGCATGCTTTTCAGGTGTTTACACTAGTAAAGGAGGCACTAATTCTTCATCACCTCCATGTGATTTCCCTTCCAAACTCCCTTGCCATTCAGGTTTTCCATCCCATTTTGAATATAAATGAAACAGTACTCAAAGTAAGGAAGTGTTTCATGTACATTTAAAAACAAAACAAAACAAGTTACATATCTAAAGAGCTTCTGTGCTAATACTCAAGGGCAGCTCAGTACAATAGAAAATGAAACCAAAGACAAATGACAAAAAGCAGTGCGGGGTTGGAACAACCTAAAAGCACACACATCAGAAATGAGTTCTGATCCCAAGGAGTTCCCAAAATCCTATTTTCCTAACGCTGGTTACACTGCTTCAAGCTAATAAATACACTGAGACACCACGAACTGTGCAGTCTAGTAATATAATTTGAGAATATTACTAAATACCTCTTGCAGTATGTGTTTTAGTGTTTGAAGTAGTATCTAAATGCCCTGCTTCTATTAAAAATGCTCCAGAGAAACACATTCCAAAGGCTAAGTAATAGGAAACTTGAAAAGCCCTATAATGTAATAATCCCCACTTGAGTTAGATTAGGCAAACAACACAGGTTGCCTTCTAACCCTTTGCAAATCTGTGTGTAGTGCTCATGATTTTAGCTTTCATCATAGCTTAATTCTGAAAGCAATTTTTAAAAACCTTTTAGCAGGCTCCAGATCTATATTCTGGGCAGAAGAAAAGCCTGGTTCTCCAGAGATGGCAAAGCCATGGTACTCAGCCCCTGAGCCAGCTCTGCACTTTGGGCTGAACACAACTTCTCATGAAGAGAGAACACGTGCGTAAACGTTCAACAGTGAGAACAAAAGGCTCCTCTAAGCAAAATGGTGCTTTTTGGATCAACACCAAGTTGAAGGCAAACACAGCTTTGAGACGGTTACTCTACTGGAGTTTGTCTAGCCAGGAAGTTAAATACACACAGGCCTGCCCGTCCAAACCAGAACTTGCTAGAATAGTTAGAGAGGGAGACAAAAAAGCAGCAGCGAACAAACCTCTTTCAGTGTAGCAAATAATGCAAGGAGGAAAATGGAGTACCGAACAAAGGACAGAAAACAGGAGAAACAGGTTAAAGTCACACATGTACAGTTAGAACTGATTTTTAATGGTTTTTAGTGTTAGGAAAAAGTGGTTAATTGAAAGCACTGAAAACTTAAGTCTTCTCTTTTTCACACAGGCAGAACAGAGAAAGCAGAGAGCAAATTGTCCCAGGCTGTGCAGCCAGCGTGCTTGGCTGTGATCCACAGGAAAACCTGGAAGGTGAAAGAGGAATCCAGTCTGAGCAGCTACTGAACGCCTTGCTTCCCTGCCAACTGGTAAACTGTGTAGCAGCAACCACACGGTTAAACTTCCGATGCAAATCCAGCCCAAGAATGGAGGCTGAATGCCAGTCACATGGCAGCCACAGCTTTTTGTTCAGCACAATTGCAAGCTGGAATTTCAAGTAACTTAATCATTCAGTCCTTGCCTTGGTACTTCCAACACGGCAAACGTTACAGTCAGAGACTGGAAGAAATTCCAAATCTAGTTCTGATACAGAACAAAGGAAGAAAATAGCAAGGACTCTGAATAGGAACTCAGATGGCACGTTCTGAGGATCAGAAAGACTGAATGAGGGAAGCTATCTGTTGTATGTGAAGGAAAATTTATTTTCATGTGTTCCCCGCTGAATTTTACCTGACAAGGCAGGAGATTTACTACTTCTAGAAGAGCTAAGAGGCGTGCTAACAAAATTCAGTAAAAGCTACAAGGGAAATGGCAGCAATAGAAGCAGGACATAAAGCATTCTGTTTTCAAGAATCTTTATGTGCAGAGGAAGCAAACAGAAAATACCTAGGCATATCCTTATCAAGAAAGAGCCTGTAAAAACACAGAAAGAGCTTCAGTTAGTGCAGCCAAAAGCAGAACAAAGAAGCAACAGCTGAGAGGAACAGAACAAACAGACAAAGAGAAACACCACCACAGCCACAAAACAAGTCTGCAGACAATAGGCAAACATCAGACATCCCTGATTAGAGCTTCAGTCCCACTCCACTGCCCTGCCACGCACACATCCCTCTACTTAAACTTTGGCATTTTGGTAATAGACTGTCAACGGCTTCACTTCGCTCACCCTCATCCTTCATGCAAGCAGCCCTCCCACTAGAAAGCTACAGAGCTGCAGGAATTTATTGAAATCGCTGGCGTACAGAAGGTATAGGACTTCCCAACTACCTAACAGCATCAGACTGGAAACCAGCAACAGTCCCCTTAAGTTCCAGTACTACTGAACCATTAGTTCAAAAACACTAGAAATAAAACATCCACACTGTGTGGGAGGCAAGGAATAGCTGCTGAAAATACCATCACCATGTGTGTTCACAGACACTAGGTGGCAGGAAGACATTCAGTTAGTAGGAGCAGCATCCTGAATCCTCCTCTAATATTGCAGTGATATTTCGAAGCCCAAGCCTCTACAAGAGAAGGAAGTTAGAAGCCATTTCAGTGCCGAGAAGGACACTGCCTCCAGAATTCAGCAGTTGCAGACCTAGAACAACCCTGTTCCCCTCTGGGAACACACAGAGTTCAATTTCAGAGATATTCCTGCTTTGCACCAGCTAAACAGAGCCACGAAGTGGTCAAGTGACTTGGCTGATGTCAGAGCAGGGGGAGGCTCTGCTGGCAATGCAGAACTCTGCCTCGCTGCCCTTTGTTGCAGACACTGAAGCAAAACAATGCAGTCTGACTGATCTTCGCAGCAATGCGCCCTAATGAGGAGATACATGCAGCCAAAAACCTCTCAGAGAGAGGCCCTGCTGTTGCCCCAGCGATTGCAGTTACACGGAGCAGACACCTCCTTATCAGAACTAGTGTCAATTTGTGATATATCTATACAAATCCACAAATTATGACATTTAATTTACAAAGTGTGCTCTTGCTTAAACTGTCACATGCTTATTACAGGAATAATACAGGTATGTATACATCCATAAATATATCCCCCTAATATGGCCCTTCTACTTCAATGCTTTATTCTAGAAACAAACCTTGACGTCAGTTTAAAATTTCTGGCTTCAATTCTCAGTCTCCCTCAAACCGTTCCTTTCCTTCCTCCCTTTATAGTCCTTACAAATGGAAAGTCATCCAAATGCATCATAAAAAAAATCTTCCATGCAGTTCAATGGACTTCAGCTTTATCAAGAAACTATGGTACCCCTCATTCTCTATATGCCCGTCTCCACAGAATTCTACATTTCATTATTAGCAACACTGCTAGCTTTCCAAACACCCTGCCAACACCTTGCTCTGCTTAAAAGAGTAGCCATTTTATTCACTTACCTACTGGAGCTGTGAGACGACTTCAGGTATTTTGCAGAGATAATATTCAAAGACAGAATAGCATCCACAGCAGCTTCATCTACCTCTGCTTTGTTTCTTATACGTCCTGATAGGGATAGGAGGAGGGAAATCAATAAAATTTTGAAATATGGAATTTATTTTCCAAATATCATTTCAGACTACATGATTAAACAAGCAGCTGTAAGTGGAAATGGCAAAACTTAAGTTTTTCCTCTAGATAATTTTCAAAATCTAACTCCTCCCACATCCAGTACTCATGAAGACAGCAGAATAAGACGTAAAGAGACATTTTTATTCTTCATAAAGCAACTCACAAAGCAGAATACACTCACCAACAACCAGCTCTCGTACATCTTTCCAGTGCAACTCGTTGCCCTTCTCATGGATAATGGTGACTGTGATTCTACGCTGGATTCCCTGGTAGAGTTCAAAACCAAAAATTCATACTGGGGAAGTATTTCCACCCCACACACACTATCATCATCTATTTTGCACTTATACAATAAATATGGAGCAAATAAGTCATTTAAATTATCCTGTAACCGTGAACAAAAACCTTTGTGTGTCTGGGCCCTAAAATTAACCGAACAGAGGAACAGTACGTTCTCATACGTAACAAATTACACTTCTTGCCTCTACTCCACAAAGACAAAGGCTTTTCACCTAAAATAGCCCTGAAATCATTGGCACGATACATACAGTCCCTGGGGTATAGCAGACTCAACTACAAAAACATTAAGCAGATATTCAGATAATGTATGCTTAAGCACTTCTAAGTATATACAACAAAATACAAAGTATATATAGCAAAAGAATTATATGTACTGAAGAAATGTAAGAAAAGTTACTATAAACCAGCAACTATTCATGCAGATATACTCCCTCTTTTTCACATACATCTATACGTATAGTCAAAATACAAAAAAAAACCTCTGCAACAACTAGGAAGGAGGTAGAGTAGTAGAACAGAAATAAACACCTCATCTGAACAAGAAAAAATCCCCAGGTGTTGGTCTCAATAGTTTCCACTCTTCCAAGCAAAGATGTCAATTACCCAGAAAGAAAGTGCTTCATGCATAACTGCTTCAAAACAAGTTGAAAGATGTTTGCCTGTATTGTGGATTTACATTAGTAATGGTATTACAGAGGACAGAATTACTCTGGTTTGGACTGGAAGTAACTGATGAGGACACTGGTAAATCCAGAAGTAACACCTGCTCCTCTTTTTGTTGGCCGTGGTTTGTTTGTTTTATTAAGGAAATAATTGTAATATGACCATTATTCCCAAGGTACAAGAGTTGTTCCTATCCTCGTAAGAAAAAAAGGAAATGCTTGTCACAAGCAAAGTCCCTGAAAAGGAACTGGGAATTTGAGAGTAGAGAAAAAACAAACAGTATTTAACCAGGATTATCTTTAGAATATAGCTAAAGACAAATTATTAAGGATTACTACAGTAGCATTTTTGATTAACTACAAAGATTTAAAATGCACGGAGACAGTCATTGTATAGAACCATTTTATAGCCAGCCACATGTAGTGAGAAAGAACCAAGTTGAAATAACAAAGTTGAGTCCACATGCTCCTTCAGTGATCCTGGTACAGAAATTAGAGAATGTGGGGGGCACAAATTTGGTCTCAAGGGTTCCTGCTTTTCAAAAGGCTTTCATCTTTCATGATTGAGACAAACTGATAAGCAGGGGAAACAGCAATATACTAGAGGCCAAACATATTCTCCACGTAGCTCAAAGCTAACAGACTAAATACAGACTGAAAGACGACTGACCCTACAGCTATCATTAGACAGCTGTGTGGGAAAGGACAAGACATGAGATGCAAAATCCCATCATTAGCACTCTACTCCCCACAGAGATGAATCTTGCTGTTCTACAGCCTTCATTAGTACCTGGTGAAGCAGGAATGTCCCCTGACAAGGCAGGCCTCCAGTGTGGTCCACAATAGCAGGAATATACCTGTGTGAGAGACAGAAATCAGCAGGCAGGAAAGATACACTAGCAAAGCAACATTACTCTTTTGTGCTGCCAAAGTTTACCTCTCCATATAATATCTGAAGAAATAAGGGTGTTTCTACTAGCTCTCAGAATGGACACTATATTTGACCACAGTATCAAGTTAAATATAGAAGTCTCACGTACCAATCTCAGAATCGTCTAGGTTGGAAAAGACCTTCAAGATCATCGAGTCCAACCATCAACTTGCCCTGCTGAGTCCCATGTCCATGTGTCTCAAATATCTCCAGGGATGAGGACTCCGCCACTTCCCTGGGCAGCCCATTCCAGTGCTTAACCACCCACCCTCTCTGTATGAAGCAATTCTCCACAATGTCCAACCTAAACTTCTCTGGTGCAATTTGAGACTGTTTCTCCTCTCACACAATCTTCTGGAAAACTCTGTGGAACTCACTTCTCAACACAATCCCTAAAGAACTTTCAGGGGAAAATCTTCTGCATAGCCGAGGTGAGTAAAACATGGGTCTGCTAGAAAATTTCTACAGTATAGACTCTAGTGACACAAAGAATTTAAACTCATGGCCTGAACATCGAATATATGTTCCCTACACCTGTTCAACTGGCGTGCAGGGGCTTCCAAAATGGATAGAGAAATTCAAATGTTAAAAAATGGCATTCTGTCTCTTCAGTCCTTTCCAAAGGGGATGATAAATGCCAGGAGAATTTATATCCGCTGATTACAAACTAGTAAGAGACCAGGCTGACATAAGCCAGGCTACCTTCAGATGATTGCTGAACATCAACCTTATCTGAACGGAACAAAGGGTAACTGATCCCATAAACCACCGTACTTAAAACATGATCATCTTAAAACGATGAATATTGGACTTACTCCCCTGTTGGCTCCAATTCGCTGATCTCAAACCAGACAAGGAGGTCATACTTGCTCACACTCTGGCCCAAGCTGGGTTTGCTCATAGTATTTAGCTTTGTAGCTGGCACTTAAAGAAAGAAAAAATAATGGTTTATCAAGACTGAATGAAGATACCCTAGGGCTCACAGAAACATGTCATTTCATTGATTCCATGTATTCTATGTACATGTGCAGATCACATCTTGTCCCCTGAAAATAACGTTGCTCACTTAAAGTATTGTTGCTCCTTAAGGTATTGGCATCAAATAAGGTTGTTTATATAAGAAAACAAATGTAGTGGAAAAAAGAATTTGCAAAAATAAGAAAAAAAAGTCTCTAGATCCACACAGTCTCCTCAGATGTCCACCAGCTACTTTATGGTTTAGCAGTCTGAGATTTGAATTGCTTAAATTAGTTCACCTGTAACATTTTTTTCACCCAGAACATACATTTTCCCTTCCCCACATAAGAAAATAAATTAAGAACTTCAGAATTTGGTCTTCACTTTTTCGCGCTGCAAAATGCCAGTCTCCTTTACCAGTTTAGATAAGAAAATGTGCACAGAAAGAGGCTGAGTAAGACTTATTCCAGATCTGTAATCCTGTCAAAGTATGTTTCTGGGCTCGTTATGTTTTGGTATTAGTTATTTCTACTGGCCAGATCCCCACAAATTCCTTTCATACTAATGTAGGGATAATTCATGTGGAAAAACTTCTACTAATAGGATAACAGAAATTCTAGAAATAACCTGATATTCCTTCATGCATACCTACATCACACCTCTTGCCATTACAAGATTTCTCCTCTTTCTTCACTCATTTCATTTTTGTAAATGGGAATATTTTAAGAGCTTGGTTCCTGTGTACTCTGACATATTTTTGTACATCTGCAATTGATTCTCCGTTTTTTTCTCCTCTCACATCCTGCCTGCATTGTTGTTATTGAGCCAAATGATTATTCTCCTTTCTAGCCTCTCAAGCCCCATTCTTCCCTTGCTCAGGTTTTCTTTACGTTCTGCTACCTTCATGCCTTTGTACACCCCTTAATGGGAAATTAAGTCATGGTGGAAACTGCACTGGAAGAACTTTACAGTCCCCAATTAAGAGAAGATCCATACAGATATGTTTGCATAGTCACTTTTTAAAAATAAAATGTGAATTCTATTTCTTTTCAGGGTAAAAGAAAAGCCACCTCAGAGGAACAGACTTTACAAGAATTAATCATGTACAGCTCTCCAGCTCCATCATGCTAGGTAGCAAGCCCGTCATGCTAGGTAGCAAGCTCTCATCATTTGCTCTTTCCATTGATCACTCTGGGTAATCACTCTCTCATACCCATCGTAATACCAAAACAACACTTGCAGCTGCACATGAACTCATGACAGCTGAACTGAGTATTGTTGAGAATAGGAAAAATCAAAACACGTCACTCAAGTTAAGTTTACTGCTACACGGAGAAACTCAAAAGCACCAGAAGAGCAAAAAATAAAACAGAAAGACATTTAATTAAACTTGCAAGCTGGTTCTGGATGTTCTCATAGACTTGCTCTGGCAAGACCAGTGTGGGTTTGTTTGTTTTCCTTTCTTCCCCTCTAAAACAGAATGCAAATGTAAACAATGTACAGCACTGTACATGTCAAGTTAATGACAAAAAGATGAGCAAAAGGAAAGCCTATATAGAACAAAGCAGAATGTCTCCTCTACACCTAGGTGTTTTTTCATATGTAGCATCTCCCAGTATCTCAGAACTATTTACAGAAGACAAGAAAACAAAGGTTCAGGGAGCTTTGGGAAACAGATTCATGGCCAGAGAAAAGTCTGTGATACTTGCACACTGGAGTTTATTCACTCTATATTGTTTTCTCTAGAATAACCATAAACAAAAACATGGTGTCACCATTCTGTGACTGCAGCCACAGAAGTTCTAGTCCCAAGACTACTACAAGATAAAAATAAGGAAAAAGGAATCTTGAAACCTCGAAGCATGTTTCAAAACTACTTCTACATCTACCATAGATCAAATTTGGCTACTAACCATCTCGTTTAGGAGCCCGCTCGCTCTGACAGTTGGGAACAGGCAGAAAGAGAAAAGGTGGCAGCTGGTCAGCCCCATCTTGGAAAGCAGCCACAGCAGAGGATGCAAGCACGTTGGCATGCTCAGATAGTGTGTTCAGCACATGCACGTTTACATAGCCAGACATAAGATACCTAATCAGCTCAATTTTTCTTTCATGGTCTGCAAAGTGAATGAAACACACAAAAAAAGGGATGGCAGAGATGGCAGGTGAGGAAAAAAGAGGAGGAGGATATAAAAGGTGAAACAGGAGAAAAAAACATAAAAGTTCAGCATGCATTGTTAAAATTAAGCAAAGAAAAACACGGATAATTTCAACAAGGCTGGCTCACTGAACAAGAATGTTACAGAGCAGAAAGATGGAGTGGTTAATGAGTAAGCAAATTTCTAGTCAAGTGCTTAGTATGCACATGAAGAGTCATAGCCAGAACTCATGGAATATGGATAACACCTGAGGAAAAGAATTCTACCCTTTAATGAACCAAGAAGCACTTGCTGCAAGAGGCGGTTGAACACAAGGAAAGAAAGACAGTCCGAGATGGTTCCAATGCCCTTTGCAATGTTCACTTCATCTCATTTCTCGGTGTCCTGAATGACTTCAGAATACACTGTGACCTTTGTTTTCCATGGCAAACAAACGTGACACAGAGAATTAGAGACCTGTTCTCACCTGGCTTTGAGAGTGGCATAGGGGGAGGAAAGAATCTTCGGGAAGGTTGTGGAGGGCTATGGAGAAATGAAGAGAGTTATCTTTACAGAGGCAGCCAAGTAAAGACTTGCACAAACACATACATACACACGTATACGCACACTCTGGTACATGTCTCTAAAAAGACCCTTACAGTCCCATGAAGACAGGTAAATATCACCTGTCTCCATAACAAGTGGACTAAGCACACTTCTCTAATAGACGTTTTTCCTGTTCTAACTAAATTAATCCTAGCCATCAGTGAAAAATATTTATCTACACTTTCCAACTGCTCCACCCCCATCTTGTACTAAAATTTAATTTAAATTAATAAAAATATCTTCAGGAAAGAAAGCACGTCTCAGCTGACATTTCCTCTTAAAACCAAGACATGCTTCCTCTTTGCAGCTGCTGCTTTCAGTAGAATGGCTAGCCAGAACAAGTAATCCAAACAACAGCCTCTTCCCTTAAGCTGTTGAAGAGGACTAGGGGGTCCTTTCCCGCAGTTCAAAGGCTCAGCAACTTTGTCACCAGTACTTCCCAAACACATAACACGTTCAGAGCCTTTTGTTTTCCCCTTAATCTTGTCTCTCTTTTGTAATCACACCTTCATGCATCAGGCCACAGAACACTGCATCTTGCAGAGTGTAAGGATTTATTTACCCAGAACTCACTGGGATCACCACTCAACACTTGTGTACAATATTCTACCGCCAGTGTTCACAGGGTGGATGCAGCTGTATTGACAAAGCAGCTTTCCACCTTTGAAATGGTAAAACAATCCCATCACTCATTAACAAAACACACTACACTGGGTAAATAGACCTCTGCCAGCACTCTTACACCAGTCAGGAAGCCCACTCATGAGGGTGTGGCTGGATAATTTCAGGAGTATGAAAAAGAGGTGCCTGAACTGCAGAGCTAACCTGAGTGTGATCACAGACAGGCTTTATGCCAGAACAGTGTGCAATACCTATTGAGATCCTGTCCTTGAAGATGGAGAGGGTGCTGCTGATAGTGTCCAAAGACTTCAAATACGATAGGCTTTGTTTTGATGTACTCCACAAATGATTCTGTCACTTCCACAGCAATCTATTAGGCAAGTAAAAAAAAAAAAAAAAGAAACAAGCAAGAACATAATCTCGGAAGTGCCAATTTTAAATTTTAGGAGCCTACATTTTTTCCTACTGTTTAGAGCAACTCGCAGTAAATGCGATTGTATTCCATTTTGGTTTAAGCACTAATTCTACTCTCTATTAAAGGAAAAAAATAAATTATTTTATCGAGTCTCTCAAGTAGCAGAAGAGGGAGCTACATATAACTAAAGGATTCCACAGTTCATAATGATAGATTTACTCAGTTCATTTGATATCATAAGCACTGCTATTCACATATATTTTATTTCCTGAACTCTAGACTATTTTCATTGAACACCCTGGAATGGGAACAGGGAATTCAAAGGCAAGAAATAGATGTGAAACAGAAGAGTTAAATCTTCCACATAGAATCATCCTGTATTTTGTTCTCCATGGGGGATTACATCATCCATCCGATCACTCCTCCTATTGTCTATTCTTAGTAATTCCCCTTGCTCCCCCTTTCCTACACATCTCTCATGTGGTTAACAGGAAGGATACACACAACTTCCCAGTGCTAAAACAATCACTTACTATGCAGCTGAAGTTTTACTTACATTCTGAACATGGTAAAACCCAAGGGGAGTCCCACGACCATTGTTTTTGAGAGGTTCAGTTGAGAAGGCTTCATCGTGCCGATGTAAAAAGCTTTTTAAAAGAGACAAACAACAGTTTAGTGGAGACTGTTGTGCTGTGAACCCAATGCCAAAAGTAAACCTATAAATTTATTCTGCCAGAGGGAGTTGCATGATGGCCTAAAGCTAGGCCTTTGGGACCAAAACTCCCATTTTGGCTTTATGACACCCAACTTTCATTCTCTTTCCTAAGAAACTAAGCCAAACAACACTTCACTTGAGAGCTACTGATACTGAACTTTATTTTTCAACATCATGTTAACACAGAGCAGGTACTGTTTGTAACAGGAGTTCTGATAACTGACAGCATGTTTTTCTCTGTTGTACCACACACTACCATTGATTTGAAAAGCTCTCAATCAGACCCTCCACTAGCCACTATTATTTGCACCATCTATTAAACCATACAATGCCTAATGCAAATAAATAGGAACAAATTCTTACTTGAACTGGCAGAAAATATCCGCATATTCGGGAAGGATGCCGCTGGCTTGTAGCACTGTCACACGGAAGGTAAACACGCTACCCAGTTTCAAGTGATTACCAATTTCTTCAGTGAATCCTTCCATGGTCATCTTTCCATCCAGTAAAGTGGCTGACTTCAGGTCTTAAAGAGAAACAAACCACGTTAGGTCAGGTTTCTGTTTTTTTAAAATATTCCTCAGGCAACCATTTAGTCCCATCACACATTCTTATTCTTTGAGCTGAAATTATTTTTTGATTATAAAACAAGCTCCAAGTACTTGGAAACAATTTTTTTGCATAGATCTTCAAATACAGAATTCCAGCATTTACCATCAGCAATGAATTGTTAACAACCTCTCCATATCATATTCTTGAAGGATACTCCAAACCCCTTTTTATCACAGACTGAAAGTGTCCTAGATTTCCCTTAAATTCTCCAAAATTACTACATATCGCTTGCTTACCTAGCTCATTCATTCTGTTGATCTCCTCTGGAGGAGTGATAACCTCTGAATTCTGCCCCTGCCCTTCCACAATTCTTAATTCTTCCAACGACAGTCCAGATCGAGTCATTGCAACCGAAGAAAAATCACTCTGAAAAGTGAGGTGAAGTTGCATTTAACAGACTCTAGCAGTTTCTTGTTTTCCCATGCCGTTCTTCCCCTACATTACTCTTTATTTAGAAGCCCAACTACCATGCTCAAAGAAACCTGATTAAATTTTAAGACTTCTTACCTTATCAAAATATTCATTGTCAAATGAAATTTTAGCTGTGCCAGACTGTCGAATACCAGATCCATAATCTGGAGCTTCTTCATCAGCTAAAAGCATTAAATAGAAGGAAAGACCAGTCAATTGATTTGAGTTAGTGCTGGAAAAAATCATGGCAGAATTCCACCCAGCATGTACTCTTGGGTGTGGGAAACCAAGACAAGCCATGAAGTTTCATCATGAATATACTTAACTTTATAGAGAATTTTGAATGCAAAACAACTTCAATACTAATTTTGATTATTTATTTACTTCTGAATGTTACACCTGAAATGAATTAACTTACATAATACAATGGCCCTCATGGGAATGTATGCTTACATTGATTTAAATTACCATCTAAAATTCTGTGGCCATAAACTAAGCAGGCACACTAGCCAAGTTCCTCAAGTACATGATGCAAATTTTAAAGGTGTTTTTGTGCATACAATCTGCCTGTTTTAATCTCTACCCTCATACTCTCTTTGTGGAGCGTACCAGGAAGAAGGCCTAGTGAAACACCACCTATATTTTTCCACAGTAAATGCATGCTTCCAGGATTTAGAATGCCTTTTGAAACTTCACTTTGGTACAAAATAAAGCTGTGGCCCTTTTTCAAGAGATGTCCCCAGTTTAATTTCTAATACTCATAGTGTACTCCTCATTATCATCCATTTATGTGGATGACAACGCCAAGGAGACCAAACTAAACTAGAAACAAGACTGTTGTACACATTAAAATAGATTTTGTTTCACTTGCTGTTTTAGTCCCTGCCAGACTGATTCTTACATATCTTCAGAGCCTGAGAATTCATTATATGTTCCCATGGAGAGTGAAACTTCCAGGGTTACCATACTTAAATAAAGAACGTTGGCAGATAGCCATTGCTGAAAAGGACAAGCTACAGGAATTATCTGTGGTCTCACCAGCGTTGATGAAACACTGCTAACTACCAAGAGTAAAATTCAGCTACCTGACTTCATATTGGAAAAGAAGTAAAAAGTTAGCAGTTGACTAATAGACAGACTTAGGCTCTGGCATGAATACAAGGCAGTTCAAAACTGGATGCAGCATTTACCATTCTCATATATCTACCCTGCTCTTTTAAAAGCTGATAGTTCTTGGTGATAATATGTTAAAGCAGCTTGTAAGTCTCCACACATTTTAGTGGGGCAATGAAGTGGAAAATTGCTGATTTCTGTTTATTCTGTGCCAAAAACTGGACAGTTCCTGAACCAAAAACAGGAACTTCTCCACGTGCTATTCAGTCAGAGAATGACAGAGCACCTTTGTGCTCATCACTTAAATGAGTGGTTTGAGAAGAACAAGCAGATGGTACATTTTACATTCTGCAAGTCACCACAACTACCAGGCTTGCACATACCCTTGTGCACTGTTTGTACTGTGCACCAGAAAGAGAACCTTTGCTTTATTTTTTGCTGTTTTAAAAAGCAGCATTGCATTAGTCACCAGGTATATGCTTAAGTGGTTCCCACCGTCATGTTCAAAGCTTCTGGTCAGCATCATTATTTCAATATTTATCCACACTTGGTCCACATGATTACACCAATGAAAAAATTTCAAGAGCAACTTAATAATAAAGAACGAGTGTTCTTTGAAACACTGAAACTATTGAGGTTTGAGTATAACAGAATAGTTTTTGTTTGTTTGTATGTTTTTTAAAGCTGCAGCTATACAAAGAGTACCAAAGAGTTGCAATGCAAGGCTGAGCACCTCACCTGCTATAGCTTGCACTGCTACTCGCAGAAATCCTCGCACCTCTCCCTTCTCGCTAACAACAGCTACTCGGTGAATAAGAGGCACTGGGTACAGCAGATTGCTCAGGTATACAAATGCTCTGGTAATAGGAAGGAAAGAAAACACAAACAGCATTAGGCTATCATCTGCAGAACCAGACTGCAGCATTTGGCTGGCTAATGGGACATTCAAATCTTCAGACAGTCTACTTCACTCCATCTGCTAAACCTGCACTGTGGTCTTGTATTCACATTGCCCATGCGGGGCTCTTCACCAATGCCAAAGCTAAGTGAAGCCACAAAATGCTCTAAATCATGGTAAACTGGAGACACAGGGCTTGTATTAGTGAGTTACAAAACATATGAAGGAGACAATTTAAGGTGATGGCTTTATGAAAGGTAATTTTAGATCTACTACAGTTGTAAACAGAGCTGTTAACAAGATAGTAGAAGTCTACTAAGGAACTACTGAATGTAAAGAATTATTTCATAAAGAATTATTTCAGTTTTCTACCCCCAAACATGGTTTAAAATTATAAAAGGGAATTGATATACTGTGTTTGCACAGCCTCAAGTATTTTACCGAACATATAAAACCACTCTACAAAACAGCCATTTGACTGTTCTCTCTTCCACATGTTTGATAACTCTGCACACAGAGGAATCAAAATTTCCCAATAAATCATAAATCATCTAGGTTTCTTGGAAGATTCACAGAGTGTACAGATAGTGGAGGACAGTCCTCACAAATAAATACCTTTATAAGTATTACATTTATTTCTCTAAAAAAGGAACAAAAAAAGACCACAAGAGTACTCTCAAACACCCATTTAGAAATTACAGTTTACAATAATGAAAAACAGCATTTAGGGCCAGCACTGGATGATCCTGCTGAACGTTAATTTTTAAAATTATGTATAATTACAAGCAGGGCCTATTTTGGAACAGTTAACAAGCTTTATTGCATATATTTTAATTATAAGTTAGACTAACAGTGTTAAATTATTTTAAGTTTCTGCAATGAATTGCAGTTTTTAAAATGCTACACTTCCGTATGATTATAGCTTCAGGAAAACCTGAAATGTTGAGAAGTCTAATGAGCCTGGTAAAAGATGGTTCTCAACAAGGGGAAGAAAGGAAGCCTTCATTTAAGGGAGCTGTTTCAGAGTCCAGAAGAACGCTGAGATGGACAGAAGTTTAACCAATAGCTTTACCAGTCATTAAAGTAAAACTAATTATGTAGGAAATTATTACATGTATGCATATTAAATTACACTGAAACATTGGTAATTTGTTTAACTGGATTTGCTTCTTGCAGTCCTTTTTATTAGTTTTTATTATTAAGCGTAATTAATTCCTCAGATTTATAAGTTCTCTTGTTTAATATTCACAGGGAAAGTCCTGCCTGACAAAACAGAACTGAGAGCTCAAAATGTTCACTGCCTGTCTGGTGCCATCAGCTGCAGAATTTGTTCCACAAACACAGAATTTTCCAAACTCAATTCCTTGTGACATATAGCTAAGAACCAAAGTTATAAAAGGTTAAGTGTTCCTCCATGGGTTCACATGCCCATTCCCAGGATGAATTGTTTTGAACTGATAAAGAAGTCAAACAGGTGTCAATTGTGAACCAAAGAGACAAAAGTAATGCTACTAAAAAACAAAGTGGTGACAAAATGCAATAGAAAAGAGAACGATTAATGAAGCTATAAAAGTAACAGGGAAAAAAAAGCATACAATGACGAAAAAACAACTGCAACTTAACACTTGACTAAGATTAGGATCTAATTCCTTTTCAGTCTGCTCCAAAGTGAGGTAAACACTGACAAAGCAGGGGAAGGGAGAAGGTAAGTTTAAAGTAACAAAATAGGAAGTTTGGTGGGTTTTTTTTCCTCCTCTAAGGGAATATTTTCGGCTTTGAAATTTCAGGCAGTGCTCATTTTGGGAAAGAAGTGTCCCACCATGCAAAATAAAACATCCTCCCACAGTACCAGCCTGGAATTGTTCACTTGGACTATGCTCGTTAGGAAAAACACATGGATTTTGGAAATCACATTGCAAGCTAGGGAAAAACGTTCGTTCTCCCTACAGAAAGGCCTTAGTATCAATATATATACAAGTAAGAGACAGTTTCACTAAGTAATAGAAGCAGTCAGTACAGCCTTCTTACTCCAAAGCCAAACCACTAGAAAGTGAAAATATTAAGTGCACGAAAATATATTTTATGTGTGGCTAAAGTTCTGAAGTTGCTATCCAACACATGAGAGCCAAAGCATTCAGCTTTATTAGCCACTGCAATTTTGTTGCTTCAACAAAAATCACAATCCCAAAGAAAAAAACAGTATTTCTTAACTTCTTTCCATTCAGTCACCCTGCTCACTGCAATTACTTTGACTTGGAGAAAGAAAAGCACATAATGCAAAAAGCGTTAAGTTTCCCATTTGGTGGAAATAATGTTGAATATCTTGCGTAGAACGAAGAGCCGTAGTACGTTTGCTGCACGGATGGAAAGAGCTGTTTAATGGTGTGATACTGCCTTCTGCTGCCATTCCATCTGCTTCATTACAAGACCATGTTAAATTAGGAGGGAATGAAGTATTAAGGTTCTCCTTCTCCTCTTCCCCACATCTGGGAGGACTTCCCAAACACGCCCTATGCAAGTGTCCCCCTGCACCTTAGCCCAGCAGACTGAAAGAGGGGGAGCCGTATTAGCAGAAAGATTGGTGAGGTAAAATGGCATACTCACAACAAAAACTAGAAATGAAATTTAACACACACAAATATTTGGAAAAATCAAAACAAAACCAACAGAAGTCACTCAAAATGACAACATATTTTTAAATGAACACAACAATAAAATGTCCCATAATCCTCTCCCACCTCCCTTAAAAACATAAGTGTTTGATACGTCACGCCATTAAAAAGAATCAGCCTTAAAAGACATCCCAGCATGCCAGAAGAGATGGCTAAAGGGACCAGCTCTTTTTTTCCCCCTTTCTTCTTTCTTTAATAAGTATAGCACAAATAAAAGGCCAGCACAGCACAGGAAAAAAAATAAATAAAAATACTGTGATGCCCATGGAGTTGGATAACTGCGTGATCAATGTCTTATCCTCATTCTCTCCTTCATGACCTGGACTCATTATTGCTGATACGAAGAAACATAAGTGATCTTATTTTTGTTCCACACATTCCAAAACATGTAAAACAGTGCACAGTTAATTAAAAGCACTCAAGAATACTGATTTTGTTATGGATTGAACATTACCTTGTGCTCAAGACACTATCTATGTAGATAAGACATATCCTCTGATACTCTAAGACACATTGTTCAAAAGTAGAATTCTCATACTGGAGGACTCTGAAGAATCAAGATAGTTTCTGCTCACTGCTGTTAAACAGCTTTCTGCTGACAGAAGCAGCGTGCTAGGAAAACACGTGGAATTCAACCAACAAATGGGGAAGAAGTCACTCAGCTCTCTTCAGAGATAATACGAACTACGTTTCATTCTTCAAGACAACTTACAACCCAAGCAGAGCTCTTTAATATGTGCAGCTCACACAGGTCAGGACAGTTTCCTGAGCTGCTGCAGCTCCACACGTCTGCCTAAAGAGACAGAGCTCAAAATTCTCTTTAATGCATGGAAAGGGGAAGCAAGCTGCGTAACTGCCAGGAAGCACAACTGCTCTCTCTGGTCACTGCGTTTGCTCAGCTTGCGTTGTGCTTCCTGAAGAGTCTGTGAAATGAAGATGAATACTTCAACTTTTTCCCAAGCACTGAGGGCCCTGCTCTGAAAGAATGTGCACAACAGGCAAACGCCCAGAATGCCAGCACTGTCACAAGAAAGCAGCCTAGTCTTTGCAATCAGTGCAGTGTGCTTTCACTAGCTCACAACCACTACCAAGCCAGATAAAATGGCTTCCCCAAAATGACTCTTGGCCTGAAAGAATTAAATTTTATTAAAAACATTATCAGACACTGCACATAAGGGCATAAACTCGCAGAGATAAAAGAGGACTATTGTAGTTTCTTGCATCTTTAGTAACTGTAGTTTGTTTTGAAAACAAGGTAAAGGAAGTTCCCAGCTTAAATCACAAATGATACCGCTGAACTCATCTAAAAGCTTCTTTTTTGTTGATGTTCTTTTCAAAAGAACAAACTCAGGCCCCCATTTTTACAAATAGCTGTTAGGGAATCCCATTGTTTCTTCTTCATAGCACAATTGAGTTGCCAGCATGTGAGGAAACTGCACTTGTCTGATCAGGATGTCCTCCCTGCTTACAGCCACAGAAAGGATAAAGTTAAGCTCTGATTAACTTGTTTCAGAAATTCAAGCTCAGTGCATGTGGAACGCACTAATAAGCACCAATGGCCAGCGAATTTTAATGATGATAACCTTTTGCTACATAATGCAATACTACTCAGAGTCACACATAAACTGAGAATCAAATAATTTCAAAGCATACTCCTCCTTATCCAGAAAGGGCCATTCTCCTTTCTCTACATGCCATCTTTTCTCTTCCCACACAGATGGGAAGTTGATGTTGGCTGAGGTTTCCAAAGATGGATATATTGGAATGGACTTAAAAACTTTCCACTGTATTCTGAGACTCTTCTACAGAAGAAAATTAGATACTGCAATACTATCTACAAGATCTTGTAATGGCTAAGTTGAGCATTGCTATAGATAAGGCTTAAATACAGTACACAAGCAAAATCACGTGTTCGATATTGTGACGGACTTCTATAACTAGAAGTGGATTTAATCACACTGTCACATCTAAGATTATTTTCTCAATTATTACTTAGGCCTTCCTGGCCTTTTAAATCTTAGTGTTAAACTATATTAATTCTCTTGCAATGCCGATTTTTGTATATGGCTCTTTTGGCTGGCTTAATAGACATTCAGTGCAACACAGAGCTAAGACACTGCAGCCTACAGCAAGAGCTGGTCCCTTTTGACCATTCTCACAGTAACCTCACCAACCTTCCCACTAAAATGAACCAAGGGGATCGGTCGTAAAACGGGTCGTGCCCATCATTGAAGAGGTCTGATCCCTCCTCGGTTCCAGCGTCGGAGCCGGTATCATCCACAAAGGCCTCATCATCAAAGTCCTCCATCTCATCCTGCTGTTCATCAGCCAGTTCAGTGATGTCAGAGTCAGCCGTGGAGAAAGTGGGGGAGGGCGTGCGATCAGCAAGACGCTCATTCACGCAGCCATGGAAAATGGGGGAGCTAGATATCAGTTAACGGAATACCGATTAAAACAGGGAGGGGATAGAAAAATGCTTCATTTAACAGCCGTCTGTCGCCATCAGCACAGAGCCAACCTGAACAACAAGCAAAGCTTTCAAACCGTCTCAACTGGAATGAAACAAAAGGAAAGGGATCGCTAACAGTCAGGAAAAAGGGCATCCTCGAACTGAGTAAAAGCAACAAAAAAATGAATACAAACATGGGTGAACATACACATATTGACAGCACATCCATTTAACAGAGCTACAATTCTTATTTCCAACATGTAGCATTTTTGTAATTAAAAATATTGTAAAGATGCAGCCAACATCAGGAAATACTAAAGAACTCCATTAGATATTCTGTATTTCTGAAGGATATAACCAAATTATTTGAACAACATATGTAAATAAGGTGCTGGACCGCTTTTCCTATCAGTTTCCAGAGTCCTTCATATTCTCTGTGCTCTCCTCCAATGACATGAGACAGAACTTAGCTAGATACCCTTTTTAAAGAATTAACTTAGAACTTAGTAAGTGTTTGGTCAAATCGGATTCTACAAAGTTACACCAAGACAGGCAACGTTATGAAAAGCAGTTTGTGCTCTTCACTATATTTTATGTCTATCAGAAAACCCTGCAAGACAACACACACAACTGACATTAAGTGGCTACACAGTTTATAACCACATTCCAAGACAAAGCCCATCCAGAAACTGATGAGAGCTCTCAGCATACCAGGAACTGAGGTTATCATCACATACCTTCCAACCAGCTTGAACCAATGAAAGCGATCATAAAAGGGGTCACTGCCTGTCATTGTGCTTTCACTTTCATCCTGTGTACTAGATGCCATTTCCCCAGCTCTGTCATACATCTCCCGCATCAGGTCCAACCTCTGCCTGCACAAAAGAAAGCAGGATTCAAAAATCAAAACAGAGTAGGGAAGACAAATAAAGCAGACAACACAAAGTAGTGTGAACTGAATTCACCTATACCAAATTACACACAGAATAGGGAGAATAAAGAACAGAGTACGTACTACTTTCTGTACAGTACAAATCTCCTGACATGAAAGGGGTCTGGGGAAAATATCTCTAGGCTAAGCCCACAAATCATGAGGCAAAGTCACTTCGGAAAACTACATATATCTTGGATTTCATTTAAACTTCTAACTATGCTCCTTTGACATCTAATTTTGGCATCTTTTTATATAAAACACTGCTGGGTAATTTAAGGTGTTTTTTGCAGAAAGCTGGTATTTATAACATACTATACTGTTTAGAAAGTTGTCATTCAGGAGGACACAGAGAAAACCAAATAAAACAGTGTCAACAGCAAGGGATGAAATTTTTCAGTGAAGCTCCTTGGATATAAAGAACTCTGTTCTCCAGTAATGTTTGCATACTTGAGTTTTTCTAAGGACCAATAATGCGTTGCTCCATTCTTCAGATCCTGGACTTCCACAGCTACCACCGTGCGAGGAAAAGGCCTGTTGTCCCGGGTCTTCTCCACCTCAGTGGGCAAAAGCTCTGGTGGCAGCGGTGAGTAGAGGGTGTCTGTCAGCAGGACAAACTGAAACTGCACCTGAATCAAAAAGAAATCAAAGTTCAGAGCAATCAGATAACAGCACTACACTGGGGATAGATAAAGACACAACCTAAGGCAACATACGAAAAAAGTTTGACTTTCACCTCTGTGAATAGGCTTTTGCTAAGTCACATGATTTTGTTTGTTTAAAGTGGCACAAAACATTTTTCAGCTGAATACACATCATTTGCTCTTATCACAACTAGCAGAGGTCCAGAAAACTATAGACTTAGCACACCCTGCAGCACCCACTTGTCTTAGAGAGACAAGTGACCACGTGAAGTTAAAAGCAACAAGGAAAAGAGAGGCCCCAGGGGAAATGGGCATGCACATGTGTTTATGATATGGACAGGAACAGCATAAGGGAAATGAAGAGGAGAATATTTCAAACAGATTTGCACTCATTCAACCAGAAGACTGAACCACAGAGATCTGTGATTTTCTCAACCCTTTAAAACCCAAACTAATAACTAAAATACATTTAACTTTAAGGATGATAAGTGCCTCTGAGCATTTAAAGCAGGATTACATAGTCAACATCAATAATCAGAAATTTCAAAAAGATACTCTTTGTGCTCCTACCTTTTTCTTTAACTCGACACTGATAGCATTGGCTTCTTTCAGATACACTGCATTTCCCCAGAGTAGGTCCCTCAGTGAAGTGAACTGGTGAAATTTCCATTTCCTGAAAGCCCACTGTGCGAGTTCATACTCATGTCGTGTCCAGGGCACTAGAAGAGCAAAGACAGAAAACACTGTGGCTTCTTCTCTAAGCCATCACATGAAATAACTAATGTTACTGCTGATGTTGTCGTCAAGTTCTCAACACCCCTTCTGCAGGATTAAAACCAGAAAACAAAAATCTGCATTTTTATTATTTAGTGACAAAAAATAGATTCAATTTTTCTTACCACTGGTATTGGAGATACAATGCTAAGTAAGAGAATTTGGAACATAGAAAGCAAAACAAATCCCAGTCCTATTAGTTTAAATTAGCAATTATTAAAGCCAAATACTAAAACACTGGAACGAAAGCAAGTATTACAGGACTAATAAAGCTCTATCTATTGTCCAGAAATTGAGTTAGTCAGACATGTCACAGTACATAAGGATTCCTACAAAGGAGAAAAAGTAGGTTCAAAAATCAGAACAAAGAAACAAAGGCAACAGTATTATTTTAAGGACACTTTAACCCTGTTAGTACCAAGAAGAGACAGATTCCTTCAAGTTCAAGATGAGCAAATCAAAGCTTGTAGTCAAACTAATCTAGTTTGTGCATTGGTTTAATTTGGGGATGTATATTTACTGTTGATGTGAAACGTTCTATGAATAGGTATTTTACATCTCTGTGCTGTGAAAGTTACAGATCCAAAAGTTATAAAGGGTTTCACAGTTTCCCAGAGCAAGTTTTCTATTCCATTTTCTATTGCAAGAGACTTCACAGCAACTGTTCTTTCAGGCTTGCGTCCAAATTACTTTTAGCTTCAAACTCACCTTCTTCCTCCTCTTCTTCCTCCTCTGTTGTTTCAGCTGCCAAGGATCGTGTCTCTACCTGCTTCTGTAAGGCTTGCAGCTTACTCTCATAGTCCTGCAGGGAGAGAGGAGATACTGTGTAGGAGGACAGACGAAAGCAAGAACAGTCAAGAGACACACAAAAACCTCAGATGGAATGACAGACAAAGAACAGAGATATGAGGACACTTCTGTTAACACGCAGAGGTCACATACCAACATCTACTGTTTTAGTATAGTCTGTCCTTGGACAATAGAAAGAGGGTTGACAGAGGCCAATACAGCTAAGACAGTGTTGTTTTTAAATCATCAGATATCCATGCTCATGTGTATGAGACAAGAAGGTTTACGATTTTTTGTTAAAGACTGAATAAAGTGGATTTTGGGAACCTGCTTATGGGTACATTGGAGGGACATACAGAACAGTATGGAAATAAATTTAATAAAGGGAAGGATAATTCATCTTCATTTTCTCAAACAGAGGGATTAACGGCACCACTGTTTAAAATTTTATTGTATCACAAAGCAATTCGAATTCTAGAAAAAAGATTTTGTTTTAAATTATATTTTCCTTTTTGAGGGGGTAAGTATCCTTTTCTCATCTTGTATTTAATATAACAGAACACGAAATACAACCTCCAAGACAAAAAGGCTAAGCTTCTTTAAGGAAGAAGTGTGTTTGCTCTAAATCTATTCCACACCTTAAGACAATAAAGAAAGATCCAGGAAGTTCTGCCAAGCCTCGTCCTTTCCATGGGAAGGACTGTATGCCCTGGTTCCCTGGGCATACATATATTTACAAAATACTGGAATATACAGGAATAAGCCCCAGTGAAAGATTCAGATTCATCTTGCAGGAAGTGTTTAGATCCCATTTTTCTGATTATAGCAAAGTTGATCAGGGAAATTATTCTGACCTACCCAGGAATCAGAAAGGGACAAGGGCAGATCTCAACACTGGAGGAAGGAAACAATTTGGAGGTGGGAACCATTCCTGGGAGGCAACCATCGGCCTGCCCTGGCACACAGGCAGAGAGGTCTGTGCAGAGGCTTCTACACAACGAGCACTTCCGCACTTCAACACCTTCTGGGGCAAAAGCATTTCCTCCTGTTCAGCTTAATCATGCCTTGAAATAAATGCTACTATGACGCTTTTATTATTTGCTGGTAAAATGAATGCTTCCCAACATTGTTTTTTGGATTTGTTGTTGTTTTTTTTTTATTATTATTTTTTGACAATTACTCTTCTCTACAACTCTTTTAAGGTGTTTAGAACGGATAGCTCAAATTTATTTTTAAAAAAGATAATCCTTTGGCATTTATTGCACAAGTTAAATTGGCTTCTTAGAGGTTTTTCCTACAGTGGCAAGGATGCAAATATCCAACATTCCTGACATTGCCATAACAGCATCACATCAAATTTAACACAATTTCATACATAAAGACTTTTAGACAGTACTTAGAATTCTAAGATAAATCATAAGGGTGTTCCTTTAAGTAATATTTCTTGGAGATAGCATTAAAAAGTGGTAGCTGTGCTCTTAGAACAACACATCAAAAGTACAAGATTTCCAATTAGTTAAGATCCTTACACGCCCCATGGCTTTCAGAAGAGAAAACGACACTATTAAAGATATATGGCCTTCATACGAGACCATCATATGAGACCACATTTTAATTTTCTAATTCCCTCTTGAAATTTTATTGGGCTAAAATGCCCCTCCATCTGTATCTGCTCCAGTGACTCCATGATGGCTACATACAGCACACGTAAGGAAATCCCAGCCCAACAGCAAAAGAACCAGACAGAATGGGCATAAATAATTTCTTCTGATATTACTCCTGACATTCTCAATTCGCCATGAGGCTTCTCTAGATTTATGGAATCAGCTTCAGACTTACTTATAGCCCTGAAAAAACCCAGGAGTATTCTTAAAGATTCATTAACAAGGGCACTGTTTTTTTTTCCCCAACCACCTATGTAGATAACGCTACTACATTTGAAACCAAGATAAAAGGGGTCAGATGTGAAGTGACAGAAACAAGCTTCTCTTACTTGCAAGGAAAGGCAAAAAAAAATATTTTCCTGCAGCCTGAAGGACATAATCCGCAGGTGTCATTTTGAGCGACTAGATTACAGAAATGAAGAATGTGCTGGACAAAAGCTCCATGGAAAAGCTTTTCAGTTAATGTTTAAGTAGAATCTTTGATCGGATTCTTTCAGAAAAACTGGAAAGCTGCAGAGGGAACAGTCAAAAATCAGGAACATTCCGCTATCTTACTTCCAGCATGAAAACACACATACTCATTACATTCATTCATTGACAAAGACTTGCTTCTTGTCTTCCCTCTGTATTTTCAGACTTGTAAGCCAAACAAATGCAAATAATGCGTAATAAAATACTTTTTTTTTTTTTTTTTTTTAAATATCCACACTAACAAACTATACATTACTTTAAAAGCAGAAGAATTCAAGTCTGTTTTCCCATAATGAAAAAATAGGTACCGCTTCTCTACGCAGAGAAACAGGACTAAGATTGCCTCCTGGCACTTGATACTCTGGCAGTACTTAGAAGTAATTGGCACTGAGCAACTGATGACAGATGAATTTCAGGTTGGTTCACTTACAGAGCACTGACTGAGGATTGGTCAGCTCTGCTGAGAGACTGGCCAGCTCTACTGAGCAGCCTTTCCAGATCTAATTAGTGATAATACACATGTAATTGTTAGTACCAATGTAAAGGTACCTCAAATGCTAGAAAACAAACAAAAAAACGCATCTATAAGAAGCTGTCCTGAAGTTCTATGCCTGAGACTCGCTGGAACCCAATGCACATTGTTGCACAGCTTCATACTGTGTTTTAATCATCAGCTCCAGGAATGCAGTAAAAGGGAATGCAAACTTTATTTTGCCCAGGGGCATGGAAATAGGTAAGGCCATGACAATCATGGCTTTCTGAAAACAGAAAAATTATATGCCCCGACTAGGCTTAACCTCTTAAGACCAGACTGGGTCAGCTTTTTCATCAGAACACTATCACAACGTGGATACTTTGGACCTAGGTGATGTCTGCAAGGGTACTGTGGTCTATGGGAGTCCCTCCTCCATTTGAGGCATACAAAAAAAGTCAGTTTCAAATAAATACAGACCAGTCAGCTCTGTATTTTCTCCAGGATTTAGATAAACAGCACCTGTGATGCTGCAATGGTATAGTACTGAAGACAAGTATGGCTTGTAACCCCCTGCATTATGATTTTATCTATTTATTTTACATAAACTACATGACAGCAGACACAAATCTGTGTAAGTTGCTGTTCACACAACTATACAGCAGAAACATCACGGTGAATGTACTTGCAAGAATCAGACTGAGGAACAATTAGAGAAACCTTAAATTTAACTCACCTAGAACAATACCGACCCCAAGACAAAAAATAAAATCAGGACAAGCCTGCAATATGGTATAGTACTGAGACAAGTCCGACACTTACAAGAGTATTTCATAGTTTATTGAAAGAGCACTTGTTACAATACAAACCAGTTCTGCTTTTCACGAGGCAGATGCTTGCTCTTAAGACAATTCAAAACTTATATTTTCTTAAACAATGGACAGATCTGAAAATCCCATGTAATTCAAAGGCATCTCACTGCTTTCTTTACAGTACAAATGGGCACACAGCATAGAATTCTCATTTGGCAGCTCCTGAAGTGGTTCAAAGGGAAGTATCAGTCAAATGTCAACATATAAAGGATAAAGGACAAACCTCTAACATATAAAGAATAAAGAACAAACAGTGAGTGTTATTGAAACTATGCTGAACGCACTGATAAAAATAGCATCCTCTAGTTTGACAGATCCCCAAGATTGTGTCAGAAAGGACATTGAAGTCAATCAGAGGAGAGTTAGTGTCATGCATTTCCCCACCCAACCCCCAAATCCACATGTCCCTAGTGTGTCTTAAAGGACATTTAATCAATCATCACTAAGGCACAGGTGGATACAAGCCAGCTGTCAAAGCACACAGCACATCAGCACTTAGCAATGGCAATTAAGCTCACTAAAACAGCACTCCCATCACGGATGCCACATTTCCATTAACCTGAAAGCCTTTTCCACAGTCTTCTATGAAAGCAGCTGTATTAGTGTTCATTAGCCCCATTAATGCAGGATTTGAAGTGAGAGGTGTGCATATTTCTGAATACTGCAAGGAGATCCATGAGTTCTCACACTTTCCCTTCTAAGACAAGGCACTACATTCTAAAAGTGGCTGATTATTTTAAAAGATTTCTTCCCAAGTTTCATTTTTGTAATAACCTCCCTGAAGCCCAGGAAGAAAGCTGCTTCTCTGAGCAGGCTGGACTCCTTCTGTCAATGACTACTCCTTTTTCAAAGGAATGGTATGTCAAACCATCCAGCAAAATGAGCGAGGTTGTTTTTCTAGTGCTGCACTAAAACAGGGGGGTAACAGATTGATGACCACCTATTGTTCATCATCACCACCATCCAAACCATTTATGGGTATTTTTTTTCAGCATTTTATGCTGAAGTAAGTTGGGGAAAAACTTTTTAGAATTTAGCATTTAAACATGGAAGAGCAGGATCTATTTTTAATCTCCTGTCAGTACATGTACTTGCATGGACTTGAAATTGTGTCGTGATTTTGTGGCAGCCACAATCCTCAACAAATAAATGGGACAACAGAATCCTGACTTGTTCTTCTCTCACCGCCTACCCCTAACGCCGACCACTACCTCTTTGGCTCAGGTATTCTACAGAGCTAAGAGGATTTTCCAGAGCATACATTTGTAAGAGAGCCCAAGCCTTTCTGAGGTTATGAAAGAGAACTCATTGCATGTCAAGGGTAAAGTGCAATGCACTCATAAAACAGAATTCTCAAAAGAAAGGCACCAGGACAACAGTATTTGCAGCCTAAAATCTCATTTAGCAATTTTGACTCAGGCTCAAACTAAGTATTGCTCATCTACAAGGCTTCCTTTTTTTTTTTTTTTTTTTTTTTTGAAAAATATCAAGGCTTTTTGGCCATGTTCTATTTCCTTTGTTCACATAGGCCAAACATGAGACAAATGCAAATTGCAAAGCCATAGGTGGACAAATGAATTAAACCTTCCGTAAAACAAGTCCTAAATGGTAGGACTAACTGATTCTACTAGGACAGTCAGACTTTGGATCTCCTATATCCGAGGGCCAGTATTCTATCAGTAAGGCATGTGCAGAGGCTGCAGTGGTAACACTTGATTAAACTATACATAAATGGTGCATGGCTGCCACTTACCATGTGTTGCAACCAGCGCCTATACCATGCACAATTGGGAAAGGGGAAAAAAAGTAGGACAAGAAATAAAAATAAGATGGAAGGTAAGCATGAGGCATTTTCTACTTATCTACAGCTATGTTGAAACATGCAGAAGTAACAATTACCAGTAGGGCTTGTATTTTAATCAAAAATAAGCAACCTCAAGTAAATCAAGGATATTTGTGCAAAAGAGCACAAGTCACTTAACTGTACAAATGCACTGCAAAGTGGACCAATCTCACCAAATCTGGTATAGTATCCAAGTTCGCTTTTAAAATTTTATTCAAGTTAAACTTAACAGCAAAAGTAAGTTCTCCTCAGAGCTTTAGATTGGCTTATGCTTATGTCCACAGATTTTTAGAAGTACGCTCAATTTTGTTTTGCACCTTAAGAAACTCAGAAGGAAAGGTCTATAATCAAAAATGGGACTCTCCAATTGAGACGAAACACCAAATTCATAAAAAGATTATTGCTTAATCAGTATTTTTCGTGTAATTTGTTTAAAAGAATCTGAAGTAGGGATTGCAAGCATTTGTTTTATGGCAAATCACTTGCAAGTACAGACACCTCAGATCAGAATAGATATTAAAAATTCTTACTTGCATGGGGAGAAGGAAAAATCATCTTATTTTTTCCTAAATGTGACCTTCTCCTTTATTAAAAAAAGTCTGGAAACATGGGTATAATCCAAGACCAGAAACACTAACATGAGGTATCACATTAAGATGAAACAGTTCAATTAACCTATCTTTACCCCAGCCAATTCAAAGTAGCGATTGATAAATCTTCGTAAGAATAACTACCTCCCAGACTTACAGCCTGAGAAAGCTGAAAACAAAATAAGAACTAGCTCTTTGAGGCTTCTTCCTGCACCAGAGTATTAAAAAAATCTCGGTTCCTTTCTGCAATCTCCGTATAATAATTAAGAACTATTATACTTAGAGATGCAATCAGAATTAGAAAAAACTCATTTCCAACATATTGCTTCAAACATATATATCCTGACATCAAATTCCATTCAGGCAAGTTTAACTGTCACAGCAATTTCATACCAATAATTATGAACTTAAGCAGAAGGACAGAAGACATTTCCTACTCAGGTAGTAGGATTGTGGCCCAATAGCTCTTCTTAATTTCTCTATACAAAAAGCCACATTATCTTGTCAGCCAACATTTCATTTACAGATTATGGAGAATTTGGGTTAAGAGTGGAAAATATTGTACTGAAGAGCCAGATCGATTTAAAAACAGATGGTCAGTTTCCTTATTTCTAAAAAAAAAAAAAAAAAAAAAAAAGGCACAAGAAACATTCAATGCTATAAACTAAATTCCTTTTTTGATTGTCTACATAAAAACACAGGAGGAAGGTAGCACTTGGTGAGTTCCAGACAATATTTTCAACATTAGAAAAATACTCCAAGACACACAAAAAAATTGGTAAATGAGCTAGCAGAGAAGTTCTCCCCTCCACAACCCTCCCTCCAAATCTTCTAATCTATGACGAAAGTTCTTAAAATTTGTCAGTGTTCTTCCAATCGGGGTTGTTACAACTGCACCAAAAGTCACATGCAAACTGAACGGGCTGAAGCACCGGTACCTTGTGCCGAATTACTCAAGTTCTACCTGGCCAAACCCAAGACATAAGCAAAGCCAATCCTGGCTGTTTCTTAAGAAGCCAGCATTGCCCCTGCTTCCCTCCTCCCCGAGACTAGCCTTGGCCAACTAATCATACGGTAGTTTCTCTGCCCGCTTTGAGGTTAGGTGCTGAGAACTGGCGCCTCATCCGTGGGGGCGTCACAAACTGGTTATAGTGGTTAAGCCGGTCAGTCTGTTTCGGGTGGGAGTTTGCTGTACTGCCTTCTGCACTGCCGCCAGTGCTATGATTGCAGTAAGGCTGCCGGTGCTGGTGGATGTGGCGCTTTTGCTGGAAAGTCTGCAGGTCTGGGTTCTGCTGCCCACTGTACGAGTGCAACGATTCAGACGAGCCTGATGCCTGCCGCCGCAAGGTTTTTTGAGAGCCGTTGTTGAGAGAATTGCTTCTCCAACGCAACTGGGGTTGCTGCTGATGATTGCTAGGCTGGGCCTGAGTGTTTAGCTGCTGCCTGTTAATTTGGATATTATCTTGATTCCTCTGGGGGCCATAAAGATTCCACAGCTGCTGAGGGTCCTTAGGGGCAGCTCTGCTTTCTTTTTCTTTGCTTTCATCTTTGTTCTTATCATCATCTTTTGGAATTCTAACCTCAATAACTTCATCCTCTGTGATAATTATGTGAGTGCCCGGACTCCATGAGTTTCTATGCTTGGGGTTGCTTTTGAAAGGAAACCGTGGCTTACGATTTTCAGGCGGGATAAATCGGTGAGGCATATTTTGTCGACGAAGCTGTTTTGCTATTTCCTGCTGCTGCAGATTTTTAAATCGAATCTGTTCTTGCCTCATCCAACGTAATCTCCCACGTCGGAAAGCTGGATCACCTGCCATTAACTGAGAAACACGCTCCTCTTTAGCAAGATCATCATTCTCACTTCTTTTTAATTCGCCTGTGGGCTTCTTATCCACATCCGCTACACTGTCAGAGTTTGGAGACTTATCATTAGCTGTGGTTGACTGAGCTTTCTCTGAAGACCCTATCAGAGGCAAAACCTTCTCCATTTTTAGCATCTTATTTCTAAGAACTTTTATCTCCTCATCCTTCATGTTGTTCTGCTTCTTCACTTCTTGCAAGATATCTTCCAATTTGTCTATATGCACCTTCAGGTCATCCACATCAGTTACTCCTTTGCCGTTGCCCATAACATCTTCAATTTTCTCATCTCCAACTCCTACCGTATCCCAGACATCACGGGCAACAGCTCGCCACGATTCACGCTCATTCGGATCTTTTTTCCCATACATGGCACAAAGCTCCTTCATTTTAACAATGGCCAGAGCCTCAATCTCCTGTCTAGTGTGCCTGAAGTCATTGAGTGCTACCTCATAGCATATCTCTTTCACAGCCTGGATCTTTAAGTCTGAGATGGTAACCCACTTGGAGTCTTTGCTAAGGCGTCGGCGTTGGGGTATCTGGTACATTTTAATAGGCTCTCGTTTCTTCCCACTGCTGGGGAGGCCACACTTTTTTACAATGGTTTGGAGCTTGCTGGGGGGCAGCTTCTCTCTCAGGGAAGTGATCAGTCTCCAACTCTCCTCACACGATCTCTTGTCCGAATCATCCCCACTATCAGAGTCTGCATCCTTTGGAAAAACAAAAATCAAGAAGTGGCCCCAAAATAACCAAAATTAAAATTGTAAGAAAATGGAAAAGCTAAACAAGAAGTAGCAGGCAAAGAAAACTAAATCAAAAATCAAAATAGAACAAGTGAAGTCCCTGAAGACTGAGTGATAAGACATTAACGTGCATCTTCGAGAATCATGGACTGTCAAAATTGGCCCTCTTCACTACATTAAGATTAACATTACTTAGAAGTCTCATCATCTTGAAATATCAGATAATCTAAACTCTTCCCTCCCAATCCCTTCCAAAAATCTTTATAATGATCAAGAAAAACAAAGTTCCTGATTAAAAAATAAAAATAAATATCAAGTGTCAACTGCACTTCACACATGCTACAAAGACATGCAAATCCCCGCCACACACATTTGCCTTGGTTACTGCTGTTGCTTCTTTCAGCAAATCCTCCCCAGGTAGGTGAATACAACAGCCATCATAGAAGATGTCATGAGCAGCCAGAGTAAGTCAGGTTAACACTGGTTAGTAACGTTGCACATGGTTGCAGGGATGCTCAAGTTTAGAATCCGCTTCACTACAACAGCAGCCAGAGAAGTGTTAGACGATAAGAAAATATGAAACAGAAGCAGCCGAAAGGTTTCAATGTTAAAAGGACTGTAAGTGCCACTATGACAGGTGAAGACAGTGGTTCATACTCCAAGACTTGCTACAGGCTAAAAGGATATCCGGAATCAGAGTTTCAGAGGTGGGTTTATTTTGTTTATTTTGTGTTTGTTTTTTCCACTTGTCACCTTGTTGTTTAGTTTAAAAAAGCAAAAACATCAACAGTCTTCACTGTCCGAAGAACGAGTTTCAGAAGAATGTAGCAGTAGTGACTTTTTTTTAAACTGTTTTAATTTGAATTCTCAATTTGATATCCTTCATTTGTCCTCTTCTCAAACCCTAGAGCTTCCACATGCTAAGAGTTATGCTTGTTTTGCTTCTTCATTATAAGTTTTCCATCTTTTGCTAAATCATTTGTAATGAGCAGTGCTTCAGGTTTTCATATGCCGGGAATATTTATTCAGGTATACTGCCACCAAAAGTTAAGCATATCCATTATTGCTTACTGCAGCCAGGAGTTAGTCAGACTACCTTTTTTTTTTTTTTTAATTAAAAAAAAAAAAGGATTACTAATTTAAGACCTCTCCAACAAACAAAAAGAGTCCTACGTAATTAGTGTGATCCACTAGAAACCACATCATCTTCAATAAAACACACAGCAGTCAGTCTCTAACGAACCTCTAATGTCTGTATTTTTCACATGAAGAATTAAAATACATTAGAAGTCAGGAACATTAACAGCCAGTTACTCTACAACCAAAGGAAACCGAGGTAATTTACTCTGCACCACAGGTTTCTAGACTTAAGACTTCGGGTAGAGGACCACGAAGAATGGGGAATACAATATAATTGGTCTTAGGAATGATGAAAAGGAGTAAAAGCAGTATTGTTCTACCCTATGGTCAACAAGCTCTATAGCCTAAGAATCATGTTACGTGAGCTTCTTGTGACCTTATGTATCTTTAGTATTCAAGAATAGCACTAGAGAATCATCTTGTACTAGTTCAGGCCAAAACATGAACAGAACGCCAGATTATGAACAGAACCAACTCGTCATGACTTTACAGGCAACAAACTCTGCGGCCTAAGGAAAGATCATCTAACAAACTGCATGTTGCAGTGGAAATAAAAGATGCCCTGAAGGAAAACACTGCACAAACTACACATTCAAAACTACATCCAGAAAGGCAAAATAAACTACTCAGACGTTAAAGCATAAATGCCACAGGATTATTCTTACAGATTACAAGAACTACCATATTACTACTTATAGGTAAATGCTGTCTTGCTTATAAAAAGCTGATTAGGTGACACTATGTAGTCATTGTCCTGCATGCACTCTGAGATTAACCAACCCAATTAATATAGATATGTACTAGCATTCTAACACTAAGGGGTCACTGCAAAAGCATAATGACCAAGAAAACCTGGAAGATAACTTGAGCTCTATTAAACACCTTTTCACATTCAATTTGAAAAATGGAGAACAATTATTTCTACTTCCAAATAATGCCAGCAAGGTGAATAGATATTAGTTGCAAATTTTGGAAGAAGAGTTATCACTTCTCTTTTTTGTATAGCACATCTAACTATAAAGAAATGCCCAAATTGGTTGGCATCTCAGCACAAAACCAAAACATTTTGGAAAACACTATCTTATATCCAAGATCATAATCCCGTTTAGAACACAAAGAGTATTTATATTTCAACATCAATCTTATATAGCAGCAAGATACAGAACCTGACAGTGTAGCTGGATATTGTGGCAACGTAAATACTTTTAAAGTACACAAGCTGGAATGCATTCCCAGATTTCCCGATCACTATTCAATTGCTGTTGAGAGCTAAAGAATGCATTAATCCTGTCCATTCCAGACTGCATAGTGACACAAAAGTGACAAGATGTGTCAAGAAGTTGTGCTGTATGCTCATTAAGCAGTGTAAAAAGCAGTATCCTGCTTAACTGACCAGTGACCTCATTTGTTATGATCCTTACAACTAGGAAAGCTGTCCTTTAGAAATTACATTGGTAATGCATGCAGGATAGTCTTCCACCTTTGCCCACTAAGTGATCAGCAAAAAAAAAAAGCTGAAAGAAACTATTAACTATACTACAGTATTAGACGAACAACTATTTAAATAAATCTTCCCCTAATCATAAGTACAGGGAGAAACAAATTTCCGTTCACAACACTTGCAGCAATACAGCCTTATTTGAAGTAGATCCCCAGGCAGCCAATTCTCTCATTTAATTCATACAGCAGCTTCGCATATGCCTGTCACCAAAATTTAAGGGATGGAATTGCATCTCCTTTGACACACAGCCAAACCTCGATGCTTTTTTTCTTTTCATGTGGAATTGTTTTTTGCAGTACTACTTTCAACTCCACAAATTAAAAAAATGAAACTGAAGAAACATTATGTTAGTTGCATCTCAAACTCCTTTCTGAACTAAGTCTTGCTTTGACTCAAAGTCTGCAGCAACTCCTCTCCACCCAAGAAGAGTACTCCCTTGTAATGGAGTAGAGATGCAGAAGGCTTTAAGTGTACTGTATAATATAAATATAAAAAAAAAAGGATGTAGCTTCTATCTATGGAATCCAGAGTACTCTGCTCCACTATGCTTTTGGGAGAAGGCTAAGAGTGGTTTAAACCTCTGCATGCCTTTATCATGAAGTTTTCAGGGGTCTCAAACTTCTAATACAAACAAATGGACTGTGACTTTGGAAATCTTGGTGGAATTATGGCACAACTGCATTTACATTCTGGCTAAAAGACACACAGCGTAGTTAAAGCAGAATCAGGAGACTCAGATTTTGTAAGGAAATCTAAATTTCGTTCCTAGGCTTGGTCATGTTTTCAAAATTCACAGGATGCTTGGAGATGCATTTCTATTTGTAATGAACTTCAGAAGACGTTTGTTGTGAAAAGACTGAAGTCTTAAACAGGAAATCTGATAAATTAAGTCTGATTATAGGAAGAAATAGGTGAAATGGTGGAATTGCCATTGTTCTGAATGAGTTAACGTTCCCTTTGCACACTTATTCCCTAGTCATAACCCCACCATCAGCACGTGTAGCATTAAGAACCTTATAAGGAACTCCATGCAGGGGAAGGGAGAAGGGTTAAAACATGCACAATGCAGCAACATTTTCAGACATCATTCAGAAAAAATAAACCTAGCATATCATTGTTCTAGGAGTCTCTTTGGCAGCATAAAATTAGTACCTTCTGGTGATCCAAGATCAAAATCAAGGCAAACATCCCAAAAAGTAGCTGATTAGACTATTGAAAATGAACTTCAAAAAACGTAAGAGCACAGAAATGCTCTTCTTTAAGGTTACATTGCAAGAAATCTGACCTGTCCCAACAAGAACTGATTAAAGCCTCTTCAGTGTCAATTACATTCCCAAATTAACACGAAGGAGCTCACTCACACTGATCATAATCCATTGTAGACACGAAGTATTTAAAAGCAAAGGGATAACTGCATTGTGCAGACAACCCAAGCAGGTTTCCTAAACTTTCAGATAAGCAAGGACAGGAATTACTGTTGGCCAAAGGTATAGTTAATCTGAAGTAAGGACACATACCAGCCTTTGCTGCTCCAACAAGAGATCTGCTTCCTCTTTTTCCTTCTTATACAAGATCTCCATTTCTTGTAATCTGAAGACAGACAGAAGAACAGAAATAGACAGATGATACTAGTTTCACGTTGGTGTTGATCTAAACACAAAATCCACTAAATTACAATGACAAGAGTAAAAGTCGTTCCATTTAAAAAGAATTACTTGTTATAAAGTTACTGTTTGTTTTTTTTTAACTCCTTTAACCTAAAAAAATAAAATAAAAAAGTACAATTTACTAGGATCTATCAATTCAGTGCATTTAATTTGTTACACAGGAGATGTCTATTATGGTACTACATAAGTGAAGCTACCTAAAAGTTACAGTGCAGTCCTTCACCAAAATCTGGTCTAGGGAATTAATGGCAGGTGCTTAACTTTTTTTTTTTTTCTTTTAAGGAGCTACAGCACTGAAGTAAAATTGAGGAAGTTTTCTGAACTTTCACTAGAGGTAGCGGTGACACTAAACGTCTGAACGAGCACTGGAATATGTTGGAAGAAGGGTACTCGAACTCCGTTTATTTTTGGAAGGTTCATTTAAAAGTCTTCCATATATACAACAGACATTAGCTTTAGGTTTTGCACTGACACAACTCATAGCCTACAGCTGTATCCTTCTTGTTGCAAGAAGAAATTCTGAGTTCTTTCGTTACCTTTTCTCCATCTCCTGCTTCATGTCAATGCCCTGCTTCTCCAGAAGCTCCCTCTGAGCAAAAGTCCAGTCAACTGGCTCAGAGGGAGTCTCAGCTGATGGTGTTTTCTCTCTTTCTGCTCGTGCTTGCTCTGGATGGTTGAATCGGAAGACATGGTTCTTACCCATGATGATACGATTTCCTAAAAATAGCAACACAAGTTAATTCTTTCAGGATTCCAAGGCAATTAAAAACATCACTGAATGATTCATCCCATTTATCCTCACATGGCAGCAGAAAAGATTGCTCAATGAGGATTTTAGTATACATTCAAATTAGTGGGTGACAAGGAAGAAAAGAATGTCTGGTTTGTACAGAAAAGGCTACTGGTGATAAGAAGCAGTGCTCACAGAGGATGGCATCACCCTCAGAGATCCGATCAAACATTCTGGAAAAATTTATCAAAAATTAAAGGATGGACTTGGAGACTGACCAGCTGTTGCAGCAGATAAAACATTCACTAAGTCCCATTCCTCATCTTTATTGACAGCACTAAAACATGGGCAAAGGCCAATTTAGCAGAAATTTCAGCTTGGAAAAAGTCTAACTTCAAAGAATGGAATGCACGGTGCTTACTTTTCTTTAAAATGTGGTTTACATGTATTGATTTAATTTGTACCCTCATCAGTAATATTTATAGAAGGATTTTAGTTTCTTTTAAATAATGTGGGAAGAGCTGAAGAAATGTAATATCATAAATCTTTCAGCTAAATCCTAGAGATATCAGATGTCCAAAGAGCCTGAGACATGTGCTTGATGGAAGACTGTGAAATTCCTCTGCTCTCCCAGAGAACATATTAATGTAGTTAAAATAAAAAAATATATTCCAGTAAGTAGATCTCCAGAGTAACCAAAATTGCCCTTATGAATATATTACTAGAACACAGGCATTTCAAGATGTCAAAGCCATATCTAAATTGCCCAGGTAACTCAATTGTCTAGATGCAGAGGCAAATATCTACTTTTTTTTAAAGAAAGTAATTACTAAAGGGTAGAGTCATGGTTTTCAGTATGAGCCATATGCTGTCAGAACAACAAAACATTTGCCCTTCGTTGTTCAGGCTTGTACTGAAGTCAGTATGCTTGATTCCATGCAAATACTGACTTATAACTTGGTGCAAATAATTCTGAGGTGGTTTTGTTTGTTTGTTTTAAACCAGAGGAAAATGAGGAAGGACAAAGAAAGCATCGTGTCTTGAAAAAGATGGGTTAAAAAGCATAATTTAGAGAACTCCCTCCCTCCCCTCTAATTCCTTCCCCACACGCCTTTCTAAAGGAATGTAGGGGACTGAGTGGGAAACCTAATGAGAGAAAAGAGAAGCTGTTGTACTCCTGCAGAGGGTCATATCTTAGCTTTGCCAGGAAGCTGGGAATTTTCCATCAGCAGCTGGCAGTCTGTCTGCTCTGTCTCACTGAGACTGCCAAGGGCAATAGGCTTGGGCAAGAATGTACTAGAATAATACCAGGGTAAGCAAAAGGACAAGGAGGATGCTGTGTGGCAGTGAATATTTAAGTACACTTACAGCTAATGCAGCAAAGAATGAAAAAAACCTGCTGATAAGAGAAAAATGCTACCAACTTGTTTAAAAGCTGCACTCCAAGAAGGTAATACTCCTGCCCTTTAACAGCACCCAGCACTTTCAAACAATTATGCAAATGTCACAAAGGAACAATTCTTTGACAATCTGAAAAAAATGTCTGTTCTAACATTTCTTACCTGAGCGCAACTGCACAGGCTGCACAACCCTCTTGCCATTAACATAGGTTTCTGATCTTTCACAGGGCTCCAGAGTAACAATAACTACAAAGAAAACAACAACAAATGAGACTTTAGAGAGCACTATATAGAAACAGCTAAGCGTGCAGACCCTCATTTTCTGGCTGTCTTCCTACTAACACCATAACAAGATAAAAGTGAATCACTTCTTCACACTACAATGGTTAATAAAACCCCACCAGAGAATCAACACTACTGGCATCTCAATATTGCAGGTGCCAATTATTACTAGTTATTTTATAGTTTTTCTGTATTTCCAACACTTTACTAGGGGAAGTAGATCTTTACCTTCACCATTGTTGTTCCTCTCACTCCGGAAGATACAGTGCTCTTCTTTGATATGAGCCCCACTCAAAACAATATCCTGCCTTCGCTCAGCATCAGCTTGGCCAACCCTGAGTCCAATAGAAAACATTTCAAGAGCAAGTCAGACACTTTCTACAACTCTGTAAGACACTACGGCTATCCTTCAAGTGAAAGGTTTGTAGTGCTTAACTCTGGGTTGTACAGGACATAACAGATTTACTGGAAATTGAATGAAACTAGCTTGAGAAAAGGAAAAAAGTTCTCTCCCTGAAAACATACAATCTAAAGAGAGAATTGAAACATTAAAGATGTCTGAATTTGAGGTATTTCCTTCCCTGTGTAGTCCCCCTCTCGCTACAAAGTGAAGCGGAGGAGAACAAAGGGACAGGAACTTCCAGTGGTCCATTTCAGCCAGAATTATCCCTTCCAATAATTACCATCTGCACTTCAACAAAGAAGCAAAAATGGCTCAGTAGGCTCTTGCTGAATAATTTGATACCACAAGCAGTTTTATGTAGCTTCCAGACAACAAGAGGAGGTTGACTGTATCCCAGAAGCATGAAGATTCATGTCCATTCCAAACTGAAATATTTGAGCAATTCTACATATTTGCTATTCATAAAAATGGACAACTTAATTTTCAATCCTAATGTTTATGAACTTGTTGCTTTGCTTATTACTCTACAGATTTCTACTGCCAGCTGGCTAGACTCAAAATTTATCATGATTTCTTAAGCCCTAAGCTATTGTCATTGTTCCGTGGTGAATTCTCTACAAGTTTCATACTCTTTTAATTAGGTCCAATGCAAGCTGGAGTAGTACAACAGCACCTGTCTGCGTACTGTACTCCATTGGTACCCCAGGAATATAGAAACCAAGCAGCCAAACAGTGCTTAATGCACCAGAGTTAAGGAAACCAGCCTCACTTCTCCCAAGAATCTTGACAACAAGTTTTAGAATATAGTCTGTTTTTAAGTTCCAATTTTGGCAATTAAATTTCGGCTCATGTATGTGAATTCAGAACTACACTAATTGCGCATTTACACTATCAGCCAAGAACACCACGTGACTGGCTATAGAAGCGTATTACAAAGACAAGAAGGCATTACATCCAAGAAGACAGCAGAAGAGGCATGGATAACAGTTTGTTTATATGAAGTGAAAGCTCAGCCCTATTCCATTTCCTTTTATCAAATACTGTGGTTTTCAATCCTCAGATCATCAAAATAGCATTCCTAGTGTTCCATTTCTTCTGTTTCCCTATATTTCAGAAGGGATATTCTGCTTTCTTGTACTGCCCAGTGCAGTAATAAACATCTTATAAAGCAGAACAACTGCAAAAATTACTTCTAAAGCACAAAGTAAACTCTAAAGGGAAATCAATTTGTGTACTTTTGCACCTACAGCAAACGTCATGCTTTCTTTATACACGGAAGTTGAGTAACTCAAGGAACACTTATTATTTAAGCTCAAGGTGTCTCCAGCACAGGAACTTAAGCGAGCAAAGAACCAGACATCAGCATATTACTACCAACCCTCACCTAGTAATACCATCTTTGATGTAGTAGAGCAGACATTCAGACATGAGTGGATCTTCATTAAGGTTTACAAGATGAGGAGTCTGAAACAAAAAAAGAAAAGTTAATTAAGAACTGAGGACCTACTTCCATGCTTCTTCCCACAGCTGTGGAGAGTGCAGATTAATCCAGTTTTGCTATGTATACCCAGGTTATTCCATAATCCATCTTTTAAAATATAACCTCCTGCAGTACTGGAGAGCATCACAAAGTTAACAGCAGAAATACAGCTCAGATTAGTTGATATTTCAGACAAAGCAAAGAGGGGGAATAGTTACGGCTTCAATTTAAAAAAAACAATTCCTCAGAAAGTCTCCGTAAACTCTGATATGGGATGGCCAACACAAGAAAACGGTGCTTAATTAAAACTTTGAAACTGATGTGGAATCAACTTTGGCTTTCCTTGGAAGTTGTTTTGGCAAAGCATCCATTAAAGTCAAAGGAAAATCTAGAACTACCATCATTTTCTGATACAAACAACTAAAAAGCTCTTCATCTAAAGTGCTTCTAAATTTAAGTTCACTACAGTTACTAAACCAACCTTCTTTGGTGAAAAAACCCCATTGGAATCAGCAAACAAGTCACATGGCCTTGGTGTGAAAATCTAGCCAGTAAGATAGCAGTAAGCACAAGCACAAAAGAAAAGCAAAAATGGTTAAACAATGGAAGATGATGATAAAAGTGTTAATAAGCCTCCCTTCATTCTGTTACTCTCATTTAGAACGACTAAACAAAAGGAAATAAGTTTGGTTAAGATTCATTGAAAACACTGTGTTCTTCAACTCATTGTAGCTGCAAAAAAGTTTACTTAATAGAAATGTTAATAGCACTTAGTAATTTTAGAGCTTCCATGAACTGTCTGTTCACAATGAAACTTCCCTTTGAATGAAGAAGTCTGATTGCTTATGGCCCAATGGAAGACTAACTAGAAAGACAGAAATAAGGGGTTAAAAGACGTTTTTTAACCCCTAAAATTCATGAGGGCTCCTAGAACTGTAGCCAAAGATATGCCATGCTATCAACCCTGTTCACAGCATTAAAATAGACATTCAGAGCTGTATGAACTTCTTGAATCACAAGAAAACTTGAGAAACCAAATCCCAGACATACTCAACTGCTATATCAACACCATGACTGTACTACTTGACACTCTGAAATTCAAGCTGTACCCTATACAGATATGTGAGATCACTTTATATACTACGCTCTAAGTCTGAATGTGTCTGTCACAGGCAACAGAAGGCTTTGTAAAAAATAAAGTTCAACCATTTGAAAGATGATGCTGGCTAAACCTGCTATTCACTCCTTCTGAGACCTGCTATTTACCCAAGGACAATGGTCTTCAACATTCTCCTGTACAGCATTCCTCAAGCATGAACTGAAGAATTTTCCCTGCTCTCTTCTTTGATGAGAATATAAGTAATTAAATTTCCACAATCCATTTCAAGTAGTTTCCTGTCATCAAAAGCACAACCAGTAGATTCAGTAATGGCTGCACAATGTAATACCTTTTAATTTGTGAAGTGTGCAAAATTTACCTCAGAGAGTTCAATTTATAGCTCAGCTGGTAAAACCACAGTGCTGTCCTAGTAGCATATGATTATATCTATACTGGTACCTCAGAAGCATTAAATCTTTATTAAGAACTTCAAAATTTTCTATCTACCACAATTTCACAACAGCAGCCACAATACTAAGAGGAGAACTAATGAGAGATCTGCAAGGACAGCAAGGAACAGAAGCAGCAAGGACCAGGTCAGAAGTTTTACTTCTAATAAATCCTCTATGGGTAAAAATAAACACTATCTATTACCAAAGCAACTACTTAACTCAGATGGCATTTATACACAAACCTGATCAGCTGAAAATGCATCAAAAGAGTCATCAAAAAGAGTTGATGGCCTCTGAGGGAAAATCTAAAAGGAGATTAGGATCCATAACATAAGAGAAGGAAACGTAAAGAACACTCAACGATTTAGCACCTTTACAAACCTTAGATGCTTCTAGACTAGATACCAAAAGCTAACCAGAGCTCTACCTACTCCAGACATAACACACTAGCACTCCTTTAACATAAAGATAAAACATTTAAACCAACTCTGCTGTCCTATGCCTGCAGACAGGGCCCCATTCACCCTCTGATCAAATTTATTAGACTTGCATATGCAATGCTCACGCTAAAATATTAGCCTATGCTACCTGTTCAAAGATATGAGGTACAAGAAAGTGAATTCCTTTCTTTACACTTCATTAATTCTGCATTAGCTGCATAGATAGCTTCTTTAAGTAGATCATTTTATATTTATAGCATTGATTTATGCCCTCTTTCTGCACAGCTCTGCTTCTTTTAACTTCCAGAAAATAGAACTATTGACATGTATTGAAAGAAATATTCTTTCCCCTGCCCCCATTGTGTTCAGTGGTTGGCTTGTTAGATTTACAATCCCTTTTCTTGTTAACCTTTTTCCACCTTGTAAAATTTCAAGAAAGGGCATCTAAACAAGACTTTGAACTCTTCTATGTATCTCAGAGATGAATAGCCAGAGTACATCAAAGTCACACCCAGTAAACAGCAATGATGTAAGAGGCAGCATTTCTGAGTTGCTATTGATTCAACAGACACACAAGGAGCTACAAACACTTCCACCGGCAGCACAGATTTTTCTAAAGGAAGGCACAGAGTTCAACCATTTGGGCATATCAGAAATCTCCCCATGAACTTTTCATACTGCTTCTATTTCATTGGCACATCAAGCTAGCACAGGCTTCCCTACCTTAATGACCAAAGGAAGCTATGGCAGGCAATATGCTTTACACAGCTCCCTAGAAGCACTGTCATGTCATTTCGCACAACAAACAGCACCCAACTTCATTGCTATGAGCAAAATAATCCTCAGATGTAGAGTGTTCTAATAAAGGTATTTCCAAAGAGGTATTGTAAAAGGAACTTATTCTGCAAAGTGTCCAAGCCTCGCTTGCATTCTCCTGTACCTTACATGGACACAAACCCTTGTGTGAATGGCAGTTCTTTCATCATCCTCTCCCTGCAAGTTGATCTGCCATTGACAGACGTGATACAAAAATTATCAATTTTCTCTACCTTTTTAGGTGAGAAGACTCCCAGCGTTCCTCCATCTTCACGAATGGCAACTCCCATTTCTGCCAACAACGCCTCCCTGAGAGGGTAAAACAAGTCATTTACCATATCTTAGGCTTCAAAAGATGCAATTCTTAGACAACTTAAGTTTTCATTTTCACTATGAAATACATTAGACTTTCAACCAGCCCACCCATGGACCACACAACAAGAACTGTTGCCACCTTATAACACAATAGGGCACATTTCTAAACTTTAGCCCCAGAGTTTCTAGGCCTGCAGAACAGGAACAGCAAAAAAAAAAAAAAAAAAAAAAGTACAGATGTTTGACAGTATTTTAGTGCAATAAAGTATCACAAGGTAAGTACATTTTAGGACGCTGACCTTCCTTAAGGTGGCAATGAATGTACAAATCTGTTCTAAATTTAAATATTTAATTTAAATAGAGCTACCATTATTCATTAATTTACAAAGATTTAGCTGGCTATTCCTGATCTAATGTAAGAAGTATTCTCTCCTTAAGACATAAAAGGGATTTTATTGGGTCAGATAAACCACTCATGTAATACAGTACTCTTGACTTTGACAAAGCAAACAGTGACTCCAACAGAGAAGAATAAGAACATAGCAAACTATTTTTTTCCTTATTCTCTCAGTCTCCCAGTTTCTTCCCAAGAAAATTCCAGAACTGAGGGTGACATTTCTTTTACATAGCTTTCCAAGTGCTTTTGGGGCTGTTTTTCTGTTTTAATTTGTCATCTTTCTTTGAATTCAACTCCTAGCATCACCCGTGTAATGCAGATTTCTGCAGCTTACCAATCTGTTGTGGGAATTTCCTATTTGTTTGAAATCTACCACCTGCTGGGCTTGATGTCCCTTAGCTCTTATATTAGTCAGTGAATAATTACTCTCTATCCACCTTCATACACCTCTCATGATTTTAGGGACTGCTCAAATTGTTTCCAGGCAAAGATGTTACCCTTATATATTTTATAAACATTTGATATTCTAACAAACAATGCTTGGTTTTGTTCCAACCACCTTCTGACAATTCTTAAGCATGGCTTATTCCTTTAAGACTCAAGTCAAACCACAGCTGGAAAGCTGGAGTTGTATCACAATTTTAGACACTCTGGTACAAAAACCCTAACCTTATCTGCTTAAGGGCCAGAATTTTTGGAATGTAAGAGAAAGGTGGAAGGGGAACGAAAGAGACCAGAAGTGCATGCTGCTTTACAACAGAAGCCATAGCAGCAGCTCTAGATGTTATCCATACTGCAACTCTAAACATTAATGTTAGGAAACATTGGAAAGGATGTGGCCTTCTCTCAGCATTGCCCCTACTGTTACACATAATACAAAGGCCAGCAGATTTATCACTAAGCCCTATTCCGCTGTTCCATTGCTTTTGAACAGTGACATTCTCCATTTTCCGCACGTCCATTTAGCAGAAAACACCCACATGTACAGCATTTCTAATTCCTGACCTTTCCATCCTAATGGCCTCTGTTTTCCTCAGCTTCTCTTCCCATGTTTCATTCAGCTCTGCAATGATCTTCTCAGATTCCTGTGTAAAAATCCCACAAGTTGTTTTACAGTTTTCTCAACAAAGTTCCCTCCATAATATACAAAATAATTAAAGGTTTTATCAGTGCTAGTTGTCAATTGAATTTTGGGTACAAAAAGTACCCAGTGCTTCAAATCAATAAGTTGTCTTCCTTAATTTTTTATAGTTAATATCCTCAAAGGCAAGCTGAGAACAAAAGACTTCACATTTAACCTCAATCAGACTTCAATTTGAACCACCTAAAAATGGCTTTTTTCTTTAAAATCTAATTTACAGACATCATTCAGTAACTGGACACCAGGGAACTGCAGAGACCACACCATTATTTCCATGGTAACAGCAAGTTTCTAATAGGAAAGGGAAATGCAGTGTGTGTTCCAGCCCATTGCAATCCCTGTGGCACTGTCTCATGGACAAGACATGAGAACGAAGCACAGATTCAATACAGCCAGCTTTCCCCAATCATCCACCCATGGAGATTGGGGGCTTTGGTAAAATAAAGAAATACTTCACTGTAATGCACTTTTGATGCGGTTCAGTTCTATGCAGAATTGGGACAAGGCTGCTATTGTCTGGATAAAGCATGCTATTCTGTGTGCTTCACATTTTAATCTGTGGGGGCTGGGTGAATACAACAGTGGCAGGATTATTCTGCCTCCTTTTCTCAACTTTGGGGTAATTTGGCTTTCTGAAAGCTGACTGCATTTGCTAGTCAGACCTAGTCCACACTAGCGTTGACCAGGCCTCTTGAAGTCTTTACTTAAGAGCAAATTTCCCATAATTGCCACTGTATCAGAAAACCTATAAACAAAAATCAAGATTGTCATTTACAGTTTCATTGTAGCTACAGGCTACAATGAAATCCATACAGTCCTACCAGGAAAGGCTCTGCACGAACCCAATCTCTAGCACACCTCAGTTAAACCCACTTTCAAGGGGGTTTAAGAGGGTTTCAGACAACTGCCTATAGAAACAGCAGTATACTGGACGTATCTTTGCTGAAGGCAAGTTTTCCCAGCTTTGCCAGTATTTACCCTTGGAAAAGACCAAATTAGCCTGCTTAATGTCCAGCAATACCTACCTTCAACCGTTCAATTGCCTCTTCTCCTCCAGGTGTTGACATGATCCTTTCCTGTATACTGGACACAGATGTTAAGCCCACCTGACTACTGAGAGAGCAGGAGGATGGAGATGCAGTGAGGGACCCCATGGAGGCTGTGGAAAAATTGCCAGGACGTTGATTCTCGGAGGCTAGCAAGTATCTATGTTTATTGTTCTGAAAATCTTTCAGATCTGAGAGAAAGACACACAGACAGAGGGAAAGCAGAGAGACAGGGAAAAGGAAAACAGGAGGAGGGAAGGAACAGGAAAGAGGAAGATAGGAAGGAAATACCAGTATAAGAGGAAAGCATTTAAGCAGCAACAAAACAATTTTTGTAATTTTTAGATGGCAGTTCTGAAACAAGTCCTTGAATATTAGTATCAATGACAAAGATAACCCAAATCAGACCCCGGGGATTATTAGTAAGGATCATTCCGATCAAAAAATCTTTAAAAAAATAAATTACACTCACCAAAAACAAACTGTCCTATTCCGAAACAAACACTAAGCTGCTGAGCACCATGAAGCTCAGACCAGGAGCAGCTACTGATGAGATTAGTGACATTCTGGGCTGAAGGCTGAATATACACCAACCCCTTAAATTCAGCACAAACTTTCTCTTCCTGACTCCTTTAATCTAAAAGGATGATCAAGTAAATCTTTATCATAGAAGCAGTTCTGCTGCTGAAGCACCATGACCACAAGGACAAAAAGCTACCCCCTCACTAAATTCTCCCAGGAGAGTGAGTACCCAAGCCACCTGTCAGTCCACACCAGGGAGAAAAGAACACAAATTCACAGTAACCTGGTTGTGCTTCCCCCTGACCCTCCTCGTCTCAAAAATAGAGATCTAGGATACGTGATCAGTGAAGTATCCCCTACAGCTCTTGTACTTCAGAAGGTGGTTTAACATTTTTGGTCTTCATCTACATAGAGCAGGACTTAATAAAAAATGTTAATAAGGCAGCTTGTGCAGCCTGAAAAAACAGCAACCTAAAAGCTGCCCCTTTTAAAGGCAGAAAATAAAGAGGAAGCACGTGAATGATTTAAGAACAAACACCCAGAGGCAAGTTATTTTGATCTAACTTAGCTTCTCAGATATGTCAGTAAACCATATCCTCAGAATAATCACAAAAAGTAACTTCTAACATGGAAATATCAGACTACCAGGTTGCTCAGTTTAAATAATTTTGATAGCTTTAATTTTTAGCTCAAACAAATCCTTTCATGTAATCACTCTTCAGAAAGAAGCAGGTCAAATCAGACCTCACACGTTCTGAACAAGTGCTTTGCACTTAGAAAAATGAGAGGTGCTCACACAGACACTGCATAAATGCCAGTGTCCTTCCACATCTCCTCTACTCCTATCCTGAACAACAGTGCCATGGGTAAGCCTAACACCCCAGCTCACTCCACATTCAAGTTTCCATTTCAGCCTCATGAAACTGATGATTGCATCAAGTCAGTTTGAAAACCACCATCTGCAGATAAAGGGAGCAGGGGTGGAAGGTTAACAAAAGAAAGGCAGGTTAAGGAGAGGGAACGCCATCGGGATGAGAAAAGCAGACATGGCAGAGCAGGGGGATGAAGTCTCGAAAGGCCAATAGACACATGCACTCCTGGAGATAAAGAAGTGGCACTTGCAATAGCTTTCACACTTGCTGTGACCACTGAGAACCAAAACCCTCAACACCATGCACGCTTCTCCTGGAGGCTGCAGCTTTAACCGATGACATATGCACACGCTGGAAGCAGCATCAGAAAGTCAGACAAGGCCAGGATGAGTCTTTACACCACCAGTAGCTTTGATTTTAGGAAATTTCAGACAGATCTCTTCTAGTTGATATTGTTTGAGTGATAGTGAAGACTGGCTGAAAGAGTTTAAAACAATCTGCCAACCCAAAGTTTATATAAAATGCATAGCAGATGTTTCTCTTGCAATGGACTATGCATATTTCCCTTCCATAAACACAAACAGAAGAACAAAAACAAAATGACATTTGCTAAGTATTTCTGTCTCTATTACGATAATCATCATCAACCAGGTATTTCAGCTCAAATAAGGGACCTTCATCATTACGAGATGTGTAACTTCTTTGTTTAAATAGACTATATATAAAGAAAATAAATCTCAGTCTCCAGGAGGAACTGGTATCATTTCAGCTTGAGTTAATCAACACATTTAAATATAAATACTTCAAAGTGGAAAAGAAAAGTTAAAAGGTCAGGAAACTAGGTGAGTAGGAGGGGTTTCAGCTGAGTAACTTGAAAGAGATTTGAGAAAAATATTTCTAGCTCGAATGTATTAGCTGTGATGAAAACTGGCTAAATAATTGCCATTCTCCCTTCTGTATTCTGCCAGAAAGCAAGCTATGAACATATCCTGCATTCTAAACTTTTTTTTTTTTTATGACTGTCAACTTTATCTAAGCTGGTTAAGCTGATATTCAAGAAACTGTATTACATATCCACAGCGAGTGTTCTGTCTGGGATTTCCCTGTGAGAAATGCTGGCATGCAACGCTCAGTTAAAAGCTGACCCAGAGGAAGCAGGTTAAGAAGAGAACCACACAATACACACATTTGCCTCCACTTCCAGAGTATTCATCTCCCATTGGATCAACTGAAGGGAAGCGGCAGGGAAAATACAAGAAGGATCATAGTTGAAGATTCACCAGTGACATAGGAAGGGAAGAAAATACTACTTTAACTTTAAAGAGACAATACACAATTTTCAGTAACTTTTCCAGTTTTGATTTAGAACCAAAAAACATGGACTGCACCAATCATGAAAACACCTGCATTTCATTTTCTTCTGGCCCCCATCTCTTGAAAACAAACAGACAGGTAACATACATATTACACATCTTTAAGTCAGGATTTCTGCTTCACAGGCCATTAAACTCTAACAAACCAAGAACTGGTGAATGTTTCTTTTTTTACACAAAAATCACAATCTTTTTTCCTTTTTAAGCAGCAAATTATAGCTTATTCAAATCCACCAGAATACATTGTGTGTTTTTATGGGCACCTCCTTCACTAGGAATTAAAACACTGTTCATATTGTAAAAGAATGTAGCAATTAAAATTGTAGTTTGTTTGCCTTATTTGGAATGAGTGCCAAGAAATAATTCAGGCACAAGTTTGTTTTAGTACTTTAAGAGGTTGCTGGCAAAGCAAATCAGTACAATACAGCTTGGCTAACCTAACAAACTCTTGTCCCAAAATAATGCATTATTTTATTCACATGCAGCTGTTTCATAGCTAATTTTGAGATGACAAATTCTTTGTTACTAACGGCACTGTATAACAGGAATTAGGCACATTTTCCTTTCTGAACAAGCACTGTAGTGAAGCCATGTACCAACTAATGACCTTTACCTTTAAGAAATAGGAAAGTGTTTGCTTTCTCAGTATGAAATTAGTTTCTGTATCACAACTATCCTCTTACCGTCAGCCAGACAAAATACCTTTCTTAACTCACCAAGGCAACTCTTGAACATGGAAGTTCTATTACAGAAAAATCCCCTCCACAGCAACAATAGGTAAATCCATCTCAATGTTTTTCCGTGAGAGTCTGAAGGTATCCTATCAACTCTACAGACAATACTAGGATGGGTTGTTTAAAGATCTAAGAAGCTACCGTTCCTAAAACTATGTGCAACATCTAAAGTAAGCACCTACATCAACTTCCATCTTTTAAACTCCTTTCTCTCACAGGCCCAGCTCTCCTTTCTCCTTAAAGGAGACCAACCCCAAGATGGCAAGGTCTGTTTAATCCACTTACTGTCAATAATATCTCCAAGCCCCTGGGCTCGCAGCAGATCCTTAAGCCTTGTCACCTCCTCCTTCAGCTCACGCACCAGCTTGGCATTGGGATCTTCATTGATAACAGCATTACATTTAATCTGTTTTGCACGATCAGCATACCTGGAACCAGTCAAAAACAACTTATAATGAACATATAGTTGCCCATATGCAACACAAGAATGCAGCAACATAGAAGACATTTAGTTTGTAACTGTATGTCAGAATAATTCATACTTAACATAGGGTACTGCTCCAAAAAGGACAAGACATCTTCAAGATATAATTAAGATGCATTAGCAAGGTGCATCACGTGCATAATAGATTTTTTCTTCCCTTTATTCAGTGCTTAAAAGCCTCAGCTCAACTAAAATGCTTAATTTTAGCAAACACACTGCAAAACAACATACAAACATGAGAAGATGAGTCTGATTTTTCAAATTAAAAGTAGGCAATAAGATCCTAGTTCCTTACTCACATACTAAAAATCAGTTTTCCTCTTTCAGGATAACTGAGTTTTTGCCATTATAGTTTTTCTTCCCTGCAAATTTCTGTGTGAAGATTTGAAGTATAGCCTGTGTCCAGCAGAGCTAATGTCTACCCATATCCATCTCAGATGAAAAGACTGTACCTTAAAGTGCTCAAAGTTTCATCATAGTTGATATCCGCTGGACTCAAAGCAGCAACCATAGCAGTTCGGGAGTTACCACCTATAATGCACAAGTGAAGTATTAGATGGCTGTGCACTGCACAATCTAGATACTATTACCTACTGAATATCAGTATTTTCTATAAAGTACAGAATTCAACTACATTCTGCATAACTAAGGAAAACAAAAATCACAAAACAGTAACAGAGCTGCAACTTTATCAAAGGGTGAAACACATGGCTCAGATTTGACTACTTAAAATATTTAAACCCATACTGAAAACAAATTTAAGTGATTAAAAACATTCAGAAAATTTAGTGGGAATTTCTTTCTATATTGGCATAGGTAAAATCAGCCATACCTAGATTTTCTCGAAGAAGCCATGTTAGTACAGAATCTCTGTATGGTATGAAGTCTGTCTTCTTCTTCTTTTTACTCTGCAAAGGAAAAAAACACACTATTAAAACAATCAACACTGAATGGAAAATGAACTTTTAAAACATCAGCATGGGATAAGTATTAGAAGAACTATGAAAGCATACACATTTACTGTCTAAAACAGGGGGGTCACCCATCCTCAACTGAAAAATGATTACAGAGTTTGATATTAGGTAGCTCGGAACATATTCAGACATCTAAACAGGTAAGCAGTCCACATAATACCTTTGTAGCACTGCCTTCAGAAAGGCTTTCCTGTTGACGAAGATGATCTTTATGGCATTTAAATACTGTGTTCTAATACCATTCCAAGAAAATTTAAGCAGTAAATCTGACTTTCAGGGAAAAATTCACTATTCACTCTTCCTTTACTAGACACATTATGACTTTTTTGAGTAGTCTAAAGGCCATTACAGGAAATTCCACAGCTACAGAGGTACAGGTACACATACGAGAGGACAACTAGCCCATCTTCCTGTGTTTCTGTAAGCAGTTATTAGCAAACTTGACAAAAAAGATGAAGAGGCTTAGTAACTGTAACTAGAAGTAGAAAGGAGGGCATATATTTGTTTTAAAACCTAAAACTTTTTCACAAATCACAAGGTCACAAGACAGGTGCCCAAGCATTTAAGTACTTCGTCCCCAAATCAGTAATGTAAAGCTTTCAGACAAAGAAAGAAGACCTTGTCAGCAACTTTGGCAGAATTCCCTCCAAATTTAATTGCAAAGCCTTTCCCTAGCTTCCTTGTTTGGTCTAAGAGAAACAACATTAACTTCCTAAAACTCTATAAGAGAATGTGAATCTTGGGTCATCTATTTACTTACTGAAATAGTTAAAAAGGCAAACATCTCGCTTCGAGAGATGCCAAAACTTTAATTCCACACAACATTTAACAAAGGATATGACTTTGCAATAAAAGGCCTAATTATAAATTGTGCAAGACTCCTCTCAACAGTCAAGAAGTACATAAAAACAGAGTATTAGTCTTGCAACAATTCTATTGTCCCTTGCCAAAGGTGAGTAACCTTACAATGGACAAGTGAAATTATGAAAGGCAGGTAAGCACCAGACGACGTCTGCAAAATTTTTCAAGTCATTTTAGAAAACCAGAAGAGGCTACTGCCTGCAGCCTACCATGTGAGGTAAAGAAAAATGCATGGGGAGCAGAAGCATGAAAGCAAAGAAAGTATTTCTTCCTAGAACAAATATTTCTAATTTTGCTTCCTAGAGCAAAATTAATTCACCAAATCAGGAGCAGGGATATAAGAAAAGAGTATCTCCACAACAACCTCAAATGTGATTTTTTCATGAATTTGTCTCCAACTTCAGTATTTTTTTGAGTTTTAGTATTGAAAATTCTCAGATTTCACAACTGTACTTTTTAATTACAGGAATTTCCCAAAGACCTGTCATGAAAGATCCCTGCTCTTTGATTTAGAACTCAAGAGAATAAAATCTCAGAGCTGATCAAAAAAGACAACATCCACTACTACTCAGACCGTCCTACCTTGCTGGTGCAGTTATCCTAAGTTGAAAGCATTAAAGGAAGAGGAGTAAAATACAAGATAAGCTTTTTAATACCACCTTTATATATAAATTTCCATGTTAGCTTGGATAGCATATTCTTTTGAGAAGCCCCATGAATTAGAATGGTTTTCATAAAAAAATAACTAAAAAGCACTTAATTACATTCAACCCGTCCCAAGCTGTTCTCAACACCCTTTTAAAAGCACTATTAATTTACTTAACTTTTTAAATAACAATTGAAAGTACTTTTCTAAATCTAGACGATAATGTTTGGATCACCATATACTTACTCCACTCAAAATATTAAGTCTGGCCATTGCAAAAAAAAAAAAGCCAGTGATAATCAAGCTATTACACTGATATTTCTAACATTTGACACTTTAGTATTTTAACAAGAAGTCTGCACTTAGCTTCCTAAAATTATTCTTTCTAATAAAAAACACTACTGCAGCTCTGCAGAACTAAAAGCTTGCTATGTGAACACGCCCTTTACATAAATGTAGGCTCCTTCGGCAAGGCTTCTTCACAACTAAAACAAATACTTCAATCTACCTACAAATAAAGTTTCTAGGAGGTTGCATGAAATTCTTAGGATACAATTCATCTGTCAAAATACACACAGCTAACTCTGCTGAGAATGCTAGGCCAAGAACAGTGAATGGCTCTGCTGTACTGTATAGCATTCACTGTTTCAGTTTTACAAGTTACGGAAAGGTTGTTGCAGGTACGTAAATGCCGTACTTACCACTTCTGCCAATGCTGAAATAACTTTACCCAGAGTTGTGAGAGACTTGTTTATATTTGCTCCTTCCTGGGAAAACATAATCCAGTATTATACAGTAATTCATAATTTTCAACCATGAATCTCTGCAGACTAAAAGAACCAAATATCACATCCTCCATTAGAGGAAAAAGAAGTCTTCACTTTTTTTATAATAAGTATGGAAAAAATAGTCGCAATTCTTTCTTATCCTTATGCTGCTTGTGCACCCACTCCCCTTTCTTCACCCAAAGATCAGCCGCCTGATACCTTTAATCGGGTTCCTTTGGCACCAGTTGAATCAGCTCGCTCACTCCCAGCTAGATCCACGAGGCTAATCTTGCTGACCTGATGACAGGAAACATTAACAACTAGAATTAGTTCTTAGTGAACTACAGTAAGAACAGAACTTTGAAGAATTCTATAGCATGAGAAAAACTCAGTCTAAAAATCATAGTGTGCTTAAAACTAGTCAAATCAAGTTTTCGCAAACGTTTTTTTGTCTTTCCAAAGTAATCAATTGAGAAATATGAACATTACCCATATTTCAGCTACTTCTGCACGCAAAGCCTCTATTGCAGAGTAAAAAAAAATATGCCAGAAAACTGTTCCATGATAAATAGTGCATATCTCCTTTTAACGTGTATATTCTAAAACTTCCGTAAGTCATATTCATCCCCATCCCTGTTCCCACAGAGAACTAACAAGACAAAAATTTCCAATTTCCCACCAACAAGCAAAAGCACAGAAAGTTCTGGGAACGTGACTGGGGAAGATTAATTTATTTCACATATCCCTCCCCATAGAACCTAGACCTTAAGGTTTAAGTTCTTCCCACGTATTTTCCTGCGTGTATTGTTTTTAGAATTACAGTCAAACAAAATCCAGTAAGAAATAAAAAGGTTCTAGCAAGGCATACAGCAAGTTCACCTTAAAAAAACACCGGAAAAAAATTAATTCCCATTGTCTCTTCATACTGCCAATAAGAATCGGTCACTGCAGGGAAGCTTTGTGAAAACCACTCACAAAGGTACTTCTTATTTGTAAAATACCTTCTCCGTGGAAAGATCAGTTTCTGCATCATGTTTCTTCTGAGTAAAGACAATTGTAAACACGGCATGAGAGCGGCTACTAGTTTCATTCATGTTGGTAGCTGCCACAGTCCTGAAAGAGGAACAGATACAGACATGTTTAGGAAACAGTAGCCTCTATGCTCCGAGTAAAACAACCTGCAGGATTCAATGCAGCTGCAGAGTATTGAGACCAAGAGGCTGTACAGTTGATGTTTGGCCCTACCAAGACCAAGCCACACTGAATACCATGAACATTTTTTAAATGATTTTTCACTGCTCAGCTCCTCCTAGTTTCAGCACAATTTAAACAGAGCTTGCTCAATCTGTATAGTCACTAATCTGCCCAACGCTAACACATAAGAAAATGCAAATTTACATCAGTCTCTCACACAGACTGCTAAATGGATCGTACAGTTTACATATGACATGAACTACTAATGAACCAGAACCTAAAGTGGGGATGCCAACTTTAGACCCGACCACTTCAGTGAATTAAGCATTATGCTTACATGCTTGTTTATACCAATAATGTAATACTGTACACATCAAAAGGCAGAATTAAAAGCCAGTAATTTACGTATTTCATCTCAAGCCATTACAGGCTTTAAGTATCTGTACAGTGATTTGCAACACTATTATACCACACAAATCAATTTCAGCCTTTTAATAGAATCGATCAGTGCATATCTGAATACTATTCCAAATCTGACATCAGGTTTTAAAAAAGCACCACTGCATCACAGAAGTATTTTAAATGTGGTGCTATAAGCCATATAATCCCGCAAAGGAGATAAAAGTCTGTACCACTGTCACTCACCTGGCTTTGTTTCCAGCATCCATGAGGTCTGCAATGTCTGTGTAAGACGTGACTGCCAACTTGGACAGATCTTCCACATATGGTCCAAGCAGAGGATGTTCTCGCACCCGCAAATTCCCTTTGTTCTTCGGGTTCAACAAGTCTCGGACTCTTTCACAGTAAATCTCCATGTAACTCACCTGGAAAGAGGAATTTGCATGGATAATTTAGTGATTCTTAAGGCTTCCTCCACAAGAAACTCTGCAGCACTCAGAATGCCACTGGCAGAAATTCCCCCAGTCCACTACAGCAAAGCTGTAGGTAGGTGTCTCAGTTCGTTTTATGGCTTGACACAATGGGAGAAGGGAAGAAGAGTCATGAGTCACATGTGGCAAGTCTCCAATAAAAGCTACAGACCTTCCACCCATGTGTAGATCTCTCAACCATTTCAAAAACCACTGGTGTTTAGTTAAAAAATTTTACATCTGAGTTCATAATCACTTTTAACATGACACATCAACAAAACTACCTTTAGAAAGGGGCAAATGACAAATGGTAAAAAGAGTCTCCTTACAAGTAACCTCTCTTATAAACCCCCCAAACTAAACTTACAGGAAAAATATATATCTTTTTCCTGAAGGTAGGAGCAACTATTGGTTCTGAACTGCACCCTAATCTTATTATACACCTGAGTCATCAGTACAATTATTCAAACAATGGTAACTTTAAATCTGTATGCTTTGAAATAAATTCTGAAGTTAAGATTTTTTTTTTTTTTAATTAAGTGCCGACAAATTTCTAAATATATGCAAGGTTTAAACATTTTTTTCTGTAAACCAATCTTTATTATGGGTACCAACCTACAAAGAAATATTACCAAGTACTGAGTGAAGAGAGTACCAAGTTACAAATGTTACCAGTGACAACCTCCCTGAACCGCTACACTAACAATAAATAAATAAATAAATAATGAAACTGTACTCCGGCCTGCCTTTCTATCTCAAACTGGGATACAAGAAGTATTTTGTTTCAATTAATCACCACCAGTATTATTCCATAACTATGCACCTAAAACTTAGCAAAAAGCCTGGGATATGAAATGAAACAACTCAAGGCATGTTTTAGGGACTGTAACTAACAAATTAAAACCACTCAGCCATAAAATGGTATGGCAAACAAAACAAAACAGCAGTTGCTGTAGAGACCAATGTAACCCATCTAGCCACAATTGTGGATACGAATATCCTCCTAAGCACTTTTCTTTTGTTCATACCCCAGACCTCCCTTCCCACCAGGTGGTTCATTCCACCAGTTTAAACTCAGCCTATGACCAAAAAACCCACACTTATCTGTAGCATTGTTTCAGTTCTGCTCCTCTACTTCCATTCTGTCTGCAAACTCGTCTTGCTAACGGGAGATGCTAGGTAGGAATGAGCAAGTAAACTCTTCTAGTCAAGTCTCACAGAGAATCAGGATACAAATTATGGCTATTTTAATTGACAAGAAACATGTAATCTTCCATCCAGTGGTCAAAACATTATCTATGAATGCATCTTTTGTTTTTTGAGCCCATCATGTACTTGACAATTGCTGTCACAGGTAAAGGTGCACTCATTTTCTGGTGGGGAGAAAAGTCCTAGAAATATTTTACTTGTACTTTTGCAACCAACACGAAACAAAGAAAAGACAATGCTTTCAAAACAAAGAACTCAGCATCTTAATGCAACATCAAGAATGCTGCACCTAAGCTCAGTCTGATGACCAGCACACAAATATTGACTGATCACTATACGCACCTCTACAGAATATGACATTTCTTCATTGCTGTTGTCATTGATTTTCTCAAACAGTTCTTCACATAGCTGGAAGGAGATTAAACCCAAGACAGAAATTAGTTCTGAGTAGGAAGTAGTAACTACTACGACAAATCATTAACTTTGCACAGGAGGGAAGGGGAAGAAAAAGAACAGATTTCAACCACAAACAGCCTCACTAGGAAGAGGCATCATCTCAACTCTCTATCACTATCATCCAACCTTAATAGTTTATTTTATGGAGTACTACAGTTGTTCTAGGTTTAACCAATATTATTATAATGTACTACAAAATTAGAAAAATTACCCATTATAACTTTAAAGCCTGTAATAACTGGAAGTGGAAGTAAGATTAAGCAAATATTAAAATACTTAATCCTCTCCTAGTCTCATAAAAATAGCAGTCTGATTATTTTTAAACTAACAACCCTGTGTCAATTCATTGGTGTGCTGAAGTTTCAGGATTCAGATTTAAATCAATAGCCAGATAGTTTCAAAATTCATTAACAGCATCTTCATATGAAGAATACTTCCGCTATTGGCATTCTACTACTTCGATAGTGCTTATCTACAAATAACTTGTGTGAGACCTCAAATTAACGTCATAAAGGAGAAAAATCAACACTTGGCAAGCACATGGATATGGACAGAGATTAAAAAGCATGAGCACATGGAGGAATAAGCACAGAAAGAGGTTTCTAACTTAGCTACTAACCACTGTATGGAAAATAATCATTATGATGAACACAGGCAATTTTAAAGCATATACTCAAGTATTCAGTCCACACATGGTTAAAGCATAAGATTTCGCACTAGACACTGGCAGACAGAGCCAGGGATTTTTGCCAACACACCGAAATTTAATGTCACCACTACACCACTTCAAATGCAATTGTGCTGTATCCTCTCCATACGTGACAAGAAAGAACAGAGTCAACAAGTTCTCCCTGAACAGACAACTCATTTTGTTCCTTTATAAGGAGACTTCTCACAGTGAAAGTGGAAGGAAATGATTTTGCTTAGAAACTGTGGTAGATAACAGGAACATGATTACATCTACAGGAATGTTACAGATTTTAGCAGTCTTTAATTTCCATTAGAGGTTACAAAAAGACAAATAGGAACATCAAGATTACAACTCAAAGAATCTGAGCACTGAGCTGTTTCCACGGATTTAACTAATTTCACCTGTTATATTGATATATTACTGCAAAAGAAAAAATGGAAATTCTTACATGTAACAATAATGTCTTTCATCAAATCATCACTGCATAAGTGTACAAATATACTCTTCTAACATTATTTCAAGATAACCTATATGCAGCCTCAAATGGTACCAGAGCACTTGCTAAATAATTCAGCATACAATGCCTGTACTATTAACAGAAAACAATGACCTGCATTGTCTATTTCATACCCATGGCACAGGGTCAATGCCTACAGCAAACCTGTAGCAGAATGACGACTCAGGCTGCTCAGCACGTTTATTAAAATGGAAATCCAACCTCAGATTTCTACTTTGTTGGAAGACAGTGCATTCCTCCATTGCCAAACTTAGTCCACTGTCAACACCTACACACCGAGGAAGGTCTGCATTTAGAACAAGTGGCAGCATCAACTGAATGCCAGTCCCAGTTTTCTGTGGGTGTATCTCAACTTCTTATATTTCATGGGCAGTATCAAAACCAACCTCAGGGGGCAACAACACTGGGCTGTGCTCAGAGGCCCTAAATTTGTTTCCCGCAGATTTGATATACTTCATTTCTTACTGAGGTAAAAGGTATTACTCAGTTTTTAGCTTTGGGAAGTTCATTTTCACAAAAAGTTTCTGGCAAGTTCATCAGCAGTATCACCTCTGGAACTCCTGCTGAATACAAAGTGCTCAAGTGCTATCCTAACTAGAGTCAGAGAAGCAGACAAGAAACCTAGTGAATAAGACATCTTCATTTGCTAGTGTGTTGGGGAAGCAGAGACATTGGATGCAGAAATATATAGAGAATATATATATATATATAAATAGAGAGAGAATTTATAGTACAATTTTAAAAAATATAACAGTAAATATTACTTGCATCTCTTTACTCTTTTTCTGAGTAGATTTCTTTCACTTCAGAAGTAAGCTACGGTTCTCTGTGAACTATCTCAATACAAAAGACTGTATCAGCCAGCAAGAATCTGAAAATGGTATAAAAATAAACCCCTTTCTGTGTTCTGTTCTACCTGGGGGATTATCCCTGCTTGGCTCTCCTCCTGCTTGCCCATCATTGTGTAGGATTTCCCAGCTCCGGTTTGTCCATAGGCAAAAATGCACACATTGTAGCCCTCAAAGGCATGCAGCAACATCTCCTTTCCAATATCATTGTACACACGGCTCTGTGATGCAAAACAGGGATCTTCAGGCTGTAAGGACATGAAAACAGCATCAGAACAGACGTTGCTCACTCACATACCATTTCAAAAAGCAATTAGTTTTAATCTACTTTTATCTTCTGAGTCAATCTCTTAGGAAAAGGCAAACATAGCACATGTTTACACATTTTTCCAAAGGCAGTACCAACAAAATGACACTGACAACCATGGCAGGACCACTCCATCACCACTGAGGAAGCAATCTCCACAAGAAAAGAAACCAGTTCTGGTTTGTGAACATTGTTGGAACTACTGGACATCTTTTGTGCAAGATCACTGCCAAACAGAATTCAAGGTGTTTGGAATGGAGGGAGTTAAAAGACAGAAGTAGAGTTCAGAGAGACAATACAAACAGAGAAGGTCTAGAAGCTACAAAATCCCCCAGTGGCTAGTCTTGACAAGGGCTCAGCAGGGCAGCAGAGGAAGAAAAGCAAAAGCTGCTTAGTTTTTTTAGACTGAAGGTGCATGCAAATCATTTTAAAAAATTTCTTGCAGCTTTCTGATTTCACTGCCTATAATCCAATCCAGATTTCTATTTGCAACCTCGCTAACTGTACTGGGGATTACAAAATCCTTAAGTATGAAAATATACATTTTTAAATTAGCAAGTCGCTGAACCAGTCAAGGACAGTGTATCAGAACATTTCTCTATGGTTAAACTCAAGGTTAGCAATAAAACTGGAATATAACACTGGGAGGGGAGGGAAACTACTTTAAAACACTTTATCCAGGTAATAGAATGAAGCAAAAAAAAAAAAATCAAGAAAAGCACAAAAACTTTACTACAGGTAGCTCCAGTGATAGAAATCTGAAGAAGGACAAAGCAAGGCATCACCTTCAAATGCTTGACTGAAAAGTTTGTTATATTTTGGATAAAGCACCACCTCCACTACTGTCTGATGAAAAGGAATACTGCTGCACATGCAATGAAAGAAAAAATAATCTCAAGACATCAAAGAGAACAAAGGTGCCAGATCTCAAGGCAAACACAGAACCTGCTCAAAACAAAACTTCATGAACTGAACAAATGAATCCTCCATTTTTTATGTAGCACACATCAGGCACTCAGGCCCTGCACTGGTCGGACTCCAGCATGGAGTCACTAGAGGCAGTCCAAGACACAGCTCCAAGCATGGTACAGGATACAAAAATAGTGACAAAGTGGGATTTGCTGTATATGCTCTTTTTCCTGATGTCCTTTTCATCATTTTCAAATATTTACCACGGACTTCCCTAAAAGTTATCACACTAATGAGAATCTATGCAGGAGTTTTATGTTGCACAAATGAGAACAGACTGCACAGGTAACATACCATAGAAACTTCAATGTGTACGTCACTACGTTATTACTAAGTTAACATTCTCCCTTTTCACAAAATGTTGGATTTTAACATTAGTTGCTCCTGAAATCAGGACAAAAATTAGTTGTGCTAACATTCTCAAGCTAGGTTCAAGGTTTTCTTAGACCAGGTTCCTTTCCTTGACACAGTGTATCTGCTAGTTTTGAGTACTACTTATATTCTTAATATTCCTCCAACTGACCCCATAATCTATATGCATAGCTGCTCTGGAAATTAGGTCACTCAACAGGAAGAATCATGAAAAGAGCTGCACAAATCCAAATTTTTTCTAGGTTTTCATCGTGAAAACATCATTCTGAGCAAATCTGTGGCCAACAAGATTGTCTTTGCACCATCCAAATTAATAAAATTAACAACTTCAAAAAATGTGACCCATTCTTTCTGTATTTTTGGACGAAAAAAAGGCGGGGGGTAGATGGCAGAACACAGTCCTGCTTTAGAACAATTACTGGAAGTCAGCAAGACCTTAGTACTAATTCACAGGAGGGTGGGGCAGAGGAGTTAAATGACAAAGTTTATTGCTTTTGCAGCTAGTGGAAGCATAGGTCACTACTCTGCCTTTTCCAGATATGCCAAGGGAACCCAGACCACATCTTCTCTTGAAGTGCAAGAACTTGCAGACAAGTGAAAGTTGCTCAACATAGAAGTGAAGTAACTGTGGTTCACATGCATCCTTAAATATTTACAACAGGACACAGTTTGTGATTATTTTAAGTAATCTTCCAAATAGCTACAACTTGCTATCAGACTCCCAAGAGCTTAGCTTCCCCCTCTCCCAGGCTTTTAATCTGAATGAGGGCAAGAGAGACGGTGCAGAAACATCTGACAGGGGTGGCATGGTCAGGAAAACAATAAAAAAAAAAAAAAAGAATGCAGTTAAATCAAACAAATCAAGGAAAAATGGTTTTCTTCTGAAAGAACTTACCGATGTGTGGGACCAATAAGAGTAGTCAAAGCTGAAGGACTTTGGCGCTTCCTTAGGATTCTTTGGGTTGATAATACCTACAGGAAACAAAATTTAAACACTTAGCTAACTTGGCATTTAGCAACATAATTAATGAGCCTGCTGACCCTCATCTTAATCTGCGTGTGAGTTTTCAGAGAGTTCCCACACTGCACAGCAGTAATAAGATTGAAGCAATAGACTCGCAGTTTCCTAATACTATTTACGTAAGCCTTATTTGAAATAAGTTATGGAAAAACATTCCTAAAAGGAATTGATGCTGCTATACAAAATTTCCATAGCAGTACATCTGTAATTTTTATGCTCTTTTTCTCAATCCCTTTAATTCTTTCAATATTTGATCCATACATATGCATTCCCTGCAATTAATGGAAACTTTTCCAAATACATGTTAGGTGTGTGGGTGGTTTTTTTTGTTTGTTTGTTTGTTTTTCTTTTTTCTTCCCAGCAATAAAACAGATTCCCATAACCTTTGCCTGGAAGCAATTAATACACAATAGATTCCAGTTGTTTTAATGGCATACAACATGCCTGTAGATTATATATTCTAAGGAGCGTAATTTATAAGAACAGATCTTGATGCAGAAGTTAGTCTCTACTGCTCCTTTCTCCCAAGACTATAGTACTGGAAGTACTTACATTAGCATTTCCATCAGCTGTTTTCAAAATCATCCACACAATAAGGATTCTAAAAAGGCACACTCATGAGGGTACCAAAATTAGATAAACCACCTTAGGTTTACACGTGCCCACTGCACCTATGGCAGCAATTTGCCTTTGGGAATGATATACTAATTAAGACATGCAAACAAAATCTACAAACAAAGAAGAGACATGGTGACAGTCGTCCCAGGGAAAACTTACATTCTGATCCCAAACAACCATCCTAAACAACGAATGACTGCTTCTCACATATTCAGGCCACGAAGGCCACGGTTCTGGGAGATGGGAGCTTCTTCCACTTCTGTCAGAACTAAAAATCCTAACACCCACATCTCTTAGCATTTCAAGCATTATGAACTTAACATGCTGCAGTGAAGTCTCTGAAAACGTGGTTGCAGAATTCCCTTCAAAATTTAATCACTCCACCAGATGCTGAGTCCCCGTGCAGGGCTGCTGGCCAAAACTACAGTGTGGAGGAGGGATCACTTTGTGGACTGCAAATAGCAACAGTTGCTACTCTATTTCTTGTGGTCAGCTCCATTTTACTTGGATGCACCTTGTGCTGACATTCTTGCTGTACGAAAGCTGACAGACACGCAAAGCCAACGCAAAATATGCTGTGCACCAGTACAGCATCACATGGCAAAAACACGTGCAGCTTTGGGTAGCAACATGGGCATCAATACACAACAAAGAGGTAACCTAAGCAGTCCTACACGGCTTTAGTTTCCCTTTGCTAGTCTTGGCCCAACAGTAGTAAATCTACAGCACACAGGATTAAACCAGCTCTAAAGTGAACAAATCCCACAAGACAGCTCTCCCACCCCTAAGCTAAACCAATTCTCTTTCAGTGGATTCCAGGCTGCTACGATTTACAGCTTGTCCTGCTTCTCACTCAATCATTAGCAATCAAAGCTCTGGAAGGTAAGGAAGTCGTGTCTTGTACCAGGAAGCTCCTACGCAAAAACAGTACAAGAAACACCGTCTCCAAATCAGTTCGATGTAACGTCCTTAGAGACGGGACATGATTTTCTTTCAATCATTTTGGGTTAAGAGCTCAAGGTAAAATTTAACCATTAGAAGCAGGAAAAAGCAGCAATAAATAGAACCTGTGCCTTTGTATTACTAACATAATTTTAAGCAGATACACGAACACACCTCTCCTGGCCATAAATTTACATTCTTGCTTAATCTCCACAGCATATCATTTTAACCCAAACTCGGTGTTACGTTTGAGGGAGGAGTGACCGCCTCACTGGAACGCGCTGGCCTGGAAATGGGATATTCCTGGCCAGGCAACCTGGGAAGGAAATCCAGACAAGCAGAAGCCTTGCTACAGCTTTGCTGACAAAGAAACGTGCTTTTAACCCCAATCTAAAAACTCACCCCAATGCCACATCGGTGCAGTTTTATTCCAAGGTGCAAATTCAATCGCACAAGAGAGCTTTGATCTCGCCTTATTTACCCCACAGAACGACTGAGCTGTCTCTATAGGATCTACAGCGGAATAGCAAGTATTCAGTCTTTTCTTTTTCATTTTTAACTTCATTGTCTATAAACAAAACGGCCACTCCTCCTGGCCAAGGCAAAGCTGCATTTGTTCTCTCCAAGGAAACGAGAGAAAAATTGCATCCTAAGCTTCTACTGCGTCAGGAAACATTACAAGCAACAGCATAAATTTCAGCATTAATCAAAAATAAGTTTGATGTCAAAATACACACATCGTACCAATTGTTTAAAAAATGAAAATATCTAGGTTATTTCCAAAAAGAAAGCGAGGAAGCCAAGCATTCAAAGCAACGACTAGTTTTTCACTCAGCTGGCTGTGCACATAAGGATGTTGACCACCCATGAAAGACAAGATCTGCAGTGATGCAACACGCTTAGTGTCAGGACATGCACTACAAGCTTGCCCTTACAGCTCCATCCTACTGGCTTCAGGTTTAAATTTGATCCATCACATTCATGAAGAGACAAGTTTAGATTCCAGGTTTATGCTAGTGGTTCCCCTCCAATTTTTACTTTTATTTATTTTCTTTAGCTTCTCTGAGCTCCCTCACATTAAGTCCCGTGCGCAGCTCACTGTTCTGAAAGCTACTTTCTAGGATGCACATTTTTGCAAAGTGTATCCTGAGAAGCATATTAGGAAAGGGAGATCAACGTGCAAGAAGGCAGCTCTGTCAGAGGTTGGGAATGCAGCTGCCTGGCCAAAACCTTCCACAGCAACAGGAACAGGGTAGAGGAAACCTCCTGGCTGCCAGGAACTCTGCATGCTGTCCCTCGCTGCTCTGATCCAGCCACAGCCTTCTCACTCAACTTCAAGTTCAAGCTTCAATTGTTTTTATCCCCATTCTGGTTTCTTACAGTCTACATCCTCCATCTTCAGAATCACTGGTTTAACAGAATTCTGTCTGTCTACAAAGGAATCCGGGAGAGCAGAACAACTGAGAAAATATAAGATTACAACCTCGACTGATTTCAAGCGGACCAAAGCTCTCTTCTCTTACAGCACTGAGCATCAAGTGCGTAACTGCTAGCATCAGTCATGTTTGATGTGGTCTGAACTTGAACCAAGTGGCTGGATACATAACAGGGTGAGATACAATGCCTGAAAGAAGATGGTGAGGCCGCTAACGAACCAGGAATTCAAATTAAAGCAGCTGACCTAGCTTGAAGGTGTCTATTGCACCAAGCATCATCTATGGAGGGACTTCTTAAGGAAGCTTGTGGATACGTCTGAAGAAAATTAGAAGACTTTCTGTAGTACAGGTAAGCTTTAACCTCAAATATCGTAAGCCAAACTGAAAAAAGCCAGCATGATCGCGCAGAAATTAGACTGAGTGGGCAACATTGATTTCACATACCATGTTACTCAGCAAGCCACGTTTTCAGTTGAACAAGGAAACAAATAGAATTAACAAGTAAAAGGATTGCTTCCAGGGTCTTCAACACTCACAAGAACAGTAAAAGCTTTTCAGTTATTTTGTTTGGTTTTTAAACCACGCAAGGCCAAGACGCATTGTATTAGTAAATCATGAACTAGGTCATCATCCATCTCCTCACACCACAGCAGACTCACGGCATGGTACACAAGCTAATGGTTTAATTACAGAGCCTCAGGAAATGAGAAAGGCAATAAGGCAGACGATCACAGCAAGAACACATTAATGGCCTTTTTATCTTACAGAATAAATTTGTTTATCTGATATTTCAAAGGTCCAACTTGGCAATTAACTTTTCTGTTTGCAGACTGAGACTAACGCTTTGTGCTGCAGCTATAATTAGTTACCGTCAGCATGGCACTGTAGCAACTTTGAAAGTTGGAGCTAGCCTAAGCAGCCAGTTTCTGAGAAATTCAATCCCTTTTTCAGGCCCCCTGCTTTACTAAGAGCCAGCTTCTTAGCTCGTTTGGAATCTTTCAGCTTCCCACAAGTTCAGGTTTCTGCACCAAACAGAAGTGGCAGAGGTATTCTACCAGATCACCACCTTATACCACTGCCATTGAAGGTTACATACAACTCTTATTTCACATATGTGGAAAGGATAGAACAAGTTGAAGATGCTGTTTTCTGACTTCAGTGATTAAAATCTCTTCTGGGATCAGCAAAGCAAACTCTGGATTAATGGTCAGCATTTCCCTTTGGAATGAAAGGCTGAGAAAAAAGCATGGGAATATTCGTGTTATAAAAATACCCTGCAGCTTGTTGGTCTGGTTGAGGGAAATAAGTGTCCACATCATTGGAGGAGTGTTTTTTGTTTTTACATTTGAATTTTGAATTCCCCCAAATTTTGAGTAACAGGTTTCACCTTCAGACATAATATTCAAATCAGTTTTCCAGCTTTGTAAGAAAACAGAATAGGTAAAAATATCAGATGTCAAATGAATAAAAAATTTACATAAAAGTGCACAGTGTGAATAGCTCTGTAGCATTACCATTGAATTTTATTTCGTTTATTTAACTGAATATATCAACATTTATACTCACTGCCAGCCCAGCCCAGACATATAAATTCTACAGAAAGTAGTCTTACATTTTAAAAGCTTCTTTCTCCTTACAGTTATATGGTAAACCATACAGAACTTCTTCACGCTGTCTGAGGTGCCTTTAAGCAGTAGTAATCCATATACTCTCTGAAGCTCAAGTTACTTAAACAGCTCTATTTAGCTATTTAACTTTTGTGGGGTTTGTTCTGACACCTGTACCTAGAAACATCTAGGAATTTTATGTAGCGTTGACCAAAAGGTAAGGAAACCAACAGTTTTAGAACCAGCTTCTTCACAGCAAATAATCTAAAGCTGTGTATCATTACATAAGCAAACATTAGGTTATCCTGATCTCTTTCGTTAACTTTGATTTTCTTAAGTATGCTATTAAATGATAATATACAAGTCAGCAGCTGTAATTTCAGGCTCTGTACTTTGTACGTATAACTTGCCAGAGATTGGTTGGGATGTGTAGGGAAAATATATGCAACTAAGTCATTTTTGCAGACAAATCACCGTCACTGAGGAATCAGAGCATAAGACTCACAAAGAAAAATCAGAGCTCAAACACAATGACAGTCTTCCAACGCAGCTCACAGGTATTGCTCCCATAACAGGACAACTTCCAAAAGCAGAAGCGTGCTCCAAAGCTTTTGGAAGGTTAGCATGACTTTCCTGGAGTCTGCTTATCAAAAGAGATCCTGTGCGATTACACAATTGGAAAACTGCAGGGGCAAATAAAGGATAAAAAGCAACCTATGGCCCGTTACCCAGAATATAAGAGATACTCATATAACTCCTGTTCCCACACTCCCTCAAACACAAAAGAACAATGCCAGTTCTGCTTCTCTACTTAATCAACTGATACAATACAAATGACAGACTTTTTTTTTCCCCTCCTCTCCAGGCTACTTCTTCATTTTCCAATGCAGCTGATCTGTATGGATAACTACAAAAAAGAACTTTTTCAAAACAGAACAGATGGCTGGCAATGCAGATTTAGATTACAAGATGCAACCCACATACTTTAACCAATTAGTCCTTGTAAAGGAAAAGCATATAGTAGGAACAGTACTGACTAATAAAAGATGAGAAGAAAGCTGAAGCACAATCAAAGGAATTATAATTTTAGATGTGCAGTATCAACAACAAGCCTATCTCCACAAAACGTTTGATCCTACATGCCCTCACTAACAGGTAACTTTGTTTCTTGGCACGAGGCACTTCCACAGCCCAACCTCTAGATCACTCCTTGTTCCTTAGGTAACATTTTCATACCACCCACCATCTGCTGGATCAGCCAGCACAAAAATAACATACACCTTCAGCCTTTCAAACCTATGGGATCGAATTCACTTCTAGTTTCTAATTTTAGCAAAAGCTGTTTGCAAGCTTTGACAGAGAGCTTCAGTATTGAGATGGTACTCTTATATTTTCTAACACGTATTATTTTGCATTCCAATTATCATTTTAGGATTATTATTATTTTTTGCCTTACAATGCAGTTTTCATTTGTTGAAGTTTATCTCAAAAAAGCACACATCAAATAAACACTTAATTTTACAATTGTAACCAGACTGCAAGGCATAACAGAGAGCTGATACAAATTTCTAGCCTTCTGTGATACTTTCAGTTAGAAGCAGCATTCTGTCTCACTCCTTCCTAAATATACACCCAAACACATCCCCACTTCAGGCCTTCATTTCTGGACTTACACTTCCATTCCCCTTTAAAGCAGAGTAAAGAGACAGTGGGAAACCTACAGAGGAGAAAGCGGGGCGGGAAGGCAAGCTCAGCCAAGATCAGCCCCCATTTCTACTCCCATCTACTCAGCTGCATCAATATTTTTGTGGGCACAAAGAATAAACAAAATTCCTTCCTAACTGCTTAAATCTCATGTCAGTTTATAAGGGTACTGAATTTGCGGTTCAAATATCTGCTTTGATCCCAAGCAGCACTGCTCCTCAGCATGCCATAAATCTTGCAGGTTAGAAATCACCTGCAGCCCTTTGTCTGGGGATACAAGCAACGCTCTTCACTCTTTGAATGGAGACACAGGATGCAAAGCACACAAGAGGTAAGAACTGAAAGTATTCTCTTACTCCTCACTGCATTTAGCTCAAGTCACTTGATTCAACAGCTCCACCTCCCCAGCAATCAGAGTTGTGTTTCGGGGCACGCTGCCATCAGACACGCCACATCTTAGTCACTCTGGAGGGTATTCCAGCAAGGTACCGGCTAACTGCAGTTTGCCCTTCAGATCAACACTGGCAGACAGAATTAACTTGGGCTAAATCCTGGGATTAGCTGACACACAGTCTGTGCAGGGGAGGGAAGGAGACTGACAGATTAATATTCAAAAAAAGCAGCCTCCTATCAATTGCCGTTCAGAAGTAAAACCCAGTAATGGTGGAGGCCGGGTATGGAGCTGCAGACACTGAACTTCCATCGTTCTGCAATGCAGTCTGCTTTCTGTCACTTCCCTCTTCCATCCCTGTATCCCTGCCCATCTGTCAATGCTAAAGGCGCAAACCCTCCTTTATTTCTACATACGAAATAGAAACAGTTCAAATGACGAGTTTTCACCTAACTGAAGAGTTCCCATCAGCCTCAATAATTCTCCTAGTGGTAGCAGTAACCTACCCAGAGCACACGTTCCTACCAAATGCCAGCACACATTAAGAGATAACAGCTAGCAGAAAAGGCACAGTCCTGTCTACAGTTTTGTTCTCGTAATTATTGGTAAAGAAACAGGCAGAAGTTGACAGAAAAGATGCTAGGGAAACAAATATTTAGGGAAACAAACACCAAATAGCTCTTTACTGTGCCTTCTTGAAATTCTATTTGAATCAATACAAGCAGTAGTTTTATTTTACGACATCTGAGTAATCAATTGAACATATAAAAGCACTGGGACTTTCGGAATTGAATCCACAGGACCAAATTAACATTAAATATACAGTCTCTTAAAATGTGTGTGTCTGGAAAATATATCTGCGCCATCTGTAGACTGGAATGACAACAATGAGAACACGTTCGTTACTGAGAGCAGGGTGGAGCAGGCATTCTTCTGTGCTGGAACGTGAATAACACCCCGCAAAAACACGTTTAATACAGGCTTCTTTCCTAGGCATACGTTGCAATCAGATCTATGGCTATACTGTTTTTATAGGACAGACTTTCAGGGTTGTTATTACAAGAGATAAATGAAGGGAAATGGACACTTCCAGCTTGTAAAACAGTGCCTGCTTTTCAAAGCATTGTTTGCATTTTTCAAATCATTAAAAGGAAAGGCGACCAAATAGAAGCTAAGAACAGCTCATTTGGAATTCAACCGGATTCTCTCCCCACTGTGGAATTTCAGCCCTGCACTGGGAGAAAGGTTGGGTGGGGGAGGGCGTTGTGCTCACCAGCACCAGAGCAAGGCAAAGGCTCGCTCACAGAAGCTGCTGGAAAGCCACTCTCATCCTCAGCTGCTCTTGCAGATCCAACTGCTATAAATACCATCTCTACAGCTGGCGTTCTGGGAGAACAGCATGCCAGCAGGCTTTGCATCAAGTGGGAGCTAGTCGAACCACGCTGCTCTAGCTATCTGAAAAGCTGAACCCAAACCATCCCAAAACTTCCATTGTGATTTGATTACCTGACGGCGTCCTGCTGCAGAAGTTGTGCATCAGCTTCATGCCGTGGCTGGCTAAGCACTGGAGTTCTGCTCAATTCTTTTCTCCTGTGTTTTTTTTTTGCTTTAAGATAATACAATCTCACCCCCCACTCTCCACTTTTACATGACTTTGTCTCCAAAAGCCAAAGGTTTTCTACGAAGGCCATTTTGACCTTCAGACACATTGTCAGTACTCCATTAAAAGGACATCATGCAGCAGCAGAATCCTGGGGAGTTGGTTCTGCCAGCCTCAAGAGCTGAAATGATTCACGCAGTGAAAATGTTGGATTCTTGAAGCAGTTCTCATTGCAAGTAGAAGTAAGATAATGCAAATCGTCATAATGAGAGAAGGCACATTACTTAAGCATTTATAAAAGAAACACCTCTAAAAGCCCTTGTTCTGTGTGCATGGTCAGCGGGCACTAATTCTGAAGAAGAAGCATTTTGCACAATTTTACTCACCACTGACACACAAAACCTCTCTGGGTTCATTAGTATTATCACCTGTCTAATACAGATCCGTACTAACTCCTTAACATTTTGCAGAAGTCCAACTGCATTTAACATTAGCTGGAACAGCTTGGCCGTCCAATGGTCTTGCTCTAGGCCAAATATTTGCACCCTTAATCATTAACTGTTCATCTTCTCCACCCCCACCTTCAAGTCATCTTCCAAAATGCGTGTGTATACATTTTTTTTAATGGTGTTCAGAATTAACACTTCAAGTTATTTTTTGTACAACCACGAGAAATGCTTTAGAAGGAAAACCAAGTACCTCACTAAGGTTCCAGGATTATTTTCTACAAAAAAAATTATTGTAACAAAATATATAAATGGGCAAAACAGAGATCTAATGTTCAGATGTAGAATCTTTGCTCGTCTGTGTTCAGCATTACCTCTGACATTACCATTTGCTCTCTGACTCCTGCTCCTAGAGTGCGCTTCAGTAGTGTCAGAAAAAAACTCCAGCAGCAACCCCCCCAGCCCACCAAACCCCACTTGTGATACAGCTATTTAGAAGAGAACAGTAATTGCCTCCATTTTCTCTCAGAGCCAGCTTGCATTCAGGCCTTCTCTTGCCTGGTATGGGACTTGCAGCAAGCGTGGTAAGTGGTGACAGGAGAGGCAGTAGAGGAACTTGGGTCATCACCACCACTGTGACCGTGACTTGTCTTTCACGTGAGCTCCCAGTTCAACCTCCACAGCAAGGCGATTCAGGCATCTTCCATAGGACGCACAGCGTACCTTCTCAAAAGACAGCCCACTTTGATAACATCTACCATGACTGCAGTGTGTATTAACATACTGGACAAACATCCATTTTGTTTTAACCACAGTTATGAGCATATACAGACCAGGAAATCTGGATGGGGTTAAGTGACTTTCTTCCACTTCAGTTTATCTTCCTGATGCAACCTCAAGATGCAAGCAAAAAAACTGGACACACTTTAAAAGACGAAAAACAAGCTGGATGTGGAAAACAAACACCAATCAAGACAAGCTTTAAGAACTTGTGCCTGCTTCTTGGCAGGCACAAGCCATATCGGAAACGGTATGCTTATTTTTTCTTTTAATCTAAAATTATTCATTTTCAGAAAACAGATTGAGAGTCAAGACTGAACTCTATCTATAAAAGTGAATCTTCCCACCTACTCTGTAATTGCATTGAAAATGTCTCATTTGTGATTTATAAGGGAGGAAAAGGTATTAGGTAAAACCACCACACTAAACTCCTTGCTTGCCTTTCCTACCTGTGTAGCAGCCGCTACACAAATTCCCACTACTTCACTATCTACAAATCCTCAGCACTAGTCTAAAGGAAAGCCAGGTTCTCATTAAGGACTTCTCTCATCAGTAACTTAAACCAAAGATTAGTTTCACAAAGGCACTTGTATCATGGAAATATCTGACCTATGCTTACAGAATGCTACCTCAGAAGAAAAACCAACTTTTTATTCCCTTGAAGGCATGCACACACAATAGGGTTTCTTTGCCATTCAGCATGGCTTTTCATTCAGAAACCAGTCAGGAGTTGGATCAGAACGCAAAAGATCAGCAAATCCTTCTCATTTACCCTAAGGAGTAAGCTTCTTTGAAAGAGGTTAGTACTTTTTAGAGTCACATAACAATGAAAAAGGCCAATTTTAACAATTAATCCCTGTCAGTGTATACCAGTAAAGTGCTAGATGAATAACTGATTAGGCTACCTTGCTCCAAGGACCTTTCAGTGCTTTTCACTTTGGTATTATCCAAACACCAGCAATTTTAGCATTATATTTGAAATAAGTAATTTACACAAAGAGCACCATAAATCAAATCCCCGCAAGGCTAAGTCCTACTTTCCCGCTCATTTTTATTTTGCTTCAGAACAGCTGCACGAAGCAGGACACATCTTAGAAGAAGAAAAAAGGAACTCAGATTAGATGCTCTTCTATTAGGATTTTTTTTTTAAAAAAGTTTACTTAGGTTTAGACACCTTTGGGAAAAAAATAACCACGATTAGAAAAAAGATTCCCCCTGCCCCCTCCCCCCAACTTCTACAAATTAACTCCAGAAATCCTTACAAAGCTTTTCTGACACCAGGGATGCCTGCTTGAGAACCTAGTTGCCATCTGTCTACAGCAGCAGCTGGGACTATTGTTACTGGCAGCCGAGACTGCTCCACTGTCCCTGTTTTCATTAAATACCTTAAGCAGTCCAGAAAAGAACTTTCCAACATTACAAAGCTACAAAGACAATCACTGAGTTAAAAAGACAAAAAGGATTTTTTTTCCCCCATCTAAAATCCCCTTTCGGTCCTAGTCTGAGGATTCAGTTGCCCTCCCATCTTTTAATATACCTAGGCTGCGTAGCTGCATTTTGCACGCAGTTTGTGGCAAAATCAGAGTACTGAGTAATCTCACATGAACCTGAGTTTGAGAGCTTGGTTTCACCCCTTCACTGGCACCCACAAGCTACAATACGTTATGAGATGCTAAAACCTATCTTCATTATCTAATGCACAATCAACTACAGAGGACATATTACAAGTAGGGCAATTCCTTATTTCCTGTCTTCATTATTTCAGTTTTCTACACACTTAACCAGCTTTTTAAAAGAAAAAGCCAACTAGACTCTCCACTAGCAATGACTATCTAAATACTGCCTCGTAGCTAATAGCTTGAACCTCTGCTTCATTTCAACTTTTTCTTTTTGCATTATTTATTTATGGACAGAAGGATTATCAAATCATTTCCACCAAAAACAAAACAAACACCACAAAAGCACCATAACACTAAGAAGCTCTTTAGAAAAAGAACAGTTTGGCTTTTTATTTCAATAATTTAAGGCAACAGCTGCCAACATTATTTATATTTGAAATATTTAAAAAACTGATACAAGAACTACTGACATAAAATACTTTCAGATCTATAGCTCACCTCTCACCCCATATATTATGCAGCAGGATCTTTTTCCCCACTCACCATAAAAAACAGTAATTTATGGACTGGACTGACACTAAAGAATATGTTGTAAGATGCATTGGTGCAAACCACCCTGAACAAAAAAGAGCAAGCAGGAGTTAACAATAAAACAACCAAGCAAGGTATGCTGACAGCCAGTGGTTCAAGACCTGTTCTTGAAATCTCATTTCAAAAAGCTGCTAGTGAGTTTAACCTCGAGCATGATAAAGCGATATATCCAGTACATTAAAGAAAATACAAAAGCAGATAAACTTCCAAATCTAAAGACCAACAAAATGAAATACAGTTGTCTCAGAGGGAAAGACTAAACTGCATTAGGGTTATCTAAGAAGCTTCAGTCTGTTTCAGTTTTTATGGGGGATTTTAACCAAACTACCACCACAAATGTAACTTGCAAGTCCACTAATACCACTTGGAAGTATTCCATAATGGCAAAATATGGAACAAATGATGTATTACACCATGTCAAGCTAACTGATTGTAAGGACTGCTAGCAGAGGGATCACCCCAGGGAGTTAATTATCAATATGAAAAGTCTTTGGAGCCCATTAACTTTTCCCTCAAGGTACATACATCTCTCACCAGGAACCCCGGCACTGCTGACTGGATTAGGGGCAATGCTGCAAACCCAGCCTTACCGTGCCTAGACCTGAGAGGGTATGTGTGCACGAGATGATACTGGACTACCTGCTTGCACAGCAGGTACTTCTAAAGCAAGCTTTATTTTTTTCCATCACTAAACGATGATAATAAAATACAAGGAAGCTCTTTTAAGAAAAGATAATGTCTTTTTTATTATTTTTATTTAACAATTTGATGGTGGCATTACCTCTTCTTTTCTTGAAATCATTTTGCATTCCCAAACTAACTTCTTAAGTAGTAGGATTTTGCAGTTTCTAACATCTCCTGTCTTTAGGAATTCCTCTATTGTCTTTTATTCTTCTACACCCAGTTCTCCCATTTCCACTGAAGAACTTCTGACAGGATGATTCAAATGGATACCATCTGCAATCTGATACGATCTGAGCAGCACAGGCTTTCTGCCAAAATACCAGCCCCTTAATGCAGTAAGCACATGTGACTTGAGCTGGACTGCAGAATTCCATTTTTGCAATATATATTTCAGAACCAGAAAGACTCAGTGATGCACTCTGACAAAGCTTTACCTGCATGATACTGTATCACTGCAGATCACTTCCTTCCACAACCATAAAGGAAAACAAAGAATTTATGATACTAGACAAAAAATGTTTCTGATTTCGGAATTTCCATATTCTGCACCCTTCAGACAGAAACACAGAAATCCTGACTGCTCACAGTAAGAGCACTTCTTACAGGAGCACTGCTGTACTCATTACTTTTAGGTTTAGTTACTTTTGTATATCTCATTAGTTCAATCGTTGCATCACAAACCACATGTCAAGTGATTTCTGTATGTTTCAAGTTTAAATGTGGATAAGTTGAAACAGAAACGCTTCCTTGTTAACTGACATAACTGTCACTGCATCATTAGTGTTCTTAACATAGCAGGATAAAGCACTTGGCATTTTAAGAAACAGAACATTTTTTAAACACTGAGAAATTATAAAAATCAGTTTCCCTGCAGAACTTGATTAAAGGCCTTGACCACATACAAGTGACCTAAAAGCCAAGGCCAAGTTAATTCTGGAGGAGACCCGAAGTCTGCAAAATTACACTTGTTTTGCTTTGAATGCAAAGTTAAACTGCAGAACTAAACTGAGAATAAGCTTTCTAGCCCTGGAGAATACTATATTTTGCTGGCAAGTCCCCCATGAATAGCAGGCACTCCAAAAAGTATAAACAGCTGAATTCACACAAAAACTGACAAACAAAAGCAGTACATCAGGAAACAACCCTGAATTCCAGCATTCCCATTTCAACAATACTTTATTACGGATGCCTCCCAAAACACTTTCTGCATGCATTCATTAGGATAAATGGAGCATACCTGCAACATACTTATCTATATCTCTATGCTATTTTTCTTAAAATAACACCAAGTGATTTGCTTTGGTTTCACTATAGCACATTTTCTGCCTATATTGCCAATAGACTTAAAACCTCAGACTTGGATGCTATTTAAACTCAGGACTCACTCAGCTTGGCCAATCAATACAGAAGAAAATAAGGATCAAGTAGCAGGCAAAATCTCTTCTCGGTTATCCGACTTCACACTGCCTCATGAATCCTGTTCATCACAATAGTCTATTCAACTTTAATTCCAAGATAAGGGAACTTGAACTGCCTTGGAGGCTTAAAGTAGTTACTATCCCACATTCCACCAGCTTCTCAGATTTGCCTCCTGTTCACTTGACCAGCGCACAATTGAAAAAATAACCTTCTCAGAGGTAGGATATCTAAGCCTTGTTCACTTCACCACACGGTTGAGGGTACGAGGCTGGCACTCCAGAGCCTTACAAGAATTATGACTGATTCCCCTTTATTTTTCAACTGCAGCATCAGATACACAAGTTACGTGCATTAGCATCACTTTCTGTAGTCTGCGTTTAGCCAGCAAGTTCCAAACTTAATAGTAACGAGTTCAATAACGTAACTGAGAGGCTGCAAGATTACAACGGTCAGAAAGAATGGAAAAAATAGCAACAGGACTTATGCACCTAGGCTGGAAGCACACCAGAAAGATTTCAGCCTGAAGTTATGTGCATCAGACAGCTTAACTGATTTTTGAGAGGAAGATTTCTGCTCAGGTTTTTCCATCAAGCCATGCCTTTTTCTTATCTTTCGTCATAAGAACCTTTTCTGTTCACTGAAGGAAAATTACTCCTCTGTCTACAGCTGTTTCCGTATGTCTCTTCAAAGAAGAAAATAAGAGGAAAATAGCCCCCACACCGTAAGAACGTGTAACTACTGCAACTGATGGTTCCTTTCCCACAGCCTGTAATGGCCCCTGATGACTTAAACCTGACCATCTGTCGTATCACCCATCTTGTACCACAGCCATAAGACTCACACAGAAGGCTGCAGATTAAACATTTCCAGAATAAAAAATACAGCAAAAGCTGTAAAGAAATTTCCAACAAGATAAATCAAGAAGTATTTTTCTCCTTTTGAAAGCTAACACAATCTCTTGACCATTCAAGTATCTCTGCAGCGCAGCTCTAGCATTCAGAAACAGAACCGGTGTTTTTGTCCGCGCTGACTTCTATAGCCGTTGACAGACAGGCTGACAGAGATTCTCTGGTCACCCTTGTCATTGTAGCACAAACAGTTTCCACAGGCTCCTGGAGTTAAGCAATCTTAAGCTTCTAAAATTACTGCCATCACGTCATGACAGCAGCGAGAAAACCTATTACAGAGGCACCCAGCAGTGCTGCTGTAGTTCGGAGCTTGGTGGCATTTCCATAATAAATGCCATCTATTGGAGCCTACAGTTCTTCCCTTCTACGCTGTTTTGGTCTGAAAGTTGGCAGGCAATGTTTGGATACAAGGTCCTGCTTATACATGAGAAGACTTCTAAACATTTTTTTTCCCTCATTTTAAATGGAATCTTGAAAATCCAGCTAAGAATTGTCTCTCCAAGAAATATTCCACAGAGGGTCTGAAGATAAGAAGTCATTGCACTGAAAAGCGTGAGGTCTCTTCTGCATGATGCCTCTCTTTCACTGAACCACAAACATTTTACAGGATCTAACTGACACCACAGATTCCATTGCATCAGCAGACTGAAGTACAGCCTCAACTAAAAGGGAAATAAAAAGCAGAGGGGGGCTCTATGCAACCTTTCTATTAACAGCAAATACACAACTAATCACAGGGAAATAACTCAGTACTCTTAGAATGTTACTTCCTTAAGCCACACGCAAGACATGACTTCATTACCCGACAATAACAAACTACCATCAGAAGACCCATTTATAGGTGTAGCTCAGTCTACACAACACTGCAGAAAATGGTATCAATATTTTCAGACACACATATAAATCAATTAATGGTGTGTCCATATTCAGTTTCCCATAAGAAGAATCTTCTCCTCCTAATTTGATCCAAAATAATTAGTTAATAAACCTAACACTTCTAATCGGTTAGAGAAGTCCGTTGTTTTGCCATCTAGTCTGGAAAGCATAAAACCTGATATCTTTTTCCCTCAGTTGTCTCACTCAAACTATTGTCCTAAACAAAAGCACAGACTGCCAAATAAGCACATTAGGAAGTAAAGCACCAGACCCAAGCATGAGATACACCACAAGCATTATCATCTGGCGGCCTACCACATCCCCGTATCTGTCAGTCCACGTGATATTCCCACATACTGAAGTTAACCGAAAAGGTTTTCACTTCTGTCTCCTAATCTTCCTGCAGAATTCACAACTCACCACAAGCACACACCGTAAGCAACAGCACTGAAATCAAGACACTCGTGACTTAGACTTTCTCGTGAAATCAGAGATAATTTAGTCTGCAATGACAGCCTCAGAGGAGATTAAGGTTTCCTGAAAGGGTAATTCTGGATGATGTAATGTACACACTACAAGTTTAGTCTGATAAAAAGAATACAATTAGGCAGAGAGGGAGAGGAGAAAGAGAGACTCCCTTATGCAATTAAAATAAACTTACTGGTTGAATTGCCTTGCATCTGGATGATACATTTGGATTCTTTGCTGGTTTCTCGGGAGTTGAAGGGCCGGACCCGAACAGCCACCTTCACAGAAGCCCCCGACATTCTGGTTGCTAGTAGTGCAGTCGAGAAATTAAAAGTGAAGGGGTCAGAATCCTTCCAAGTTTACCTTCTTGCTGGCGTCTTCTGAAGAAAAAAAAAAACGCACTTTAGTTATTTCAGCTAGTGCTTTCACAATGCTGTTAAAAAAAAAAAAGGGGTTGTACAAAGTGGTTTGAAAACTTCAGCCCTCCCCCTGCAAACACTCTCCCCATACACCAAGCTGTCACTTCAAGGACAGAGCTAGAAATACACTAACAGCACCTGTATGCTGTCTCCCTATTCCAAAGTTTCTGTCATCCAAGGCAGTTTCTTTTGAAGCATACAAACAGATTTGTTTTCATTACTTGGTTTTCTTCCGAGAAAGAAGGGACACTAATACCAAAAAGATCTGGTTGCAACATGTGTTAGGCTTAACCTAACAAAGATAATTTTAGCAGTAAAGATACAGCTGCTTAGATTTCAGAATGAGCTAGCTGCCACATACTACATGCCTACGTGCTCTAGCTGTCAACCCCTGCTGCCACAATGCCCTAGCAATAACAGTAAAACTAAGACAAGTGAAGTGGGCCAGCCCACGCTGACTTTTAGTACACCCCATTACAGACAAAAGGGTGCAGGCAACAACCTTAAAGAACCCTTCGCACTCCTGGGAAACTCCTCAAAGCAAAAAACTCCCTAACTACTTGTATATCTAGCGATTAAAGGACACACTACTCCATAGGGATGAAGAGGAAGCAAAAATTACCGCCTTTAGGGAAAATATTACTATCTGTATCTTCCGCAAATGTTCACCAGTGAGTTCATCTTCATTCATTATCAAAATACTTGTTCCAATCCTCCCTACCACATCCAAATGATGCAGCGCTTTAACAGCAGGAAACCACCCATCAAACCCACAACCCAAACCTCAAGGCACGTCCATCTGAGCCAGAGGTGCAATGCAGAGACAGAACAGTTTGGTTCAGCTGCATTGCCCCCAACCAGCCCTTACCATTAGAAGAATGTTTTCCACCTGATCTACCATTAAGGAGTTTAACTTACTGCCACAGGACACTGACAGTACTGAAGTCTAATGAGGGCTCAAAAACCAGTAAGACAGATTCAAAGAAGTCATTCAAGGCCTAGTAAAAAACCAAGCTACACGCCACAGGCTCTCAGAACCTGGAAGAGTAGATTGACAAGGCGTCATCCTTACATTTTAGCATTACATTTAAATACCTGTGTATGCTGAAGAAAGGATTCATGGGCTAGGTAAATTTTGGTCTGACTCCATGGAGACATCTCTAACTTGAGTCTGAGTTAACATGGGCACAACCCTTCTCTGCACAAGTCAGCATGTCTGGCCCGGAAAACTTGAAAGCTTCTTTTATGGTTAGCTACATCCACACGCAATGAAACGCTCATTTTAGGGTTGTAATCACAATGCTACAAGATGACCATGTACTAGCAGATCAAAAGCACAAGCGTATCAGCTCTAGAGCTCTCTAGCTGGTAAAAATGCTTCTACACACTTCATTCAAGCGATGACACACCTTCACACAGAAAATTTTAATAGAACTGCATTCCTTCATTATTGCCATCACATGGAGAAGATTGAAATTAAATTGTTCCACCGGGCAGAAGCAGCAATTTAAAGCGTTCCTTATTTTAGTCTGTACCTGAGGTGCCTCACCAGACTACACGATTAGGAACATCCATAGGAACAAGCCAACTGAATTTCAATGCCAGTGGTACAGCAAACTGGCAAGAATAACTAGTTGGGAGACAGACACACTTGAGTGGCTTTAATAGACAACTTGAACCATTAAAATTCTGTACTAATGATAGCTGAAGAAGTTTCACTAAAAACCTAAACACAGACTAGAGCAGAGAGGTAATGGGAATGAATGAGCATGGTTTGCAAAGCGTCAAGGAGATTCTGTGGTTGTTCTACAGAGGCTTTGTATAACCAAGTGTGTCGAATCTGCACCTTCATTATAACCTTCCACTCTGTAGACGCTCAGGAGAAGTTTTGCTCTCCCTTCCTAATACAATCCTTGCATAAGTACCTGTGCCCTCCCAGGAAAGCTAAGTGACAGACTAATCTGGATACAGCCAGCAGCATTATTCAACTGACCCCGAATATCGCTGCTACGGAACAGGAATGCTATTGAACGTGGCCAAGTCGGCATTCTGCTCCTAAAATACAACTGAAGAATTCTATCAACAGCAAAATCTCTGTTATTATCGAGTTCATAGCTTTGGGGTTTACTTGGCCAGACTGCAGAAAAAGATGGTTATGTGGAGTTTTCTGAGGGTGTGGCACATCACAGGAAGGGACAACAAAACACAGACTCGCAACCGATTTCACAGATTTCTTAGGGTGCAGATTTTGGCAGCCCCGCCCAACACTGGCTTGGTGGTTCTCATCTGTCTTTTCCCCACCTACCCTAATTAACATGAAAACCATAATTTGGTCCTTGTAGCAAGCTGACAAATAAATGAACGTAAGGGCATTAATGAAGAGATTTAAAAACAACACAGTGGTCTTATAATATGATTTATGAAACTTCAGGAGCTCATATTCCCTTCACGTTGAAGGCTCACATACAAAGAATTTTTTCTGATGTATTCACAGAAATACCTCTGAGTACTACATTAATATCTACAGATAAGCAACAAGTAAATATAGAACACTGGAAAACAGGCGATGGATTGGAAGAATCATCTACTTTAAAAAAAAAATTCTTGAGTACCTCTAAACCAGGCCAACGTTCTGCCTGCCCCCAGAAATGCCAAAGTGCTGCCGGCAGCTACTTTTTAAACAGAAAATATTTTACAACTAAGTGCACCAGAAAGCACTCCCGATGCATGCCTGGTCCATGAGACACACTTGACTGCAGCGGAGTGGAAGGCGGGCACTTAGAGGAGCTGTGTCAGTTGGAGAAGTCTGATGCCCTTCAGGGCATTCTGACTGTTTTAACTGACCAGAAAGAAAGACAACTAAGGTAGTAAGTAGATTACATAAGAAATTATGCCTCTCACTAATATACTATCTTCTGCTTAAATGCTGTTTTATAATCTATATCACACAGAGTGCAGTCCTGCAGAACTCAATCACTTCTCACCAACAAGAACTCGACGTCTGAGTCCTCTACAGGAGGCAGCACCATGCCACCACCAAGCTCCTTTCAGTGACCCAAGCGCAGAGCAGAATCCTCATTTAAGGCAAACTTTGATGTTTAAATGGCAATTAAAGGAGAAGATAAATCTTTATCTTTACTATGAAAATATGTAAAATTAGAAGATTATCTACACACAGAGTAGAATACAGACTTTTGGAGAAGAAAACAAAGCTACCAGTAACACAATGCCATGCTCTGCTAGTCACTTATTCTCCTGGTAGTGACACATTCAAAAGCATCCCAGCGTTAGCATGAAACAACAGTTCTAGAAACTCATCCTGCTGCATGGGAAACATTTCACTTATTTGGAGCTTCTCTGCTCAAATCCTTTATCTCGCATGATATTGGGCTTGGATCTCTCCTCCTCCTCCTCTACTACATATACAAAAATACCTAACAAACAACAGTGAAATGGAGCTTTAATAAAACAGAGATCTGCACAGTACTGAATCAAGAGCTTCTCACTTCTACTCTTTTTTAATCCTTTAAACTACCGAAAGCAATAACAGAAAACAGTTGGGGGTGATATCAAAACAGGATTCATTAGTATGTGTTGAAAGACCTCAGGAAAGGAGCCAAATCAGCTTATGGCCACTGACAAGGAAAACCCTCACAAATAAAAGTACTTTCACAAAATGCTATCCCCGCTCTTCTCAAACAGCAGCTGAAGAACAACATGGTGATTGTGCAGATGAAATGTCCTCTGAAAGTGCCTTGAGCAACCTGACTGTGTTTTCATTTCAATCAACAGAAATCATTACTCTCCAACAAGCAAACCACACACTGAAATTAGGGGAAACTAATTTCACAAGTAAACACCAGATTCACAGCAAGAAAACATGAAAAGCACACCACCAGAGGTTCCACATGCGCCAGCTAAATGATAGCCTTGTTCGAAACTGAGCTGTGAAGAAACACTTACAGAACAGGTTGCAGAACCAACTACATTAGCAAAAAAAAATCACTGGTAGACTTTTGAAGGTACTGACTTTTTCCAACCCTATCTTTTGTGCTCATTTAAAATTACACCGCATTTAATTTTGTCTCATTCTCAACTCCACGTTTCATAGCTGTAGTAAGCAAAATGCCTACTTGCTGCTGCCCACAGATTTTTGATGTTCAAACACCACCTCACTATGCAAGATTCAGTTTTAATTAATAAGAAAGTTAACCCAAAACCATCTAAATTGTTTTTTTTGTTTGTTTTTTAAAGTGTACTAACTGGTCATAATATTTTATAAAGGCATTACTGCCTTCATCGCACTGAATGATACAATAAGGCAGAGCAAGATCAAGTTGAGCAGCATCACAGAAGTTTGAAATAAATCACAGCTGGTTTTTCATGGTTCACATTTCCCAGTAGTATCACTTAATACTACCAAACACCATCTTAGAGTGGTAACAGGAGATGCAAATTGCAACAGAGTAAGCCTAAAAGTGTAATGCAGCCTGTGGTACAGATTTAGGAGAACAATCATAAGAAAATGAAGCTGTTATACGTTCATTACAGACTTAGAAGGCTGATGTTCATGCGGGAATGAATCATCCTCCTAATGTCTGGAAAAGAATCTACTTGCTACGTATCTTTAAATGCTTTTTCTGTATGAATCCAATTGAGAACCTAGTAAGGAAGTGAAATGCATATTTGACTCCTTGACGTGATACACCACTGTCTGTGAAATGGGTAGTAGGCAGCGTCTGAGAATTTACTGAGCTCTATCAGCACAAAAGCAAACCCTACATATTAGTTTTCCACTTATTTCAAGCTATTACTGAAAGATTTCCACCATCCACCCAATAAGCCACGTACTGAGATTTTATTATTAAAATATGTCACTAAACAAGTCATCTAAATACCCTGTCTGTTTTCTGTTATTCAAGCCACCAAACTCAATGATGTTGGTCAATCACCAGTCAGAGTCTCAAGAGATTTGGTATATATAAACAAATAAGCTGTTCGTTAAGACTTGAATCCTTGGATGTATATGAAAGTTCTGACAAATCAATTTATAGCAAGCTGCAGAGCATATTGCTCTTTTCTGAGATAGTTACTAACAAAATACGAATTCAAAGAATCAAATTATTATTTGTCTTCAGGTAAGGTTGTTTTTGTAACCACTTTGAGCTTGTTGCAACGTTCAGAATCTAGATCTGTACGTTCAAATAAAGAAACACACATCACAAAGCAGCGTCACTTTTATTCAACATGGCCAGCCACTGTGTTATTCTTGTATAGGAAAAAACAATACGGTATGCCTACCAGAGAATGCGCTAACTTTTAAACCAAAAAAATGCTTCCTACGCTTGTAACTTAATCACTACACCAGCTCTACAGAAAGGAGAGGAACAAGCACAGTGATTAGTATATGGAAAGTTAACAAAACAGCTGTTCAGAGCAGCAGGGCTTTACGAACAAGGGGACTGCAGGGAATCCAAATTTAGGTGTCCCACCAAGGATCAGGTAGTGCTGACAGCCTGATATATCAGCTGAACTCATACACTACGAATTGCTATCTTAGTGCTTTGGGATAAAGTGATGATGCCAGATAAAACAGCGGCGCAGAATTTGGCTATGCACTGACAAACCAAATGCTATAAACAGATGGCTCTTTACCAACACATCGACATACAATAATGAAAAGAACTGAGTTAAGAAAGAGCTAGAAATGAAGGGAAATATATTTTAAAAAATAACGTGAGCGTCTTTCGGTGCTTGATTCTGCGTCTCAGAGAACAGCTACGAATTCGATATCTGTGTGCAGTGAATTCTTGCTTGCTGGCTTCAGTTTCACGCCCGTATTCTGCCCACGACCCCAAACCCCCAGGCCCGTCGCCCTGCCTCAGCTCACAGAGGATTGTCAGCTCGTCATCCCAACATGGCTGCCTCTGGTTGTGCTGTGCGGGAGCCAGGGACGGAATGTACTACCTCGAGGTGCCCAGAACCCAAGCGGACACCCTGAAAACCGCCCTCCTTTCGGCTCCTCCTCGCAGCGGGCGGCTGGGGCTCGCCGAGGGGGCGCTCGGCAGCCCGAGGAGGATGAGGAGGAGGAGGAAGGCGGCGGCACCCGCTGCCGAGATGCAGGCGGGGACCAGACCGAGAAGGGGCCGCGCCGCCAGGGGGAGAAGGGAAGGGACGGCCGCAGGCGAGGAGGGGCCGGGGCCCCACAGCCCAGCCCCGGCAGCTCCCGGCCCAGCTCCGGCTCGCCCCGCGTTTCGGCACCGAGCCGCCCCCCAACCCCCAACCCCACCCCCCCACCGCCGGGCCGCGCTCCTTCAGCGCCTCACCTGGGGGCGTCCGAAGGCCGCGGGGGGCCGCCGGCCCTGTCAGCGGCTGGGAAAGGCAGCGGGGCCGGCGAAGGGAGGGCAAAAGGCGGCCGCCCCCATCACGCTTCGCTGCTGAGCCCGGGAGGAGAGCGAAAGGAACGGGGAAAGAAAGAGAAAAAGGCCGCGGCCGGAGGAGGGAGCGCAACTACCCGCACCCCACAGCGCCGCTCCCACACAGACAGGAGCGCGGCGCTCTGCGCCCGGCCCCGCCTCCGCGGGGGAGGGAGGAGCGTTCTGTCCGCCAATCGCCGCGCGCCGATGCTCCCGCCTCCCTCCCGCTCGCCAATCGCCGCGCGCAGAGCCGGCCCGTGCCCGTCCCCCCCGCAGTGCCAATCATAAGATTGACACTGTCGAGCGCCAATCGAAGGCTCGGGAAGGAACGCCCTCACTGGAGGGCCCCTCCCTTCTCCGTGAGTCAATTCCGCCGGCGAACCCCGAGGACAAGGCGATTCGGTTCCTCCGCCACATCAGCCAATCAGAGCTCGGGGCGGAACCCGCGTCGGCCCTCCGTTAGCCTATAGCGAGCGGCGCTAGGGCGCTGGGGCACTGCCCCGCTGTGTGCCTGTGCCGGCCTCGGCTGCGCGACGACTGTGAAGGGGCAGCACGGTCCTGACAAGCCCTAGCGACCCCCATGGTCCTGCTATAGAGCGTGGTGGTGGCTGCCTAAAATATCTTTTAATTGCTTTTTTTTTTCAATATCTGTGGTTAAAGGGCATTGGATAAGCTCACATAAATAATTCTCAAAGAAAAAATTGATTTTTGTGGTAATAAATTCAGTTAAGTTCCTCCTTTGTACAAGTTGTTTGGTCATATCCACTGCTAGGAACAGCCCTATGTTTAGTCTTACAGAATTCTCAGTAAAATAATTATTTTACCTGAAGTACCTTACTTCCCTTACAGGCCATCACATACAAGTCAGATTTAAACTTGACAACGTTTGGTGCCTGAGACATCTGCCTTCAGAACAAGGTGTATTTTTGTTAACAAGCTCCTGGCTCTTAATTACATTAATGAGCACTGCTGCTTCCACATTCCCCATTGGCTGTAGGGTTGTGAAAGAACAAGCCATTACTTTTGGGGCAGGGAATGGGGAATTTTTCCCCCTTGCCAGCCTTGTTTGTGAATGTGCGCACTTATCCCCTACAGTTACGCCTGTGAACACAAAAGCAAATGCATCACGGCACAGTACCCAGCAGGGAAACAGTGCTGCAGAAACAGCAAAGCAAAGAGGTGGTTTTCCTATGTTCTAAAAAAATACCATTGCTTGAACTTCAAAGGACTTCATGGTGGTGGGACATCGCATTTAGTACTGTCATTAATGCAGTGTAACTCCACCAACTTCTGTTTAGGGCTGTGCAGAATTAGGTCAGCGATTTCTCTGGAGGGGGTTAAAAAAAAAAAAAAAAGAGACCATCATGAAAACCTCTACAAACCATCAAAATAGTGGGTGGGTGTGGTATTCCTCCACAGTGATTCATTTTACATCGGCGGTTTGTGTAATATTTCTGAGGAACACTATTTCCTGCATCACTTTCTTGAATCTAAGTTGTGGAAGTACTCACATGGAATAATTCCGCTATGTTAGTTCTTCGGTTGATTGCTAACTCTCATGAAAAATCTGCCAAGAACATTCAGAGAAAGTCTAGTTACTTGTGAAGAAACAAAACTGTAAAGGGCGTATGACACATGCTCTACAAGACCTGGGAGGTAGCTCCCTGCAAAGGGAGACAGAGGAAAATTGCTGTTTAAATACCAGGTTATTTGGTTGAAAGGTGGTTGAATATGAAGGCAGCCCTCATCTACCTGGTTGTGCCACACCTTTTTAATTATCTCAGTTCAATTCGATCAGCCCTTGCTTTGGCTAGCTTTCTCAATATCATTTTCAAAAGCCAGGTCTCTGAGTGTAATGTAGCATTAAACTTGTCAAAAAAAAAAAAAAAGGTACTTAGGCAGAACACTGCAGTAGAATTCCACCAATTAATCCTCTTTAAAAGAAAAAATATTAGTGTCCTTTCCCTTACTCCTTTCATGTGCATCTGACCAACATCCTGCGAAACAGCAGAGGCTGATCCAATTCCCCACTAGCGTGTGCGCATTTTAAACCAGCTTTTAGAATATGCTGTCAAGAAAATATTCATGTAACAAGGGTCCCCGGCACAGAAGTGCTTTTAAACTGTTACGAAAAATGAAAGCAAGCAATACTATGAAAAAATTCTTATATGCATTTGATTACTCAGATCACTGAGTTACGTTACCTAAAGCTGGGAAGTCTGTTTAAACACAGGACAGAGGATAGGCTTGAGCTAAGTAGTAAGGAAAACGAAAGCGACTACATGATAGTGCAATTCTCTTGAGGATTGTTAGAGTCAATCTGTAGCTGGCTAAGGCAGCGCTGTCATCCTGCCATTAAGAACATTAGTCTGTCCTTGCTGCCAGCAGCAAACAGTTGACTCAGATGTAAATTTGGCTATTACATAAGTATAAATTGTGATACAATAGAATCAATTGCACTGAATTGTATTGCTATCAGCATCAGAACTCGCCCCAGTAATTTCTCTGGTCACATAACTACAGGGCAAGTAAAGACAAGTGATGCAATCTTGTAATGTCAAATTCTCCAAGAAAATCACCTTTGCAAGGTGTATTTTAAGTTAGCCCTTACTATGATGAGCAATTCACAGATGAAAGTTACCAAATTCTGCAGATACATGTAAATATCAACTGATCATTGACATTTTCAGCATTTTCAATGTTAGGTCTTCTTACCGTATTATAATGAAGTTACAGTTTGATTGAAGAAGGTAAATGACACGTTCATTTGCGAGGGTAAAAAATGCAAGAATCTGCAGGCTGTGTTAAGTGAACTAAAAAACAAGAACTGTCAAGCAGCTAAGAGGCTTTTGCGGGAGATTTATTCTTAATCCAACTCTATCTTCAGATTTTCTCTTCAAGTACTAAAATGCCCACTACTCACTGAACGTCAGACTTCTGATCCACTTTTGTGCCCACAGGACAGCAATGGTACTTTCCATTTCTCTTATTAAAATAAATTTCATCATTCTGACCATGAATGCTGAATTTGGAAGTATTTATCTAAATTCACGCCTTTGAAACATTTGAGTTTTCCAAATAAATTTTTAGCTACTTAATGTTAGCCTTCAGTAATGTCTGCACTGATACAAAATGTATCGATGATATAAATGGATCCCATAATTAGCCAATATGAGATCAGTAACGTAACACCCTCTGCTATTTATAGTCCTCAGGTCAAAATCTGGCATCATAGCAGAATAACTATAAATTCTGAAGGACAGTCTCAGTTATTCTATCCTATGCCATATGTAATTTTTTTTATTCCTTTCTGACAGACAAGGTTAGGAAAAACATCCTGAATCTGTTCAAACAAGCCTTTCAACAGATACAATAGAACATACAATATACAGTAAATATAAAGCTTTTCAGTATATTAAAGGAAGAGCTAGTTTCATACTTCCTTTTTTTTATATAAATTCATGGCTATCTTTAATACTTAATACTTATAGTACTTCAGATGCAAAATAGAGAATAGCAGACCCCAAACCCTGTAATGGATACCCTTATGCATTTTTTCTTCCTGCTTGTGCTCTTCTCACTTTATAGGACTGGACTGTTCATGGTTGCCACAACATCCTTATTCAGAAGAGGTAGCGGTGTGTCTAACTTTTAAATTGCTGAAAAAAATGAGAAAGCATTTCTTCCATCTTTCTGGTATGTTTGTAAACTGTCAAGAAAACTAAAGCGGACAACATAAACCGCTACAGAAAAATCAAGCCATAATGCAAAACCATTGCAGTTTAGTCATCCCCCACTAAAAACAGCTGAACAGTTGTCCTCTATCTAAATAAGGTGTAAATTCTGGGGTGTTTCTGAAGATTTCATGCTACAAGCCTCAAAAATTAGGTGATAGTAGAACAGTGAAGAGTTTTTCTTTATGCAAAAATCATTACCTCTTTATGGAAAACAAAACGTCTTGAAAGGTATAGTTCACTGCATGCCCTTATAAAACATTCAGAAACCACGATGCATTTGGATGCTGAATGACTGTTTGAAGATAAAAGCATAACTTGCTTTGTTCCTTGACTTGTGGAGGGGGAAGAAGATTTGAATTTGTGGAAGGGGTGTGGATTAAGGAACTAAAACAGTCATATAACAAACATGTCTGTTCCAATAGTCCACGGAGACACAAACTTTGGAATGTTCCCCTCCACCCTTGGGTAAAAGTAAGAAAAAAAATCAAAATTAACTTAGAATTACATACCCGTTGCAAAGGCCAGCACTGGATTATATACAGCCTAACTAAAACTTCCCCCTGAAGCCTTGTCACCAGCTGTCAGTTAGCTATGAATAGGTACAGCATTCATCCACTTGGAAAAATGCTTTAGTTGGAAGTACTGCTAAGAACTGTGTTCATGGAAGTTTCACATGAAATGGTTTATTATCCCCAGGTCCTAAATCACTATCAGCAAATGTGAAAAAAGCCACCCAATCATTTGTATTTTTTCTGCTTTCACTGACTGAAAGGAAAGATAGACAAAGGGAACACTTTGTGCGAGTGTGTATCATCATTTATTGTAGTTCAAGAGTCAGGAACTGAACAGAGGACACAGCGAAAAACACAAAAGAAAAACAACCTTTTTTTTACAGACTTAATTTTAAAACACTGTGGTTTCAAATCCTTTTTAAAAAGGAAATTCAAGTATCATAAGCAGGGGGCAGTAATACAAAAATGTTTGTGAATATTTTCTTTTAAAAAAAAAAAAAGTAATTCTACATTTGCTGCACCCTTTTTGCTTTGGTAAGGCCAAGCCATGGATACAAATTGGTAAGCAACATAAAAAACGACCCCTGCCCCAAACTGCAGCCTCCAAGAATAAAAGGATCTCTGTGGACTAGCTCTAATGGCTCAGAACTGTCATTTAGCATATATTATATCTGCAGCGTTAAAAGAATGGACTTTATTATTTTAAAAAGTCACTGAAGTCCTGGTATTCCCAAGCATCTAATTCTTGGCAGCTGTTGTAATGTATTTCTGTCTCAAGGCTTCTCAGAAATACCAGAGCATCTAGATCAACACAGAGGGACATCTCAAATAACGGAACTTAAAATCCACGCGTCAAACCTTTGCCTTTTTGAAATCATCCTCATCTCTTCTAATACCAATTAAAAAACAAATATGCGAATATGTATAATATAAAAATACGATCCCAAGATTAACACTTTGTTGCAGGCACAGTTATCGCACAGAATATGTTCTTTTGCGGGCAGGGGAATGATTTTGTTTCTTCACAGGGATTTTTTTTTTGCATTACAAAAAAAGACAGCAGTGCAGGTTTGATGGGTAGATGAGGAAGAAGGGAGGGAAAGAGGAAAAAGTTACTGTAGCAGCAAAATGTCCAAGTTTCTAACCACAATCAAATTAACGGATATCCGGCTGTAAAAAATAAGGTTGAAGGGATGCTGCCCTGATCCATTCATCTTTGCTAAAATAAGTCAGCTGTAAAAACTCCAAAACGTGACATACTGAAGGACAGTTTTGTAACATAAGCAACTTCCTAATTTGTCCTCCATGTTATTGACCATCGTTATCACTTAAATATATGTACAAGAATTAAGCTGCTTTTCTTCTCGTCCACATGCTTCTGGTCACTACTGCAAGTTAGTGCCAGTGGGCGTGCTAATCCCATCAATAACTTCCAAAGTGTATCTGCCCCACTATTAGCAGAACAGCCCACGCCCTGTTCTTCCCATTGGTGTTGGCGTGCACTGCAAGGGAACTTTTAATGGTCAGCATTCTGCTTGTCTCTCATCCAGGCTTGAATTTGCTCTTTAAGTTCTGGCACTAGTAATATAAAGAAGAAAAAAAATAATTAACTTGGCTGTTAAGTTATTTAGCAATACTACTATAGGAAAGCTGCTTGTGACTAATAGAAATTCCTTTTCTAGAAATCTGATCAGGAATATCTACTATTATTTTCTTCTGTCAACGTATTTTCTGCACAGCTTTCTGTAAATTTATCACTCATTTACCTATCATAACAACACCCATTACGCCAGTAGTTAGGAAAGCAAGGGTAGTTTGTTTATTTGCAGAAAAGGGGAAAACAAGGAATGAACTTTTCTGTGCAAATTGAGATTAAACAACTGGTAGTTGTATTGAGGCCTCAACACTATCTTCTGAAAGTATATGGAACAGAAACTACACAAATTGCTTCCCCAGATCAACAGCGCCATGAGTTACTTAAAAGCCAGGATACCTGGTTCCAGCATATTTTCTGTCAGTGTCTGACGATTGAAAGGATCGGTGGAGGAGTTCAACAGATGCCTCAGGATGATTGACCTGTCCATAATAGTTCCAGATGGCAACCTCACAGGATCAGTCATCAGAGTGTCCATGAGTGGATCTGAGCACACAATTATCTCAATCATCAAATTGAAAACATTAAATAAAACTTTATCCTGCACACAAACCTACTGCACAGAACTGAGAATCAGAGTCCCCAGTCAGGAATATTGCTGAAGGTACAGAAAACAGATGAAAGTAGCAGCAGGTTTAAATAAGCAACAGATATGGCCCCATTTCAGAAAGGGAAAAACAGTATAAAGGCTAAGCATTAGTTATTTTCACCACATTTTTTTTTTCTTACTGTTTTAAAGTCCATGTAATAAAGACAAGGCTAGGACTGGACAGTGCAATCCCAGGGAACAACAAACAAAAACACCCTTAGGCTCTTTTCATTTACTTAGTCATTTAATTGAAATGGAGAAGGATGCGAGGCTCCATAAACAATACATAGTTTCTACTAATATATATTCATATTTAGAAGCAAAATAACAAAACAAATCCCTCTTGGCCTAACAATTCAGTATTTAGAAAAACCAACTTGCCTCTGAATTCATCCGGAGCATCGCTGTAATCAATTTCTGCACGAGCATTCTTAGCAACAATTTCCTCCACTTTCTCTGCCAGCAGTTTGAATTTTTCTATTGCTATGGTTGACTTGATTCCAGCCTTTCTCATCTTTGATATGACCTCCTCAAAGAGCTCTTTGCTGTAGGACCTCTATAAGCAAAGCATAAAACTTTGCTGAGCTGTAGTATCCTAATATGCCATAAAAATTCTAGAACACTTTTTAATGCTTTTTTAAAGCTTCAGAAGAAGGGATCAATGAAACCTCAACATTATGTCAGACGGAGAAGTATGTACAGAACATTTTATCTAGCACAAAAATGTCAACTTTGGGGTATAATTATGCTTTTGTAAGAGTCATCACTACTGGAAAACTGTTCAGGACAAAAAAATAGAAGACAATACCAACTAATCAAAATGGTTGAGGTATTCAGAGAGGCTGACTATAATTATTAGAACTGTTCCTTAGATAAAACATCTGTCTTGTCACTCCTGTCTGTATTATTTTTTCTCTCACACCTCTTGCCAGAAAATATATCGTAAAAGGTTTTTTGAACCCTAGATCTCCAACCACTGGACGTGAAGGCAGCGAGGAAACTGCTGTCTACACCAGCAGAAATACCCTCTAAGCACTTCTTATGGATCTTCAGGATCATTAACATCCCAGTTCCTCCTGACTGTAAGAGAATACCTTAACAGAAAAAGACGGTTGCACCAGCTTTCAGTATTCAACATCAAGGAGTACTACAAGGATTATGTCATGATCACTTTGCCATGCAAGTTCAACTAGCAAATCCACTACTGCTCCCTCAAGATGATGTGCTGGACGGATTACTTCAAAGGAAAAAGCAGTTTTCTGTGGAACTCCAGTGTTTGGAGTACAATTTATTAACCTCCCCAAAACAAAAACAAAAAAAAACAAGACACTGCAGCCATCTGCCATACAAAGCAGAAGCAGCATACCCAAGCCTCTCGATGTGGTTGGTGTTCTCCCACGTGGTAGGAACCAAATGACAAATCCTGGTAAAAGCACAGCTGACTCACTCCTTATCATTGATTTCTGTACACACACTTCGAAAAATTGTGAGTCAAACCATGACTTAAAATCTTTTGAAAACAATGGCTGAAAATACAAGACTGTCCAGCCCATCCATGGTATTAGTGACTACTGAAAAATGCTTTACGACAAAAACGATGAGTTGCAAGCTAACAGATACCATGCAGTTCGCTAGTGTGCAATGCAATACCGGAAATAGGTGATAACCTCCTCCTAACACCCAAACCAACCCATCTGCCAAACTAGTAAGGCAACTTCAAGCACCTAGTACCTGCTCGCCAGCCGGGGCAGCATGCAGCACACTGCAGGACAGCAGCCTGCTGCTCACACTGTACAGCTACCTGGTACAACATAGAGACCAACTGCACATCCTATAGCTTCAACTGAAATAATCATTGCTTTCCTGTAAATAAAGCATTAGGTGAGAACTTTTGAAAGCTGCTTATGTTCTGAAGACACCATTTGCTTTTAACTTGGCAATGCTGTGTTTTGGTATCAGCCTTTTAGTAGTCTAGACAATGTTCTTTTAATAAAAATTATTTACACAGTGCAAAGCTGAGTTAAATTACAGAACATAACACAGTAAGTCTCACAGGTTTCTATTTTCTTTGGGAAATTCAAAATATTCACAGTCCCAATTCCCTCATCTACACTATCTCACTCCACAAAATACCATTTGCTACTTAGGACACACGGTGCCCACCCAAACTCCTTACTAATCCACAGAGAGCAGAACTATGGCAACATGCCCAGGGCTTTGTAAATGTTTCTAAATTCCTGCTAATATGTGCTAGGATTTGAAATGGGAGATGTATCAAAATGCTTTTGAGAGATGCTGCCATGATCAAGCACCTTTTTTATTTTTAAATACCAGTAGCAGTTAACCAATTGGGCATTTTCTTACTGCTTCTTTCCTGTCATTGACAGTTTCCAAGATACTAGTCACTCCCCCCAATTTTTATGAAGGGCCACTTTGTTATTTAAGCTTTATTCCAGTTCCCACACCAGCAGGCTTCTTTCTTTTTAATCCCTACGTCATTGCTGTGCATTTTGCTGTAGCTAGCATTGATGAATGAACGATGGACAACATTCTCACTCTCACATATACCGAACAGCATGACAAATACCCTGCATGCTCATTACACACACACACTCACAGTCTGTCTCAGGAGTGTTACTGCCAGAAATTAAATTATTACAGAAAAAAGATCATGAGTCACCTCTGCTATCTCTGCTTCACCAGACATGCAAATACAGCATTACGTATTGTAAAACTGCTTCCACTAGAATTTCAAGTAGCCATGGCTAATGCTGTTTGTTCCTCTGGATTTTGAAAAATTTGTGTTATAAAACATAGGCATGGACAGAAGCAATTCAGTAGTTTAACTAACATATCATCTTTACAAGAACACAGAGGTGATCAATGGCTTATCTATCTCAAGAACTAAAATCCTGTTAACATTCTGGTCTGAAGACTACCATTGAGAAAGCACCTTGGCAGTACAAAGGTGTCTTAAACGTCCCTTTTATGCTCAGTTTCGTCAGTTTACTACACAGACATTCAGTAAAGTGAATATAATTTGGAAACAGTCTAGAGAATGATTTTTGGATTGTTAAGAGAGGCTCTTAGTCTCAGCTCTGCTTATTCTATATTTTCTTGATGAGGAAGGGGAAGGGGGAGTCAGAACCCTTGCATACTTCATTTTTCTTCTCTTGCAAAATCAGGACAAGGTACTTCCACTACATTACAATGAGGCAGTAGCTAATAAACAACTAATGCTTGGGAAATTTCCTGTGTATGTGAAGTTATGTGAAGTGCTATGGAAGTTTGTGTGTCTCCAAGGGACAAAACACTTGGAAAACAAACCCACCTACAAAGAGCAGAGAAAATATGAACGAATTATTTTCTTGAAGATAAATTGCAAACACATGATGGAAACTGGGTGGCAGCATACAAATAAAATGGAACTCTTCTAGAGAATCCTGCAAAGTTCTGTTTGTCCACAACACTCACTCTTCCCCATTATCTTTTGGGAGCTCACCTGATCATCAGCAATTGCTTTAGCAAAACGAGCACAATCTAGCTGTAGATAAATATCAGTCAGTTGGTCCAACAGCTTCTTTGGTTCAAACCCATATTTCTCAGGGTTTTCAACTTTTAGGTCACGGCACTTCGGGCCACATAGTTGCTGCAAGTTAAAGTTCAACATAGCAGCCAATCGTGGTCCAAGTTCCTACAAGACCAAAGTAAAATAGATCACAGCATGAAGGCAGAGATAAAGTAGATTATCATTAAATTTGCATACAACAAGATCTAAAATTATTAACCAATACAATTATTTTGTCGGCTTGCAGGAAGTATCTTTTCTTTATATATGCTTTTGATAAAAAAAAAGCAACGTAAGCAGATTCTGTCTAGAAGGATCACAACATCTCAGAGACTCAAGTAATGCTCTTAACATCAGATAACCTCAAGAGAAATTAGATTTCAATGCAGTTAGAGTTGGAGAAAGGTGAGGTGAAGGGAGACAAAGGGCCAACAAACATTTCCAGTACATTATCCAATAGCAGAGATGTTGAGAGAAGCTAGAAACTAAGTTAACTCCGAGGACTTACAGGTCTGAGAAAAGGCTTTTGAACCTGCTTGGTAAGGATATGGAACATATCAACAGTTTCTGTTGCCAGGGCGAGATATGAACGAGAGACACGCTCATCCTGAGCAAGCTGTGACTGCCGAGCCTGCTGCTGATCCTAGAAAATAAATATTGAGTGGTTAAAATGTTACGTCCACAGAATTTCCTTCCTTATCACCAATCAAAAAACCTGAACAGCCACAAAGCTAACATGATCTAGGAAGGCAAAAGAACAGACTGTAATTCAAATCCACAACACATTTTTAACTGAAGATGCAGCTCACTTTTACTACCTATTACTAAACAGAAGTCTGCACTAATTTTCCAGAATTCTGCAAAAGTAAAAGTGAATATAAATGGTATCACAAGACTCCAAGTTTAGTGAGTCTGCTTACATCCTGGAACTGCTCCTCACAGCTACAAAACTGAGTTATGTTTCCTTTCCATCCAAATGCCAATACTTCAAAATCAGCCTGGAATCTGAGAGTCAAGAGAGGTTTTCCTAATTTATGTACCACCATAAGTAACACCGGTTACACTGGAAAAACCTGCAGATTACAGACCAGATCATTTTGTCACCACAGTAATGGCTTTGTCTTGCTAGCAGGCATAAACAGGAACAAAGGCCTCAGAAGAACAAACCAGAATTAATAAAACAAGATTTAACAAACAAGATCTTGATAACTTTTCTTTTCAGACTTTTTTTTTTTAATTGATAACCTTAAAATAGAAATACCTGACCTTGGTAGGTTAGCACACAAAATTATTGTTAAATCAGGCTAATTAATCGTTAGCTAATCATTAAATCAGTACTCTAATTGTCTACACCAAATCTACACAGGATCAAGGCATTAACAAAATAAAAGCATTATTTCCTTGAGGTCAATTCAACTGGCGAGCATCTTCCACAACCTCCTTCAAGAAGGTTAAAGTCTTAGTTTCTCCATTTAGTATTTTAAGTGCACAGCAATTTAAAACTTTATACTATTTCCATGTTATACACTCTTTGCCAGCCACAACATAACTATGCAGAAGGATGTTTTTTTTTTTTGCAGAATGTCATCCAGAGTGACCACAGCCATACTGGCAGCAAGAAAAAGCATTGAGAACTGCTTCTCATGAGCAGCTCTTTGGTGCTGCCCCTTATTAAAAAAATTAAAAATGGTCTTGTATTGAAAAATTAAAAATAAGTAAAGGGCACTTTGAAAAACAGCTCTGTTCACCCTGGGCAGCAGGTCCCATTGTTCTTTATTCTTCATCTCCTCTTGCACTTCATGGATACGTTTTAGGGACTCCAGACTCTCATCCAGCAAGAAAGTTGTGTCATTTATCAGCATGTTGATGTAGCGAACAAACTGCTTCCCAGAGCTGAAAACATTGAAACACAGTTATCACTGCAGAGTAGATGGGTGTGCAGAGCAGACTGCAACCCCAGCAACACACCTGCTGCACTGTATATTCTGAACAATGACCCCATTCCCCAAGCCAAGTTGATTGTGATGTCCAGAGCTCAGCTTTAGAAACACTCCAGTTCTACTGGAAGGGGCTGTCATTTAAAACGCGATGGAAAGCAGCATCGCCCATTCCCAATGGTAATGGCCTCCTCAGCAGATCGCATGACAGTAAGCAGCATCATACACAATTTCTTACTCACTTGAACTCTTCCATAAATGTACCATGGTGAGCTATATTCTGCCAGAGGCTTTTGAAAATGGTGCTGATGTGGTAGCGGATTGTAAACTTGTCGTAGAACTCACTAGTTGCTCCAGTATGTTCAACATCTGAAAAAGAAATCAGATCCCAGCACTGAAATCAAAACTTGTTCCCACTGGGATTCCCTACATCTCTCTAGTAATAACAATCATTTCCTACTGTCTCCCATGTGATGTCCTTCAAGCACCAAGCTTTAAGTGATTAAATTCAATTCCCATTCAGAAATCTCCATCATAATACCTACTTAAAAGAGCACTGTCCATTACCTAATCCACAACCGACCTCATTCCTGAAGAAAAGCCTCAGAAAACACACCTTCTGCTGTATTCAATTCTACTCTATCCTACACGCCTAAATTTCAATGCTAAAAAAGCACCGGAAACATTACAGCAAAAATAGTTCCAGGAGTGCAAGGACACTGAGAAGCATATAAATTTACAGGACTTGCAAAGCCACTGCCAGAAAGTTTTAAACCCCAATGCTCCCTCACAGATCAAAGAAGCCTTCCAGTTTGGAATCTAAACATCACACAAACAACATTCACATCAAGCTACAGTGCTAGAGCTGTCAGTGCACAGCAGCTGTGGAAGGTCTAGAATTCTCAAGCCTCCCCCTAACGTTAGTTTCACCTGATTCCTGAGCAGCAAAGCCTTGTCTTTCCAAGATCTACCCTGCGTTGTTTTTTTTTGGTTTGTTTTTTAAAAGGTCACAACAGCCAACACAGACTTTTGTGCTATAATACTCACTGCTTACTGTACAGTCACAGAACTATAGATGAAGCGCTTACCTGTGTAAAACTTCATCAAGGAGGGGACTAACAATTTAGTGGAGAGAGGATGATTCTCGATCATTTCAAAGAATTTCTGGGTCCGGGGCTGAACAGCTGGATTTGTCATGAACATCACCTCTACCAGCTTGGCTACTAAATAAGGATTTCGGATGTAGTTCTGGTTGCACAGCATCACAACAAGGAACATGACTATGTCCTGAGTACAGGGCTCATAAAGCACCTGAGGAGCATATCTGAAAGGATGGAGATGAGGAAAACAGAGTGAAAAATCCCAACCCTGTATTAAAAACAAAAGCTTTGCTACATATATCAAGTTCAGATATCTCTGAACTTCCTATAATAGGATGAAATTCTTTACTCACAGGGTGGTGAGGCACCAGACCAAGTTGCCCAGAAAAGCTGTGGATGCCCCATCCCGGGAGGTGTTCAAGGCCAGGCAGGATGGGGCCCTGGGCAACCTGGTCTGGTAGGTGACATCCTTGCCCGTGGCAAGGTGCGTGGAACTAGGTGATATTTAAAGGTCCCTTCCAACCCAAACCATTCTATGATTTTACCGTCTCATTAGCAATAGGAAAAACTGAAGTCATTTTACTGTTGTTTCTGGCTATCTCTACAGAAAACAGATTATTCCTCTTCCAAGACGTCTTGCCAGCTGTTCACGGGCAGCTGAATTTTGACCTGATTCCAAACATTCTCTTCTGAAACAGTGTCATATTCTTTTGTTGCATATCATAGTAGCGCTTCACAGCGAATTTGCTATAACAGCACCTCAGAAAAGGAAAAGCAACCATTCATCTGCTCCTCATACACAACAGCAAAGTCTGAATTTGAAGGCATGTTTTCAGGAGGAAAGTGACCAACTTCAGAATTACACCCAAACAGCATTCACACCTGTCCTAACTGCTAAAACTTTACATTTCATCTCATCAAATCTATAATAGAAGGGATTTTACACTTCTCAAGCCATGACCTTTTAAAAAATATTATTCTAGTCATGATTAACCCTAACATGGAATTAAAAGGTCTCAAGCTCCAAACTACGTAACTCCAATAACTACAGAATAACTAGCAAACTACTTTCACACCCTGAATTTGTGTGCACACCACCTGTTACGGGGGTAAAGGGCAGTACAAGTTTTCTTCAGAAATCACTTTTACTTACTGTACAATAAAAAATAAAAATTCAGCAACATCTTCCACATAAAACTCAGGCAATGCTGCAAATACTTTTGGAACTTCAGGAGTTAAAGGCAGCTTTATGCTGTAGAATGAAAGATGTAACAAAGAGAACAATGAAATACCAGAGTTAAGTAGCAAGTGTCCTGAGTTCTCTTACAGAATTCACCTATGTGAACACTTTACAAAAGATCTAACATTAACTTTTCAAATATCTATGCCAGTGCTTCAGATCTACTAACCACACCTGAGGGTTGCTTCCCACCTACCCCACACCCTCCAACCAAACCTTAAATTATGAATAAGACACACATTCCATGCAAGAATGTATGTCACTGACAAAAATTAATAATATAACTTTTACATAGGAATGTAGGTAGATACTGTAAAAAACACTAAAATTCTAGAACAGCTAAACTCAGTAAAACTCAGTCTACCATGATCAGAAATATCGTAGATACAGTTTACAGATAATCCTGGCACTTACTTGGGATAGGCAGGGTCGAGAATGCGAAGCATCAGCTGAATAACCATGCCATAAAAATTCAGACATCTCCTGAGGAAGTTCTCATCCAGCAAACCAGCATCTGCACAAGCCTTGCACCTCACCAGTTTCTGCAGAAGATACAAACAAAAACTATTCCAGGGAAAGACAACATAATAGGAAAGGAAGACCAGACCTAAAGCTAAATCAATGTATTTGTGAATTATGACAATTGTACAAAGGTCTCTTCTTAAAATATGCACTTAAAACAGGGCACTAAAACCTCAGTATAACACAAAGAACACACAATACAGGCAGTTGCACGGACAGAGCCTTTTACCAGCTCTAAGGGAACAAAAAGAAATAACAGAAGTGTCAAACTGGGAAAATATGCAATTAAAGTCATTTTGCTCATACAGCTCAGGAAATTTTTATCAACTTATACGAGGAAGACAGACACCTTCATAAGAGGACCCCCAGTGTATTCACCTTTCCAAGAACGCTACATGAGATGAGGGACTTGAGAGTTCTGTCTCCCACTTGGGCATGGACTGCGCACAACTACCCCAATCAAATCACAATCCCTCTGCTGTTCTCTCTCCAACAAAAACAGTATTTTCTTCTTTCTCAGGAATACTGGCTAAATTAATCTTGGCATTACTTCAAATTTTAAAGTCACAATTCACATGATATTGTGTCATGACCACCACTTAGTATAGTCAAAATAAGTTTTAACATGGTTTATAGTTTCTTGAAAGTGGTGCTTTTGAATCATTACTGTGAATTTGTATTTAAGCACTAGGACAAAATAAACATACAGACAGTTTGACAAAGGCATTTTGTTGTGATCCAAACCACTTACAGACCTTAAGCTGTGTCTTGCAGCGTTTTAGCATTTCTCGATGCCTAGTAGCCAAAGGAGAATCCTTCCACTGACTTTCATTGTTTTTAAGATCTTCAACAGTCCTGAAAACATGCAATAATTGGTTATCATGAGAGGGGATACGTATAGCCATCTGCAAGGCATTTAACCTACCTATCTGCTAAATAAAGAGGAAAGATGGAAAAAAGTGGGGAAAAATGGCAATTATCTTCACAGAAGATACTCACCACAGTCACAAGGAAATAAACTGCTCTTATAAATGCAGATGTAACATCTGCAGCGTGCATTCAAATGGACTATATACACCAGCTCCAACATACATGCCCATTAGACAAATCGGAACACTGAAAAAAAGTGGGGTGAAACAACACAGAAAGGATCTATCCTGCCTGGCAAACTGGTTTTAGTCACTGTATTTAAAATACAAATTTTCCTTTTTTCATAGTCAAGTCCACAGTCACTCTAAAGGAACATTAAAAGGATGTCATTAGAATTAAACCTGACACACAGAAGGGCTGATCTTGTTAACAACCAGATATTTAAATATCTCACACCTTCTAATATCTAAAAGGAAAATGGAAAGCAATCAACTAATGAAGGAAAACGGGTGCTGACAACAGAACTTGTTAAAAAACACAATACTTTCCCTTTCTGAGGGAAGGTGCAAGTCTGCATCCTGGGCATCTTCCCATTCTCTACTGCTGTAAGACTTGGCAGCTTTGTTCTGCCCTTCTCATCCTCCACTCCCCATCAAATACAAGTTTTGCAGATGAACAGTATAAAACATGAATAGTCTGTAGTCTCCCTGCCAGCATAAGGGCCATTAAATCAAGACGGTTGATATTACTGCCCTTCCCTTACCTACTTTGTCACTCTGCCCTATATAAAGGGAGAACTTGAATGCATGTTATATACACACGCACACACTATTAACACTGACAAATCCTGCTTACTCCTATACCTTAACTCTTTTTAGAAGGGCAGCTGATTAGAACAAAACCTTGTATACTGAACTATATGAATACGGTCCCTTTTCCTCCCTCCTCTAAACACAAATTCCTTTCCACATCAACCTCTGCCTACGGCAGAAAAATATCCAGTCTACTTTCTTTATTACCAACATCTAAATACGTTGTCTGGTGTTGCAAGCAACTAGGCAACTTATGGAAAATGCTGAGCACTAAGCTCCTATTGAAGTCAGTGAAAGCCAAGAGCTCTTCAATGCACTCTAGCACTACATGGAGACTGCTGCGTAGGCAACTCGTTTTCAACAACTCTAAATAAGGAAAAGAAATAACTTCTTCTTCAAGCCAAATGTGTAACTTATTTACAAATAATTCAGTCTGTTTATTTGAAAATATTTTCTTCTTTCAAGTATACTGACCCTCCCTGCTCTGTTTTCTGCAGCTTCCCAAGTTCTTGGCCTGCATGAGCTTTAAAAACCAAAAATGAAATCACTATGAATGCAGTCCAAAAATCCTGTAATGAACTCATGGTATTACTGCCAAGGAACATTTACCAAAATGCAGTGAGTGCAATTATAAACAATGGAAAATACTGATGATACAAAAAATCACTCTAATTTTAACAGAGTATTCTTCGAGGTTTAGCAACTATAAGAGTCTATTTGGCTTTACGCCAAGAGAAATGGAAAACAGCAGTATCTTCAAGTCAACATCATAACTTCTATTTATAATTTTTAAAGTGGTAAACCACATGCTGAAAGACATGTACATCCATAATATTAAGAGTTTACTGTTGAAGCCTTTTTTACAGATTATACAATTAGTTATTCCACCTTGGAAACCAAGGGAACAAGGCAAGTATCTTCTGCAAAACACAAAACAGTGCAAGCACAGCTAATGGTGTGCTGTTTCTGAAACTGTAAGTCATCTGCATGACTTCTATTTATCAGACATGTAAACTTACATGCAATCCTACGGCTACGCCAAAGAGCCCAAGACACTGACATCCACACACCATATTAAGTTATAATAAATAGTGTTAGGTAATGTCATGGAATCTAAAATACTCTGAAAATCAATCCAATCCTCTTTTAAATGGAAAGGTCTTCTCACCAATTTGAGCTGCCTTGTGTAAGTAATATCCTCCCTCCTATTATTACTTGCATTCCTGATGCAAGCCACAGTCCCTCAATGTAAGCAAAATCCGTAACTGCCAGAAGCATCAGATTAACAAATGGTTACAGATGATCTCTGACAATTTGTTGCTGAGTATCCTCATTTCCATGAAGTTTGTAAGACTTGCCATCATGGGAAAAAAAAGACATTGGTAGAACAGCAGAGGACATACTACATAACAGCTTCTAACCTGTTGAGTTCCCTGATGGCCCGCAGTCTACGTATGTACCGACGGCAGCTTGGCAGGATGGAGAGATGATGGGCATGCAGGGTTAAGAAGAAACATTCTGTTGGAAATTTCGGCTCAGAAAATGGAGACGGATCACTGTCTAGAAAACAAACAAACAAAAAAGTGTTGGTGAAGAAGTTAACAAACGGACTGCCTTATGTAGGCGTGAGACCTTGAACTCTTTTTTTCTTTACATCAAGTTTCTTTACAACAAGTAAGAGCAGACAACATCGAGAAAAAAACACATTTACAAATATGGGAACTATCTGCTAGAATCAAGTACTTCCATGTGCCTCCAACGGCAAAAACACAAAGCAGAGTAAATGTTCAAAATATACTCAATAAAGCACTCACAAAGCTCAGCAATCCAGGCTGCAACATCCTCCATTGTTGCTTTCACTCTTGTCTCATCTGTTGGGAGGTCAATACGACACCTGGGATGAAATACGTACATGGGATCAACCGTTTCCAGCTTTATCTTCGTACTTAGTTGCTGCAGTACCCATAGGAAGTTGAGCATAAAACCATCTGTAGATACCAAACGATCATCTGTCTGTAGAGACAAAGGAAATAGTTCAAAACCTAAGTTTAGAAATACAAGCGTATTTTCTGATGCTTTAATAGTAGTCAACAAAGTATATCAGTTCAAGAAAAGGGAGAAGCGAGTAAGAACACGGATCTGTAAGGCCTTCCCGACAACTGGAAGATCATTTATTAACATATATTGTCTTTTTCTTTCTCTATGGTTCATGTTCAAACAGGCATTCTCAGTAACATTAAACAAACAAAAGTAGTAGAAAACATTAGAAATGAAAAGGGTTTAAAAGTGTTTCTTTCAGGAATGGTTTGCTACAGGTAGTCAGCGACAGTTGTTTCAAATAGTTACTGAGCTTCAATTTGTAACTTCTATCCTAAACATAACGTTTCTATTCTTCATTGGAATTTCACAGAAATACAGTGATGGTTCCAAATGTTTGCTTTTGAAATTGGAGTTGAAGACAACGATTCAAACTTCAGTTGTTCAGAATTCATGCACGATAAATGAATGCAATACATTAATTAAACGATGACAAAATAACGCCCTGGTCCTTCACTGGAACCACACCAGCTCTTACCTGCATTACTCTTTTTACGGGACCACACAAGCAAAGCTTAGCAACTTACCAACTGGCAAAAAAGGGTTTTTAAATACAGCCAGATGGAAGAAAACCCTCAGACTGGAGTGTGTTTGTTTTTGGGGGGGGGTGAGGGGAGAGTTATAAAGCAGAATCCTTGTTAATGAAGTGACATGTCAGTCCCAAGGGAGGAAATAACACAAGTTGATCAAGTACATAGAACAGAATTATTTCAGAAATGGGAAATGTACTGAAGACCTGATAACTGATGACACAACTTCTTGCCTGCTGTAGTACAAAATCAAAATTCTTTTGTATTCCATTAAAGAACCACCACTGCACCAGGCATCTAGTGCTAGTTCCGTAAGTCACACAAAGAGCTTTTCCTTTATTTACCTGCATTTGTGCCTTCTTCATGTTGGCATTGACAACAGCTGCCATGTAACTGAGAGCTGCTTCTCGAGTTTCACCATTCAGTAAAATACTATGTAATATCTTGAACAGTTCTTGCTGGAATTTCAAGGAAACATCATGTCAGGTTGCACAGACTTTCCAACAATGTATTCCTGCTATCTATTGCTCCATATTTTTATGTTCTACAAATTCCACTTGCTACAACTACTGCTATGATCCTATTTGTCAAGATTATATGGACACATTAATTACAACATTAGTTACAAAAAGGATGTATACGGAAAACAAGCACAACACAGATCTAATATAGAAGGCAATTTTTTTTTTTTTTTTTTTTTTTTACTCATCCTAACTAATTGTTCTAACACTTTCTGAATTGGCTTTCAACCTTAGAAAAAGGCTTGTAGAGCTCATCAACTTTTTTTCTTAATTCCCTTCAGCCATATCCTAACAGATTTCTTGTTAACATAGATGAAGAATATAATATTAAAAAAATCTAGTTTCTATGTAAACACTCTCCCCTCCAAAACCACAATATTTTTGCAGTTGTTTACACACAAGGACACTTACCCTTGCTAATTCCAGGTAATGTTGCAAGGACTGGCTAACAACCCGGGTGTTTTCAAGCGTGATGGCAGGCCCTGAGAAGTACTTCTCAACTACTTTGTTCTGGAAGTGGAATGAACATTGGCAAACATATTAAACACATTAAAAATAAAACATGCTACTGTCAACATCCTTCTGTAACACTTACATCATCTTCAGCAAAGACAGAGAGACTGAAGAAGGCTCCAAGATAGGAAAGTCTTTGCAGTTCTCGTCCCGCACCTGTGCTTAATGATTTAGGCAGCCACAAGGGTAAAGAGACAACCTAGAAAATCAGAAAAACAGCAAGTTGACCATAAAGTTGCCATGTCAACCATACTCCTTCATCTGCACTGTCACTATTCAGTGTTTTACCACGCACCCTTGATTCTTCAAAATTCAGTCATACTGTTTGGTAAATGGGAATTCTCCTCAGCATTTCAGAAATCTAAGCAAGTTAACTTCGTTCTAGTTTTTCTAAATTCTCAGGGAAAAGGACTCCCTTTATGAGTTTAAAGTGAACTATTATTTAGCATGAGATATTACATTAGTCCCTCTTTAGAGTTTTAAGGAAGGTTATAAATGTAGATTGTATCAGCCAACAAAATAAGTTACATGATTCATTTAACTTGAAAATCAGCCTGGATACACTTACCAAACTGCACATGGGGTGTGTTTTCCCAAACTTGATTTCACAAAGTTCACATAGTGCCTATAAGGAAAATACAAGAAAAATTACTTGTGTGTGTAATTCTTAGGTAAGCTGTCTGCAAATAACAAGATAAACATTGTAAACTGCTGAAAAAAAGAGCCAAACCTTTTTCCCCTCAATCAGTGGGAAAAAGGACCAAAAAAAAAAAAGCTAGAGCACACCCTGCTCCCATTTTAGTTCTTACATCTGTTCCAAAAAGTTTCCATCTGTCTCAAAAAAGCTAACATCTCACCAGATAATAAGATATTGCACTTATTTCAAAAATTAGCTGTGCAAATTATTTGCTTGTTCAGAAAATAACAATAGCTTTGCTGGGCGCCTGAACTGCCACATAAAAGTCATTAACAATAATAAATAGAGCAATTGTACTATACATACACCAAGGCCTTTGTCTTTTGAGTCAGAGTGGAAAAATGTCAGATGAACACAGTAGCCAGAAACAAAGAATCCTATCCCAGATCTCTAACTCACTTTCAACTGCAGCACAGAAAAAAGAAAGCAGTTATAACAGACAATTTTGAAAACACAAAAATACTGTAGGCTTTCACGTATCCCGCTTCTCCTGAATTTTATTTTCTCATACTTCAATTACACTGCAGCTAGTAACTATATTCCTTCTTTCTGATGCACACTGTGCCCACTAAAGATGACCAGAATGGAGTATCGTTTTCAAACAGCCCTTACTGTACCTGACAGTCAAATTTGCAACAGTTTGCGATTTAACATGGGGGGGAGTTGATTTGCAGCACACGCCCCCGTCCAACTAATTTCCGGAGTTACAAATTAAACTCGAGATATGAAGGAATGCCTTTATTGGCACGATGCACTGAAGATCTTAAGATCCGAAGGTGCTAGCTGACAATGCTCAATTTAGTCAAGAATTTAGCTTACTCTTATGTGGCCATGCATGCTGTTCAAAAGATTTTTTTGTTTTGTCAATAAAAGCAGCAGGAGGGAAGCAGATCGAGGGACTAAAATACACACTTTAAAAAAAACTTTTCAGACAGGGAACGTTACATTTTCCTACAGTACACAGCCATCAACTCATAATTTTGGTTTTAATGCAATAGATTTTAATTTGCTACATACACAAGTGAGTCCAACAAATATGGTTATGAATTAGTCCTTATTTCCCAGACTTAAATTTGGAAGAACTTAGCATCCACAGTATTTAACAAGTATGCATGATGAAGTCCATACATTTGTTTTATATAGAGCAATTCATACAAATATTTGAATAACCCACTATACCAAGTCTGCTGTACCTTACGTTTGAGATATCACTGACTTTACAACATCTCATATCACATTAAGCTTTCAGTATCAAGTTTAGTATTAACCCACTAACCAAAGGAGGTCCCAAAATGTTAAAGTACATTATCTTGTATAGAATTTCCTTAAGTTATCAATAATCATGAAGAAAAAAAAACTTGTAGAAATGTACAGTCCTTACCATAAGGGGGTATTTAAAATTGTCACTATCAAGGGAGCACTCTTTGGAAGCTAGAGCCAGGCCTTGTAAGATGGGGATAAAGATCTGTAAAAACAGAAATAGATTACTTTCTTCAAGAATAGGAAGCAATCAAATGACACAGCATGAAATGCCTGCTCATTCCTCAAATACCGCAAGTTACACTACAGAAAAATTAAGATCTTCTCTCCAAATTTCCTTCAGTTATATCAGGGAACATTTCAATGCCTGAATGCACAGGAGTATCAATGCTAAAAAAAAACACAACAGCTTTCAGCCAATTGTTTTGCTCAAAGCTCTGAAATAAGATCCATAAAATGGCATTTTTTGGTACATGCTGAGAAAGTTATCTGGCCTGAATCTTCTCTGTAATCTGACGTAGCATAAATGATATATTGACTTCATGCCTGGGCATAACAGCTTACCCACACAAACTTCTTTCCAAGCGCTTTTATGTATCTTGCCTGATCACTTTCTAACTTGTTTCTACTTTGCAAACTAAATGACCCCAGAAATATCTATATTTAGATGTAAAGCTAATAGATACAAGCTGAATCGGAAAAACAGTAATGTCAGCATGCCAACAGAATCACGTGTTATTCCATTAAGTTTTCTGCACGTGGAAACCAGAAGGGGAAGCACACATTTCATACAAGATCACTGAAAACACCGTGTGCTTGTGTACAAGTGTGTTTGTTAATCACACAAATGAGCACAAGTACTGTGGAAATCTCCAACAACTTGATAGCCAAGCTGGTATCAACTCATTTGCCTATACACTTGGGAAATCATATAGCTTTAATTTTTACATGTCATGGAAGTAAGTTGTTTTTGTGCTGGTAAATTTTAAGTGTGGTAGGAGTAAAGATAATAAGCAGTAATCACAGACTGTTATGAAAGAGGAAGTGACATCTCAGTGAACTACTCTGACACACAGGATAAGCTAATGTTTTTCAGTCATCTCCTCCATAAAATATAAAGACTTCATGAACTAGGATTTGCAAGGTGTTCTTAGCACCTTAGATATAAGCTATTACAGTTGCAAAGAACAGTAAAAATAGCAAGATAGCAATCTTCTGTAATTATATATAGAACTATAATTTTTTTTTATATCTTAGATATACATTTTTAAGATATTTTGCAGAGAAACAGACGGATGAAAACAAAATCAATCCTGTAATGTAGATCAGTAATGCAGACATATTCTGAGTAGCATACTTCAACATTTCATAAATGTGCGCTGCTTAAAACACATTTAATAAAGAGAATCACCAAATAAGTTGGTCATCTTCACAAAACCATAAGTGAGTTACAAACTCCTTTCGTTTAACAGTTTGCTAGCCCTTGAAGTAATAGGTACAGAACTATGACATGCAGAATAAGCTTTTGAAGAGACGCTCTCTTGGATATGGAAATCCTCCAATTTTTATTATTTTTTAACCTATGCCTTACCTGTTTGAACACCTCTTCATCCTGATAAGTTGTTCTCACCAATTCTTGGATGAAACCAAATGGGAGATTCCTACACAGCATATAGGGTACCAGCAAAGACTGCTGCTGCAATGACCTTTATTTATGTAAAAGAAATCCAAAACTATTGATTACCAGCAGAAAAAAAAACACAGTCATCACATTTAAGGATGTGCCAGAAAGTAGATCATCCATACGTAGACACCTGCTCTTTTCAGAAGTAACCAACCTTGCCTTCTCTAGTGTACTTGTGTAAAGATTATTCTCAAGCAGATGCTGCTGCCAACATCACACTTCAGTTTAATGAGTCTGGAAGAAAATAACGGCTTCTGTGTAGTAATCAGCTCTGCCTTCTACTCCTCTCTAATGAAAAGACCTTTTGTTAAGCTCAGCTAGTGAAAGAACATTTTTCGTTGTTTTACCAGCATTAAGAAAAAATTTAACATTAGTCTGTGCTGAATTAATACAGTCATTACTTTTAACTGCTCCTGAAGTTTCTGCAAAAATATCTTTGTCTTATTACATATACAGAACTTATTCCAGTGTCAACAGTGATTCACATAAAGACAAAACTAATCTCACAGCACAATGGATAAAAGGTACAGCTTGAAAGATAATCAAGTAGCTATCTATTTCACATACCCCATTTAAACTGTTCCAATCAACCTGAACTGTTTTATATAAACACAATTTAAAAGCACCTAAATTGCCCTCCAATGTATTAATGGGAGCATTCAATAGCAAAAGAGTAAATTATTCTTCTGGCACATAAATGTATCCTGTTCCAAAAATTAGCCTTTTTTTTTTTTTCAACCTAATCTTCAGAAGAAAATAAATCCCCAAACAGTCTAGCTTTCGTGATTAACATCAGCTGCATTTACCTTGGTTGTGTTAAGGATCCCTGTAGCACCAAAGCAGCATGTGAAATGCACTGTGATCGAATGTTGCTCAGTAACTGACTGACTGTCGGCTGGCTACACATCTGATAAAAAATAACATCATTGTAATACAAACTAAAAGTATTCAGATACAGAACAAGCAGACAGTATGATAAACTTCTTACTTCATGTAGTATGAACGTAATATGCAAATTAAAATTTGCACTACTTCAGCTAAAAACTTACAGTTTATACTTAGAAAGTTGTGTTTTGTTTTGCTTTTTCACCTAGAAGCAAAGCTTAAAGGAAAATATACAAACCTGGTTGGGAGCTTGTCTCATGAAAGTATGTTTTACATAGAACAAATGCCAAGTAAATGCAGAAGATCCAAAGAGGAAAGACAGCTTCTAATAGAGTGCTTATTTTAGAGATGTAAAGCACATACAAGCTTCAGATATGATGATCTAACAAGTTAAAGAGTAAATCCAATCTGTTTCTACAAAGCCATCAAGAACGAACTACCCATGTCCACTAACTTTCCCCACTGAAGACTAAGAGTCTGCAACAGCACTGACATGATTTCAGTCTGCTCAAATATACCTTTGGTGCTTTTCTCTCCTCTATTCCAACTCGGTCAAAACACTCAATGAGGTAGTTCAGCATCTCTGTCTCCTTACAGCTTTCAATGGTGAAGTGGTCGTTGCAGGAATCAGAAACGCTTGAGCTGCCAGAGCCTCCCATACTTTAAAAACACACACAAAAAGAAAAGAAACAGAGCATAAGATGCAGTCCTTCACTCTTGCACAATCTAATAATTAATGAGCTCTTGACTTCTTCTGTCAATTCTCTGAAGACTCCGCTCCATCACACACACGACCTTCTCAACAACTAATACCATTTCTGTGCCCTATACAAAGGGCTCTCCATTTAACAGTTTGTCAAACACACACACAAAAAAAACCCTCAGCTGTACTGTAACAAGTGAAGAATTTGTTATCTTATTAAATAAGATATCTTAGAGATGGCAATAAGGTACAAGAAATTAATGGGAATCAGTAAATCGTTACTATACAGCCACACTGAAAATGAACAGCCTTTATGTTGTACTTGACATCAACACTCTTTGAACTCCTAGGACATCAAGACACTTCTATGCAATGATGCAACCTCCGCACAGTTTCTGCAGAAATCTCTGTGTATATCACTCATGAAATTATAAATTTCACTAACTCTGTTAACACTAGCCAGCCCATGGAAAGCAAAAGTCTCCCACTACAAAGAAGAGACCCCAGATTATAGATGAGGGCTACAGACAATCATGCTATATACTCTAAGGAAGGAGAAAAAACAGGAGGGAACACAACCAAGCAACTGTTTCTTTTGACATTTCCACATCAAAGATTATTTAATTTCATCTCAGTTCATTTTAATTCCCTTATAGTAAAATAGGCCATTTCATTAAGTAGCACAGCTACAGGGGGAGAAAAAAGAAAACACTGATATTGTAAACATGAAAACTAAACCCAAAGACAAAACTATGCTTGAGACAAGTGACAAATTAAATAGGAGAACAGACCCCCAGACTCACAGTCCCAGATTTGTTATCTCAACAGAATTCTTCTCTATGTAACAGCTTAACAGAGCTAATTAAAAATGAAACCCTCATTTTACAGAAGGGAATTAAGATATATTCACCTTATGTAGATAAAATACAAGGAAAATAAATAGCAATCATGTGGATGGTCTATTCCTATTCCTCACTGAAGAAATCAATGTGCACAATCGGGGCGTATTTAAAAGGAAGATCAATTTAAAAGCCCAAAACCTTAAATTTAAAAATAAGAGTATTTTTCCTTAGATGCAGCTTTATAAAAATATGGTTAGAACTACAAACTGCATCAAAATTGGGATTTCCTACAAAACGTAAAATATTTTCTGCTTTACAAAACTAATAGGTAAGGTTTGCAGTCCAACCAATGAATTGCATAAAGGTTATTACTTGTGAAATATCTGGTAGCTGAGCATCTGAAGAAATGTAACTTCCAGGAGCAGTCTCTTTTGCAGAGAGAATTTGTTTTCAGTTATTCAATTGAAACTAATGCACGTAAAATGTAGCTCTGAGAAAACAGTACTAGGTTACCACGAAACCATGCATCTGTTCTCTATTGTCTCTTATATGATTCTATGGTTCTAAGGAACAATGTCATGGTTCTATGATTCTAAGAGGCAATAGAACCTTTTGACTTCTCACATTCAGCTTAAAAATTACTCCTTTAGGAATATCTATTTATTTACAAAATTACTATTTCTGTAGTTACTCATTCTGGTAATGATTTCACTGCAGCAGTAACTGAAATTATTCCAATGCAGAGCTCATACATCCCCTACAAACATACTGAATGCCTTGGTATTTTCAGAATGCAGTTGCTGCGTAATTGTATAGTCACTGTGTTCATAATTTAACTAACATCTACTGCTGTAGAATGCCAGGACATAATATAGAAACCAAGATTCCAGAAGCATAGCAACCTCAGGAATCCTTACCAAAGGCCATGCAACTCAATCCAATATTTACATTAAATTGCTAACAGCAAAAGAATTAAACAAAACAATAGTGAAAAACAATCCTAAATTCCACGTACATGTACACACACAAAGGCCTAAACCTCTGCTATCGAGTTCCCTCTCCGCAATTTAGACTGGTATGGAAAAGAGGAGATGCAACTGGAAGGTCTTCCAGTTAACTGACTTATCAGTAGTGTCCCAACATACCACAGGAACAGTCACGGACAGAAATACTAGTGGGGGGTGGGAAAAAGATTTGTCTCATACCAAGTCTTTTAGGGCATTCTTTAATATCCCAAGATACTTCCTAAAGTCTGCACCTAGCCAGTTTTAAAAGGCTTGAGCAATTAGCCTTCCCTGACTTGCTGTAACTGAAATACTTCAAAAAGGATTGGAAGTCCGAAAAAATTCTTTTCACCACATTTGTTCAACAGGAAAAATTTTCAAGCTGTCACTGGCTCTGTGTATTAGAATAAGACAACGTGGGCAGCCATAAGGCACCTCCAAAGTACTATCAATTGTAATCAGAAACCTGAACAATCATAGAAAATGTTCAAAATACTAGCAAGACTATAGAAGTATCACTTTTCAGAAAGCCTTCCTAAAATATACGGTTTTATATATCACATTTATTCCCTTTCTCCAGTTTGGATTGATACAAGACAAATGGGCATTACTTTGGGAATTTTGGTGCATACGATGAAGCTGATGAATGTCAAATTTTAATGGGAAAAAAAAGAATCACCTGCACCAACAGAAAGAGAAAAAACACAAATCACCTGGATACGACAAACAACCTTGTAGGAGGGCTGCTCATTTTTTCCACATCAAAAACTCAACCCTCATATGAAAACACTTCTGTACGTGCCAAGGCATTGCAATATTACTCTGCAATGGGATGTAAAACTAGAGATCCTACGCCACATTCACATTTCCAGAAGCTTTTTTTTTCTCCTTGGCACATCCAGTGTTCTGTAGGTTGTGTTATTTTTGCACAACTACCTGGCTAGCCTCCAGTCAGAACTAATAACAATCCTCATTTTGTAGAGTGAAAGGTTTTTGCTATATGATTCCTAAGCCTGTTTCACAGAAAAATATTCTGCTCTTTTCTTCCCTCCATTCTTGTCTGTTTCAGCTACATCAGCTTCTACTACCCACCACATCAAAACCAATCAGTCCCCAGCGGGTCCAACTTTCAGGTGTATTTTCTTTATAGGCTAGAGGAGAGATCCTCAGCTGCCAAACAGCAATGAATCTGAGACAAAACGATAGTGATTGCATCAACTGGCTATTTGCCACTATATTTTAATATTTGTCCTCATTTTCCAACTTTTTAATAGGAAAACATCAACTGGTTTTAAAATTACAGCCATGGGTGAATAATATTCCTTCTCATAGTCAACGAGGAGTTCAACTCGAGCATCGTTTCAGAAACCATGCTCATTAAACTTAAAAGGCAGCATGATTAACATTTCCTTTATCTTAGTCATCTCTTCAAAAAATAGCTGACTAACTAGCATTCATTATCCATGTTTATACACCATCTTAAGAACCATCCCAGTCAGCTGCTCGGCTTTACTCATTTCCCAAGTTACTCTGCAAAACACTTGACGCTGCACATACTGTTAGTGCCTAGGCAACCAGACATGCAGGTTACATTCTCTTTCTCCAATACCTGGACCCAAACTGGACACAAGAAAAATCATCATCTTCATTTTCTTCATCACTACTGTCCTCAGACACATCAGAAACGGCAAGGAAGAGGAGGGAGAAAGGGTTGTCGTATATACTACCACAACAGAAATGAAAAAGGCCATCAGATATTTTTTTTAAGCCGAAAATACACAACTTTTCTTTGCAAGTCTGCCAAAAAACATCTTCTCTAAACATGCAGACAACGGATAACCCCACGTTAGTAAAAACCAAGACTATACTAACATGCTCCATGGCACTATTACAAGTTATTCATGTATCCAAACACCACACAGTCACAAACCAAAAATTTAACAATTTCAGAGACCTCGTAAAGAATATGGCTGAAGTGGGAATATTTAGATATCACTGAACAGGATTACAGTTGTAAGCTACTGAGCTGTAAAGCAGTGGTTCCAAGACCTTGCCTTTCCATTTTTCCCCCCTGCAGGGAATGGGGATTCTAGGAGCAGCCAGAGAGAAAATGCAGCAGTACTTGGCTCAGCCTACAGAAACAGGCTAATCTGTAATTTAAATGTATGCACTAGGGAATCAAATCTAACACAGCCCAGCAAGTAACAGCTTTCATCAAATCGACTAAAGCCCTACTGAGAAAACTGCTTTCAAAGCAGGAGGTCTGCTTGGTTTACTATCCAGCAGTAGCAACTGAACAGAAAGCTAAGTTTAGCTGGGATGGATGTAAAAAGCAGAGAAAATCAAAACAATATTGCTACCTTTAAAGCAATAGCATACACCTCAAAATGCTCACAGAAGCAGCTTTAACATTTTGGCAAAGACAGCTTGTTAGCAAGTCAATGTATTAGTGCAAACCAAATACAGAAATCATCTCTGGGTGAGTAGGGTGAGCTCGGCACAAACATAAGTTCTCCCAAATTGCAAGATCATGCCACACCCTGCACTGCACACATGAAACACACTCTTGTGTTCTTGTGAAATACCTAGAAGGAATCCTGCTCAGTAAAGACGAACGCCTGCGCGAGGTACTGGGTGAAGCAGTAAACAAAGGCGGACCCATTGTTGTGGGTCTCTGTCTGGATGCGGTGACTGGCATGGCTGGAGGGCTCGCAGCCATGACCGAAGGACTTGGTGAACTAGGCGGGATGGAAATATTCAAGGAACGCGGGACAGAAGAAGCTGAAAAGCCACCAGAATGGGCAACAGTGTATGGCCGGTACCTCGGAGAGGAAGGCTGCATCCAAGAAGGGCTTGTTGCTGTCAGGTGAGAGCTGACAGTAATGGAAGGCACAGAGGTGGTGGCAACTGAACTGGCTGGTGGGGTAAGAGATGAACCAGTCATTGGTACATAGCTTGTGAAATTGGTAGTAGGAGCTGGACTAGTCCCATAGAGACTAAACCAGTTACAGGGGAAAAAGAAAAAACAAAAAAGCAATGATTTAGGATATGAAGAAAAAGGGTGAAGAAGATAAAATGAGCAGCAGATGCCCTTCCCCTTCTGTTGACTCTTCAGCTATAGCTCTGCAGCTCACACACATTAGTCCTTTTTTATTCACGTTGAATAAAACTATGTCACAGTCTACACGTTAAGAGCCACAGCCTTTGCTGATGTATGTTAGGAATACTTCTTGGATGAAATGACCTACATGGCTTTAATCTGTCAAATATGTTTCTAGCCACAGCAATGCAACAAAAAAGGGTGAGACTGCAGGGACACATTAACATGAAAAAGAATGAAGAACTTTTAATATCACTTCTATTTATGGTTCTTGGGACATTTCTATGCCTCTCTAAGTCTACCAATCAATATTAAAGTTAAATCAATATTCAGTTATAATCAGAAGTCACCTGGATAATGAACTGGAACCAAAGGAGCCCACATTACAGAACATAGGGCTGGTTCCTGGGTTGGAGCCCGTGTTTAAAATTAGGCTTCTGTCAGGAGACCGGGCAGTTGCAGCAATTGGCTGTGACGTAGCTGTCAGACTGGCAAATGGGTTTTCATCCCTTGACTGGGTGGACATCATCAGCACTTCCATCAAAATCTGTCCGATCAAGTCTTTAAAATCTGAAAACACTGTAAAGAACAAAAGAGATTTAGTACCCTCATCTACTGTCTTCAACTACACATTATTCAGAGATTTCAACTAAAAAGGACAGTAACTTACATGTGTGAAAACAGAGCTGCTCTTGGCAAAAGCAACTAATGAAATTTACATTTATAAATATGCTAACTACGGTTCGGTCTATATTAACTAGCTTCTGAAATTACAACTACACAAGAATACGACTGTCATAGGAAGTACCGAAGATCATACATGACCTAATGCTGTTACTACTCATTAATACAGTTGCCTTGTCCGTCCCTCTCACATACTCCCACCCTGACGCTGCATGGGCAAAGGTATGTCATAGAACAAAGAAAAACAACACAAAACAACACAATCTACACATGCCTACATATGAAAACAAGTTTCATTCTGGCCATATCTTACAGCTGACAAAATATGAATTATATAAAATAATCAGAAATTGTTAGCTTATCAAATGAACTGTTAAATTTCTATAAATGTCAGTTATGATTCAAGATAACCTATTAAGTCAGTAAAAGTTTTCTGAAAAAAATTCAACAGCATGACAGTATCAGCATAGTAGTCTCTCAACAGAGGAAATAACTAGCAAGATCATAGCAATTGACTACAAGAACTATGACCAAGCTGTCCCATGTTTCTTCTTGGGAATTCCATTTCCTGGTACGACTGCTGACTGCAGATGCACTTTCCTCCTACCCTTGAAATCAAACAAAGACTGCAAGTAGGTGGCTCACAGCAAAAATACAAAAAGCTAAAGATAAGGGGAGGAAATATGCCACTCAACTGAAACCACCTCTAACAATAACAACAGCTTGGATTCCTACCTTCTTTTGGGTTCTGCTTAAACTGGGCAGAGAGGGAATTCAGGAATATAACATCTCTGTCTCGGTCCTTCCAAGAGACTCTGAAGATCTTACAGACCAGCTGTAAAGCTTGCTCCTCAGATACTTCAGACCCAGACAGAGGTTCCTTGGTTAGAGGGGGAGAAAAGAAGTTAACTTATTTACATTAATTACAACCGTACTGGTCAAGTCACAATTTTATCAGATGTAAGTCTTCTTTAAATAGCTTCAGACTAACTCTCAATGGAAGATTTGGCATATTTATGAAGGAATGCAGATATCTGTCAGTTTAGAGAAAAAAGGAAAGATGAAGCAGAACAGATGTAGCAGAAATACACTAAACCAGCAGGAAGCAAATTTCCCAAGCACGTTAAAAAATGGTATAATAAGAATGCTGATAATCAGACAAGAAAACATTTTGCTCATAAGTGAGGACCACACTGCCTATTCACTTACTCATTTGGAGACACCAAAAAGTTAAGAGGAATTGAGCCAAGTGTGCAAAGCTTCACTTGACTCTCCGCTGAGCCCCCCCCTTTCAAGACTGTCCTTGATTCCAAGCTATTTATTTCACAGTAGCACAATGCAAGCTGTCCAGCTGCCCTGTTTGCAGCTAGGAATTGACTGGAAAGGATTCTGCAGCAGGGTTATTGCTAGATGGCTTTTAGCCAGGCTTTTACCAACTGAGCTTATTACTGACAGTGCAGGAATAAACAAAGGCATCTAATGAGCGCTGCAAGAATTGTAGAAAATTCTCTCCACCACGCTGATGTCCCATTTCTTTGGTTTTATTTCACAAAGGCCTTAAAACCCAATGACAAAGAGGACTATCTCAAAAGTGAATTAAAGCTTTGTACATGCTTTCTTCCTTTTTCTATTTTAAATGGTTTTACCTCCTGTGTAATCCTTGATAGCTAACTATTCTTATTTACTTTCATATAATATCATTAAGAACAAAATCTTATTACATAGCATTATTTCAGCTTACATAACATTTGAAGCGGCACTTTGTCGACTTCTAAAAGCTACACAAATAATCTGCAACATATTCTTCAAAAGTATCTTAAAAAGTGTTTCTTCTTAATATTGCATATTAAAAAAAATAGATGTGGACAATAATAGGTCACTGTTGCAGGATACATAACGAAGTATTTTTCTTCAGAGTTTTCAGAAATCATTCATAATCCTATTTCTGAGAAAATCCAAACACAGCTTAGAGATTTGGAGGTTGTTTCTTTTTTTCTTCAGGCAAATTTCAATGAGGAACAGTGAAGAAGTTTTTCCACAGGTGACATCTGAAAGCTAGTTCCATCCGCTCAAAAGAAAGTGTTCAAAACAGGGAGATAGCTGAACTCTCTGCAAGCTAATGTTCTGCATCAGTCCTCCATCCTAAACCCCTTGCTCCTGTTTCAATTCCACTATTTGGGACACTTACCTGCACACAGTTCTAGTAGGAAAGTTTCTCCAAAAAACAATGTTGTCCATTTTGAGAAAGAAGAAAACACCTGGCAAACATCAGGAATATTACAGATGGCAAAGCTGTAGCCATGTAAGGTTATGCCAGTAAGAGAAAACTTAGCAGTAGAAAAAAAGGCAGGATTTATCAAGTCTGAGGTGAAGTCTTCATAAAATAAACAAAGTTTTACATAAGAGAAGCATATGCTACATTGAAAAAAATGAAAAACCAACACTGCTAACTGCAAATTGCATGATTTGAACAGGTATGCCATGAAATCCTGAAGCTTGATGTTGCAATAACCTACATATGTAGTATGGAAGAGAACAGCCAACATAATGGGCTAACCTTATCTGTCAGACTCCTCTTCTCTCTGCGATCATTCTCATCAACCTCCATGTTTTCAATTCCTGAATCCACATCTACCTGGGACATGCTGTAAGTGGAAATAAGAGGAAAAAGTCCATTAACTTGCAGAAAGCTGCAGACAGCCCTCTGTATGACGCTGACCAAAGGAACATCACCGTAAGCAGCCAAGAAAGAACCAATGCAACAGCAGTGGACACGTGCACGAACAGCAACTAAAAGGCACTAGTTGATGAATGCTTCTCATGTTACATTTATTTTGAATTCAAGAAACACAATGTTAAATTTCTTCAGCAGGCAATACAAACCACATTGCTATCACATTCCATAATCTTTTCTTTTTTAAATAGAATAATTGAATCATCCCCAACAGACATGCTCATCATTTAATATCTGAGATGATGCTTTGTCTTTTATCATTTTAGGTAAGGAATTACCATCAAAGAGACTAGAAAAAGCATTACGATGGTCTAAACAGTGTGTCATGTTTAAGCATTTAAACCTATTGTATTAACATGGCTGAAAGTGAGAAACAGCAGAATATTTTCCTGTGTAAGTAGTTTTGATGATTAGCACAGTGCGACGTTTTCTGACTTACACAAACTGCTTTCTTTATTATTATTTTTACCTTTTCTCACAGGAGACACTATCAATATCCATGCTCTGAGACCGAGAGAGAGATTGAGATTGTGTTTCAAGGCTGTTAGATGGAGAACTGCTGAGTGAACTCACTCCTTCGCTGCTCTGGCTTCGGTGGGCTACTCCTAAAGAAAAGGCACCACCAAGATTACTACTACGGAGATGAGAAGGCACTACACAATTACTTGGATGGAAAGGGAGAGGAAATACTGTTCTTCAGTACAACTGTTAAGCATTCTTAGTAATGTATTAGGAAATAAACATTAATAATAATCACATTTGACTAAAGATAATGACATTTTCTACCTCCCTTTGCAGCAGCAATATAGTAATGCTTACCTGCATTATAACACAGAACAGAATTAAATTTGCATCCATGAGTGCTCAGAGACTCACTCCCATAACAAAAAGTACTGGCAAACTGTCTGGACTTAAAATCTGATATGGTCTAGCTAAGTGAATGATGTCAGGCTTGAGAAATACTTAAATTTGACTCCATCACAGTTAATGAATTAGCATGGACTTATAACAATGTTAAAAAAAACAATAACCTTTCACTCATGTGCATCCTTCTTTTTCCAGTCTCATCAGGTGAGAAGTGAACATCAAATCCATATACTAAAACACAACATACATGGGACACATAAAGGTGGCCACTGAAGAGCAAGTCTGCTTTTAGTGCGATTTTGAAACAGGGGTTAATTTAAAAAAAATCCATGCAGATGTTAAAAATGAAGTTAAAAAAAATCCAGCTAGTTTAAAAGAACATCATTGAAACAGTTTGCTGAAGAACAACTGGGTATTCAGCACTGGAAGTAGGAAAAGTTTCTTCATTGTACTACTCTGAAACTCCTGTTCCACTTCCCTGTGCATAAAAACAGTTTATATTTAACTCCTCCTTATTTAAGTTGGAAATTAGTCAGTATCCAGAAAACACAGAGATCTTCATATAAAAAGTGGAAAAAAGCATGAGGTCAAATTAATTTGCACTGGTATTCAGAAAATAATTGAACCAGCAGATTATCCAAACAGCCACCTTCTGTAGCTGAAGACACCTAAGATCACCTTGCTAGAATGCATAAGTAACTTGTGCCCACCACAAAATACTCTGACTTACAATTTTACTCCATTTTGTCCAAAGCTTCTATGTTTTGCTTAGTATCTTTCAGGCTCTAACTGGGTATTATCACTCATTCACAAACAACATTCTGGACTACTTTTGTTTTTCCCCTATGAAAGGAGAAGATCCTTCAAGAAAGTTACATTTTGCTTAAGCACCTATTTACCCATGTTAAATGTCTACAAAAGATTTCACCCAGGAAGCAGGAAAATGTCAAGGAAAGCTGTCCATTTAGAACCGGTGTTTCTATTTCCTCCAGCCCCGGGATTGCAGGGATGGCTATTACAGCTCTGACACTGCTAGTCCTTACAGGAGGCTCAGACCCAAACCCCAGCACAGTCTCTGCCCCAAATCCAAGGATACAGAAACACCCAGCGCAGCCTCTGAACTAAGTTGCTCAGGTCAGTCAGGTTAAATCTATATAAAGGCAACTTTCAAAAGCAGAACTTCAATGATGCAGTTTCCCCACAGGTAGCACCTAGCAGAAACACTATCCATGGCAGGGGAAGGCTGGCTTCAGGAGGGTATTCCAGCACATCTCTGATTTAAGATATCCCAGTGACAGCCTGGTTCTCTTTCAGTACATCAGTTATAAAGACGCAGTCTTGCTTGAGTCACGCCAAGGCACAATCCTTCCACCTCCTCCTTCTTCCCAACTCGGTGGATAAGGGGACTAGAGCAAACATGGCTTATCGTGGCGAAGAGCACACTGTCCTACGTTCTCTTGGGGTCTTTCTCCCACCCTCCTTCTGCCAGGTAAATGTACTTTAGCTGCTGTACTGCAGCGGTCATTAACCGGCCTCTTTAAGCACAACAGCATGCAGGGACTTGTAAAAGTTATGAAGACCACACACCCAGTATGCGTGACTGTCCATGATACACTATTTTTAGGCTCTCCAAAATATTTTTGAAGTGCACACAAAATAAACGATCACACTTTCCATGAAACCGATGTATGAGTCTGATCTCATCCTGACATGCTACTCCTTACACAAACAGATGCTTACAAGGACATTATTCTGACTGGGCTGCTTTCTGTACATCCAAATCAATTTAAATCCTCTGCAGTCATTTCAGTCTACTGCTGCAAAGGAACTCCTGCAAACCACACAGCATTAGCCGAGTCCTCGTTTATGCTAAACAAATACAGCAGATAATCCGTTGTCAAGACTTTTTCGTGATTTATTCCCCAATTTAACCATATCCCTTTTCCTGATGAAAAAAATTACGCCTTATTAAATTGCCGCTATGACTGGAACTCTAGGAAGCAAACACTAGACTGACTAGATACCTTCTGTTGCTGGTGATCAAACAGTCTAGTCTGTGTATTTAGCAACTGTCCAGTGCAGATGGATGAACTCGTTAAACAAAAGTCTCTAAGGTCTTAACCATAAGACCACTTTAAACCACAACAAACCTGTCTGCCAACGTACGAACATTTCTACCCTCAGGTAAGTGTTTCCACATGTCCTGTTCTGTTGGCATTCGTGTTCATACAGTTGTGCAGTCAGATGGATCAGGACTTCATCTGTTCAAAAACTAGCCATTATTTTTTTTGTGGGTTAGTTTCCACCTGGTTTAAGTCCACAATCCACCTCACCACAGAGTTGCTACTGACAGCAGAGGGAGAGGCAGAGAGAAACGCTCCTTTCACCAAGGGCCAGACCTAAGAGGGATTAAAATAGTCATGTAACCACAGGCTGAGTGAACGCAGCAAGTGAACTCTGCACTATTCGTAAAATAAATAAGTGAAATAAAAGACACCTTTGCTTCTGGGTTGCTGTGTATAATCATGAGGACAATATGCAGTGTTAAATTCCAACTGCAATGAGCTTTGCTCAGGAAATGCTTTCGGTAGCTTTTCTCTGGCCTGCCCTGGATAAAAGACAACAAAATAAGCAGAAAGCAGTGCCTTCCAGATATCTCAGAGCAGCACTGTAAATAATTCATTTACAAGCTACCAGAAGACTAGACATCTCAATTTATTGTTCTTGCCAAAGCAAAAAACATAACATTTCAGAAAGCAAATATATTAGGATTTCTGCATGCTTACCAAGGATCATCAGAAAATTATTTCTATCAAATTATTAGAATCCATATTGAAAACCTGCTTAAAACAATCTTGACATATTTCTTGTGAGATTGATTTTGTGACCCTCTTAACACAAAACACACCAAACAAGTTTGCAGATGAGAACACCTTATTGCAGAAACATGCCAATTTGTTTTGATTTCCAAGATACACAATTGTAAATCCAAATATGTTAGGTCAAAAGTGGCATTATATATGAGAACAGAGTATTGACCTCTCTACAGAGACTCTCCCAACTTTCCATGCTTTCTACATTGTCTGACTTTAATAGATCAAGAACTATTCATATGTTCTAATAGCCATTCATAAATATGCTACTTGTACCCACTGCAGTAAAAACTGGAACTGTCAGAACCTTTAGTTTTTCAAAAACATTGAAAAGTAACACAAACGAGAAAGTAAATAATTAATTCTTACGTTGATAATGCAAAGTTACAGCCTACTACATTTTATTATGCCAAACACTAGTAATTAAAGATCAGAAATGAACTTGGGACTCATTGTTAAAACGTATGTAGGAGCCAAACATTAAAAACTGTGTTGCAAGACTGGAAAGCTTTTTTCATTTCTTGTTGGTAGACGGGCATTCTTTCTGTAATATTCCTCAGCTTAAAACTGTATTACAAACTTCAGCAATCTTCAGTAAGATTTTAAATACCTTCGTTAGTTTACTGATACCTGGAAAAGAATTGTATCTAACCATTTATTTTTTGGAAAATTAAAATCGAAGTACCTTCAGTCACTATTTTAGAATGTTTCTTTCTGAAAATTATTTTTAGTAACAGCAGAAAGAACACCAACAATAGCATTCACGCTTTCAACATAAGGAGTCGCATAACAACCTTCAGCACACGTGTAATAATAACTGTTGTCACTCAGACATCAACCTACCTGATGCACCAATTGGAGAGGTAGCTGGGGTCATGCTATGGACATTTAGGCCTAGACTATGGGATGGCCCCGGGGCTGGTGCTACTGCAGGTGGTCCAGGCGGGGTCTCTCTCTGCGGTGACGTAAGGGGTGTAGTCGGCTGGGAAGATGGTCCGCCTGCCAACCGAGCAAGGCGCCTTCGACGGATCTGCACAAAGGAAATCAAACAACACAAATGCACAAATTCATTTGCACGTGCATACACACGTACACCCCACTATCTCCTCCTCTGCGCCTCCCACATGATACGGGTATTTATTCCTGCAACACTGCAAACAGGGCAGCTTTACCTGATAACCTACCACCTGTAGCTGAGTCTTATTGCCATTCTTTGCTCTGTGTGACAATATTAAAGTACCTCTGCTGTTTATTTTGAACGTATGTATTTGCTGCCTTGGAAAACCATCTGCACTGAGAATTTGTCCTTCAAACAGTTGTGTAAGACAAGTTTAACATTTACTATTCGGCTATTTCAAAACCTCTAACACACCTCCTGCTTTATTTTGGCATTTGATTAAACAAACGGCATTAATCTGATAAAAAGAATAATATGAACATGACCTTTGCCTTAATTTCACACCACGTAATACTAATAAAAACTTCTGCTTAAGAAGATCCAACAGAATGTTATTAAAAAAACATTATCCAATACCATGTGAAACATCTGCAACGCTGAAAATCTACAAGGCATCTGCTGGACAGAAGCATCTCAAGTAGTAAATGAAGACAGTAAATAACATCCTCTCATCATCTGGAGAGGCTGAACAGAACAGAATTAAAAAAATCAGTTTTTGCATGTTACTAATAGGGTGTAGAACCATCTGCATTAAAAATCTAACTTCAGTATACTATTGTGAACCTATTTATTAAAATTAATCTGAGACTGCATAGCACTAATATGATGCATGAGATACAAATGGACAGAACAACTTAAAGAACTTGTAACTTACAACCATGAAGCTTGAAGCATAAATGAAAAAAAAATTATACAGGCTGCCTCAGAGGATCTAATACAAAAGCTTCAGCTAGAGATAAATAAAACCATCATATTTGAGGGTGCCCACACCCTGCAAAACTAAGCCATTCATTTTATTCCGTATTTGTGTTACGATGCCTGAGCACTGAATGCAATATATCAGTTTTCATCTCTGCTCATAATCCCAAAGAACTGCCAAGCAAGTGAAAGAGTGAACAAAAGATTTGTGTCAAGTCAATGTCTATGCCACATCGCTGTAGTCATTTAATGGTCTGTGAAATCTACCCCAAAAGGAAGAAGAACAGATCAAATTAAATCAGACTTCAAAAACTGTGGGAAAACAGTGTCTGGAACAACATCTCTACCATGAGTGCTGTCACCACATGAGTATGGAGGGCAGCTACAAAATAAATCCTTTTTTGTTGTTGTTGCTCTTAATACATTTTAATCATAGCGTTTTTCTATTTAACTCCTCCTCCTCGTTGAGCAAAACAGGAGAGCTTATTATTGCATAAACAGTTTAGTTTTGCCACAAGTAGAAGCCATACATACTAGTGTCTCTCAAAAACAAATGTAAAAAGTTATCTCAATTTCTCTCCACAATTGTTATCTGGAAGAAAAAAACACCAAAGAATTCTCACTCCTCAGAGGCATACCTGAGAACATGTCAGCCACACATCCCCATACCTGTTTTCCCCTCTTGCTGAGTCCAAATGAGTTGTACCTAGCTAACAAAGCCGTGCTAAAATATAAAAAGTTAAACAACCTGAATTGAAATCTAATTAGGGGGCTGAATTAAAGTTTTAAAAGCTGTTTCTTCATCATTCACCTAATCCATAACAGTGTTTTTCAGACAGAGGAAGAGCAAGCAGGAATAGAGGGGGGGAAAATAATAAGATGCACAAACGCCCCCTATATATGCACACAACCCTCCCCCCCCCCCATATATGCAGAAGTGGCTGAAGGAGAAAAATGGAGTAATTATGCAGAGATCAAGAAATATAAATGTGATGTGAAACTCTTTTAAGCGTTGATATTCTTTCTTGCTAACCATTTCCCTTCTAACATCAGAATTAGAACTGTAGGAGGAGAAAGGGGAACAGGCAAATATATTCAAATGTTAATATTCATCAACTTATTTATCATTTATTCTCAAATACAGTCAAACCTTGATTACTCAAACAAGCTCATATCCCTCACAAGGTATAATTTGCACAAATCCTCTTCATCATCTCCCAGCTTCAAGTAAATAATTGAGGTCCTTTGTGCCACTCAACATTTCTTCATCTACAGAGCTGGAGTAGATCAACACCAAAGTTACGTCAATACCAGCTGCAATCAATGCTTTTGAAACAGGACACTGAGTCGGACCTTTTGCTGTTTGTTTGTCACTCCGAGTCCACCAAGCAAGCACCTATCTTCCTTACGGACCTACACTGCAGATTGTAAACTGCCCTGAAGAAACTCTGAAAAACGGCAGAGGTAACAGAGGAACCTGCATAGACACTGAGATGCTTTTAGATAAGATACTGCAATTAAAGCAATACAAGATTTTCCCTACCCGTTTAAGGATGACAGACCAACTATACTTACCCTTCCTACTGCTGAACAAATTAACATAAAAATATAAATACATTCTGAATATTTTTACACTGAAAGAGACAGATTTCATGAAGGAGGTTACATCTAACGATGGTTAAAAAAACAGATTCGGTTCCTAGATACCCAGAGTTACCATATTCCTCCAGGTTTACATAATATTTTCAAGGAAATCTGAAATTTGATTTGAAGATTAGAGACTTCAGTAAGAGAGGAAAAAAAAGGGCACTGAGAAACAAAGATATGATGCTCGAACGGGAAATCCGCAGGCTGAAAAAGAGGTCTGAGAAGACAGCGTAAAATCAGTGCACACCTTCTACCCAATTAAGTCACTTGGGCCTGAAGACTGAGCAGCATCGAGATGGGGGAAGGAAGAGAGAATTTTTGCTCGGGGCACAACGTGGGGACTTGGAAGATGTAGCGTGTTTGTACGGTACTACGCCCAAGCGAGGCCCCGACCTCCTGCCTCCTCACAACAGAAAGACCATACGCTAGAATTGCGGGTTCAAAGTCAGTGACCTGGTTTCATTTCGGGTTACATGACTATCCACATCACCACGAAGTAACACGTGTTTTTTTTTTATATTAAATATTTTGTTAGGGACATTTCGGGTACCTCGGTAATACCCAACCCTTGAGTTCAGCAATAACTACTTGCAATAGCGACCTATGACAGGCTGTTACACGTCGTTAGGTTACCTAATAATGACAAGTTACTTGGGACCCATTACTACATGGGCATTCTTTGTTCCATAGCCTACCTTCCCTACAGAGAACAACTCCATAATATACGCTTTAAAGGGTTAATGAAAAAATCTAATTGGTTGAATGGAAATGGGACATTGTTTTTTTTAATTAGTACTGTTGTTGCTGGACACATCTGGACTGTGTCTCAGGATAATATCTTTCAGAAATGCATTTTGGATCTTACTGGACTTATAAACAACTCTTAGCTGGGCACACTACAACAAAGATGTTAAAATAGTACCCTGCTAAAGACAGTTAACCAATAATTCAATTACACAGCAGACCAGTAAAGACACAAGCAAGAAGACTGGTCCCTCAGGTTCACGTACCCTGTTTATATAAAATTTCCCGAGTCAACAACTGTTTCAGTAGCAACTGCTCAGTGAGATTTTAAGGAGAATTTTTATCCTTCCACAAGCACAGAAGAGTTCCAAATTTGTACAATAAGAGGTAATTTGAATGGATACCTTTATTTTCTTGCATCCTTTACAGCCTGTTAAAAGAGTTTAAGGAATGCTTCCCTTTCTGGGGATGCTGGTCATGGTCTACACTCAGAAAGCACAATGCTAAACTACTCAAAAATCATATGTAGATAGTAAAAGATGCTAAGTTCACATCATTCTTTCCCACTTTATGCCATGCTTGGTTTCCTTTAGCTTTTTTCTATGCAGTCCCTATTCTCATTACGTTATTTATCACTCATGTTAAATTTCATACACAGAAAAGGAATTTTCTCCCTGTCTAAAGATTTTAGTATGGTCTGCAGTGAAAGACAACTTTACTGCTTTAATAAAGTAAACACCAAAAAAAAATTTCAGTGAGAGAAAAAGCAGTGGGAAGTATCTGCTTGAAGTTATAATACATTCTATAATCCCAAAGCCATTAATCAATTGAATCTCATCTCTCCTCTTTTAAAGTTAAAATCTGTTAACATTACACTTAATTATGTTTCAATATAGGGATATAATCAACTTAAGTGTTTTTTCCCCTTCACCTAATGCCAGATAAGAAGTTTTTTAGATAGAAGTCGCATATAAGATAGAAACATTTCTATTTTAGAAGGCTTTTTCTATGCAGTTCAACTCTGATGCAGGATCCACTGCATCAAGTAACAGTAAATGGTGATGTGGTATTAAAATTGTCGTGACTCTGTCTTTTCAATGAGGGGCCCATTAACAATAAAAAGCGACAGCACAACTCTCTTAAAATGCTACAAGATTAAGCTTGTCTCAAGCCATCACCTAAAAGATGAATCAGTTCTGGTCCTAGATGAATTGCACTAGAAGGACATGGGAAAACTCCAAGTCGCTTGGGACAAACATTTTGCCAGAATAGGTGGATGACTCCCTACCAGAGAGCTCATTTTCTGCAACCTCAGTTCATAATGCAGCATTCTGAATGATGTCAGAGACTTGCAGAAGCAGTGACACAAACAAGCTTACACAGATTAAACAAGTCCGAAACCATAAAACACCTCATAATCAAGATGCAGTTTATAGGAATGATCAGAAGGATCACAGGTAAACAAAGTACTCATAAAATACAGCTATAAAATGAGAGATCCCTTTTGACGGCAGAAATGACAACACTAGCATCCTACCCCACTCTCCCCACCATCGGAACTGGACTCCTTTTCTCAGTGCTTCCCTAGCATATAAGGACCTCATCAAATAAACAGCATGAAGCATTTCCTCCCAGTTCCTGCTGCAACGTAGCAGGATTGCTAAATCATGAGGCACAACATAATCAAAACATCTCAACTTGTTGGAATACAAACCTGAGTGATGGCAGTGGTCACCTTGATCTACAATCCAGCCATAACACATGGTACAGCACAAAAATAACTTCTTTTGATCTTCTCTGGAGTACAAGTATAGCAAGAAGCCTAGGCTGTAGCTGGTCTGATAACCATGCATTACATACAACACACTTTGATGTAAACCCATATTTTAAGGAGGTGAGAGAAGAGTTGAAGATGCACATGAATTGGGCCGCATAGGGGGAAACTCCCTACATCCTGATCAACACCATGGCAGAATTCATTTGAGAGTCCATCAACATATAAGCAAGGCATAAGATCTTAGTCTACACTAAAAAAAAAGGGGGTGGGGGCACCCTTTTAAGGGAAGAAACTGGAAATAGTTTCATGTCTGATGCTGATCACAACACCCATGACTTTGAAGTGAAAGAATGAGAGGTTAAATTGAAAAAGGGCAAATCAGAAGGAAGCCTCAGAAGATTGGCAAGCCTGTTTCAAGGCGAAACTGTATTCAATATAAGACCCCCACACACACCTTGCTTTTCAGCAAAGACCCCGAGAAAGCAATATTTTTAGCGTTGACTACATAAAAGATAGTGTATGTGTAATCATTTTTAAAATCACAGGCAGAAGACGCACGCAACGCCCGTAGCTCAGCACAAAGACATCCTCCAGATGAAGGCAGGCGGAAGGCGGAGGACAGGCAGCGGACAGCAGAGCAGCAGCCCGACCCCATCCACAAGCCGGGGGGGCCCCGGACACGGGGAGGAGGCAGGGGGCAAAGGCACGGGGCTCCTGGCAGCACCCTCCGGGCACCGATCCCACCGGGCTCTCCACGACAGGAGCCGGGAAGAGCCAGCGGGGCTGCCCGAGGGGGAGCGAAACCCACCCTCCCCACAGTCCCGTCCCCCCCCCCCCGGTCTCAGCCTCACCTCGTCCGCGCTCAGCTCCTCCATCGCCTTCCTCTTAATGGTGACCGCACCGAGGGCGCTTTCCTCCGCCCCGCCGCGGGGCAGCTCCGGGGGAGCGCTCTGCCGCCGCCGCCTCTGCCCCCCGGGCCGCCTCACAAGGGCATCGCCGGGGCGGCCTCGCCTCGCTCCTCGCCTCGCCCGCCCCAAAGCAGCCCGCCCCAAAGCAGCCGCCGCCGCTGCCGCAGCCCCCGGCCCGCTCCCCCGCTGCTCGGCTGCTGCCGCCGCCGCCGGCCCAGGGGGAGCCGCCGCCGCCGCCCCCCGCCCGCGCCCCTCAGCCCCGGCCCCCACCCGCGCCGCGGCCGCTGCCCCGCGCAGGGATTATTCATCAAAACAACAGGGCGGCGGCCGCCATCTTGCGGCGGGATCACGTGAGGCCGCCGAGGGCAGCGGGCATGCCGGGCCCCGCGCGGCGCCGGCCAATGGCAGGGCCGGGAGGAGGCGGCGGGGAGCGCGGGGAGAGCGGGAGGGGCGGGGCCAAGCGTCGCGAGTCGTGGCGGGCAGGGAGGGAGGGGAGGGGCCCGGCGGCGCCATGGCAACGGGGGGGCGAGGGCGGTGCTGAGGGGTAGCGGCCGGGAGGGGTGGGCATGAGGTAGGAATGAGGGGCAGGGGGGAGATGTCCGCCTGCAGGGGCGTCGCCGCTCGCCCACAGGACGGAGCAGCCCCAGAGGGGCGTGGGGAGCCGCCGGCTGTGGTGGCCCCGACCTCCAGTTGTGGGTCCCTTTGTGCCCCGCTCCTTGAAGACCCCGTCATGGGTTAGCCCGCCCCGCGCCTTGAAGGGCTTAGCCCGCTTCTCCGTGACCCATAATTAAGCTTTTTGTCTAATCGTCACATTCGGTGTGATATCCCAAGGGAAAGCTGAAGTGCTGAGCACTCAATACTGGGCCTTACCCCTGACTCTTGTTTGAACCTGATGTATGTTTTTCCCCTCCCTGTGGAAAAACATCTAGACATCTGCATCTAGTCATAGAATCACAGAATCATGCAGGTTGGAAAAGACTTCTAAGATCATCTAGTCCAACCTTTAACCTAGTGCTGAAGTCCACCACTAAACCGCACTGCTAAGCTCTACATCTACACATTTCTTGAAGACCTCTGTGATGACTCAACCGCTTCCCTGGGCAGCCTATGCCAGTGCCGCACAATCCTTAAAAATTATATTTGTGTGGAAAATGTTAATCTTTTCTTTCACTTTCTTTTCTTTCCCTGTCAAAAATCGTACTCCAGTTAGAGAACAAAGCGGCCAGGGCTGTGCTGACTTGAGGTGAGTCGGATGTTTGCTTCCTGCTCCGTGTTACATCAGTTACAGGACAGGTAGGCGAAAAGAAAAGGGATTTGGAAAGTTGCTCTTTTGGAAGAGGACCGAAAAAAAAAAAAAGGGAGTTGCATCAGCAGACTTGCCCATAGGATGAACAGTCACTAGTAATAAGATCTTAGTAGACAGCTCTGTGCCATGCCATGTAGTTTGACTCAGCTGGTGAAAGAATCCCATAAAGGAAGGACAACAGGATATGAGACGGAAGCAAACCAGTCAGTGTGAACAAGGAATCAAATTAAGACATATTTCCTTAAGTACCATGAATAATTATAAAGCAATACAATTGAGCAGCTCTGGGTTTTTTATCCATATATGAGGCAGATATCCTTGCTATCATATTTCAGCACACAACTTTCTTAATTTGATAGGAGCTTTTTATTTTTTTGAATAAAAATGTTTTTTGATGACTTAACCAAGTTGCCCAGAATGGAGAACAAGTTCTTTTGTAAATAATTGGATCATAATATATACTGCTGGTCTTTTTGTTGAACACCTACCTATCCTTACCATTGATTTTAGATTATGTTTTATCTCGTGTTTCTTCATCTTCTTGGGACAATGTTTAATTTTGTTATATTTTATTGTTTGGAGTTGGAGCCGTAATCTAAAACACTTGCTAGTTTGTTCTTACACTAAATTACTCCAGTTTATTCCATATAGTAAGTACACAGAACATTATCCAAGAAAATGACTAGGGGACTACACACAAATGTATGTCTTAAAACACAATTTTTAAATATACGCTTCTGAGTGAAAATTGGTAACCTTGATGGTGCTTCTGTTGCTGTCATGGTGACACCATGTCATGGTCATATACCACCTGTTTAACTAACTTTTTTCTTTTCATATAATCTTTAAAGAAACTGTTTTACAGAGTGTGAATCCTGTCTTTTCTTTTGAATTTTTGTTGTCTATTTTGATTGTAAAATCCAGAAGGCAACACATATCCTTCAATTCACCCATCTATAAAGCACTTTTACATGCGGCCGACATATTTTAAACTCATGTAATACACATAGTCAGCAGTTACACTGACTAAAAAACTCAAAGGTTGGTTGCTGAAAAAGTTTCACCATCAAAGCTTTAGAGATAATTGAAGTGGTCTGAAACACCTTTGAATAAAACCCTTCAAGTGCTTACCTGTGGAATTTTGTTCCTGTCCTTCAGTTCTAGAGTTCAAGTGCATGTCTTCTTGTCAAAAACTATTTTAATATCTTTTTATTTATTTATTTATTTATTTTATTTTTTGGCCAGTTACAGAATATAGGACTGTTCCCTTTCTTTTTTTCACCTTGAATTTCAGGATGCTTAATTTGTATTTTATAAAAGCATGCAAAATGGTTGGCATAAAAATGAAATTATAAGCAGTTCTCTCACTGTAGTAGCTTGTCTCATCCTCAAGATCTCCAAAGCATCCTCAAGTGAGTTCTGCATGGCATCGCCCGCTTTCAAATTATCAATTTGAAGCAGGAAGGTAGCAACAAAAAAGTAATATCACAGCTGATAAGTCTTCTATAGTTTGTTTTTGTTTTTAGCAAAGGCTTCTGAATAGCAGCCTTACTACTGAAGTATTACAGTTCTAGTCATACCATCTTTGAAGATTGCATTTTTCTGATTTCTACTTGGATTTTCTCCCTGTACTAACAGACTTCTTAAGATCATCATGGCCTTTCTGTGTTGCTTCTCAAGTACATCTGATTGGAACATACAACTTCAAGCTGTGCAGTTTAAGCATTTTTGCAATATTTAACACTTAAAATACTGCTGTTGGAAACCTCAAATTTAAATAAAAAAGCAATGTGTTGCAGTGGTGCCATCTAGTGGAATAGTGAAGCCTGTGGCTGTTGCAGTACACTGCCGGTAGACATGACAGAGCAGATTTGAGGTACTAAGTGTTGTTTATGTTAGAGTAACGTGGTAGCATTAATCTCATTAATCAAATAAGTAAAATCATCACTCAGTACCATAAGGAAGACACTGTCAGGAATCATAGAATATATGTAATATTTTACTCCCTGTCCACCAGATTTCCCTGTCCAGAGTACGAGTTGTTTCTTCATATTTTAGAAGCTACTGTACCTTTACAGAGCCTGATGGTATCCCACGTAATTACCACAAATCTCACAAAATCTCACGATGTTTTTAAGCCCTTCAAGCTTCAACGGGTTTTGTATGCCTCATTTAGTAGCTGTAGTAATTCTGAACTGACAGTGAGGAAGAAGAAATATCTGTAAGATACTTATCTCTCAAAGAGTCAGGGGTAACTTCAGTTTCTACAAAAAAAAAAAAAGTTCTAATTAATTTATTTTGCTTAAGCTAGATTTAAGTTAAACTCCTCTTTTTCCACTAGCAAGCCCATCCCTGCGATACTAGCGTTACCAGAGAGATATATTGCACATGCAACAAGTCGGTCTGACCGCTTAGAGGTATTTACAGGAGGCAGAATTAAGCTTCTGCGCAACAGCACACAAGGTCAAAAATGAGAGCTATGTTAACCTAATTGAACAACCATGTGCAAGTAAGTCTTGAGTAGCATTGTTTTTACTCTGTATATGTGCTAATAGCATTCAATTGCTTTGCAGACTGGAACCTACGTGATTGCTCAAACCTCTTGTCATTATTGTGGGATGACACTATTTTGTCATAGGCTTGCTCCCCCTCTGGTAAGCTGAACTTAATTATTTTGTGAACAAAGCAGCTATGGCACAACATAAAGTTTACATAACACATTTAAAATGCAACCAAAGTTAACTTCTGAAATACTAATCTGCAGCTTAAGAAGTATTTTGAATAATGACTTCGTATCTTGTGTTGTCCTTTTTACTTTTTACCATTCCTAGAATTACACAGGTTAAGTTCTCCTCTTGTTTGATGTTGGCAGGCCTGTTTAGACTGTTTTTTTATTTTTTTTTATTGTTCTGATTTAGACCAGTAGTTAAGTGGAAACCAAGCCCCATCATTTGTCTTTTTTCTCCTCCCCTCTGTCAATACATTCAGAAGACAGGTACTTAAGATTGTTTTTGGTGTTTATTAGCAAAAATCAGATATCTAACATGGCTAACAGACAGCATTTCCTGAGCCAGAAACATCATATCATTTAGATTAACAGGTAGAAGGAATCAATTCTTGTCTGTACAGCTATCACTGGACATGAGGATGCATGGCCTCCTGTATATAGCTGTCCATCCACGGTGACCAACACTCATATTCAAGCTCTCTTGAATACTTGTTTACATACTTGATTCTCACAACGAAGCTCCTAAAAATAAATAAATAAATAAATAAATATGTAGTAATCAAAGGGATCATCTCCAAAGGTGAACATCGATCATTTGCCATGAGTACTGACCATCACTCACCTGCTATGCTAATAAGTTGTGGTTAATATTCTGCATTTAACTATGCAGAAGAATGAAGAATGAAACAGTAAAATTGTTACAGGTAGACTAGCTGAAAGCAGAATGTGTTTCTTATGTACTGTCAATTACATATACTACTGAGCTAGAAGAAAACTTGTGCATGTTATGACCACAATAAAGACTGTATTTTTGTCATAGATACAATTCTGAAATATATATAAAAATCTGAAGTAAAGCAAATACCAAGTGGAGGTCATCTCCTTCAAGCCAGTGAGTCCAGCCCCTGTTCTTCTTCTCACCAATCTGGACACAGACAAGTTTGTCGTTGTCCCAGGTAACTAGGCTCTGTTGAAGAAGAAACAGTGTTCCTATACGTTATCTCAGTTCTGAAGTACACCTAGTAGTTAATATCCTTTTTGATAAAAAAGAGGACTAAATACTATTGTGCAGGAAAGTGAAAATAACTCAGGTTCCTGCCTCTGTATCACACTAGAAATAGTATTCTTGATAACTTCAGCCAAAGTAGCAAGATTGATCATGGCATCTTAATTCTGTAAGAACTTCTTGATTATTATTATTTTTTAATAGTCAGTCTTACCTTGCATTTCCTGTTATCCAGGCCTTTATTGTCTTCTTCAAACTCTTCTCCAATTTTGAATTGGAGCATGTAGTCTCTGAATGTGCTTGTGGTATGGATAGATAACATGTCCCCATCCTGTTTGATCACTTTCTGAGGCTTCAGCATTTTTGCTATCTTGCGTGTTGCAAAATCAATACCTTTGACAGGAGAAAAAAGGATAAGTTGTGCTCATCACCAGCCATTCTGACAGCCAGGATTTACCTTTATTGCTTCTAGAAGCGTTTCTTAAGAATAGCTTGCTATGCAAGGGTTCAATGGATTTTTTTAGTTGCTTTCTTTTTTTGTGCTGTTGGTTTGGGTCCCCCCATGCCAAACTGTTGTATGTTATACAGTTCAGTGAATGTTCTTCAAAATTTGATTTCCCCACACATACCCCCAAGAACCCCTTCTTTATTAGATACAAGGAATAATTAATACCTATTCTTTCACCCTTTTTAAAGAGGAAAGGCATTATTCAAACTAACAAGAATTTTTTGTACACTGTACCTTAGAGTCAAATGAAAGACAGTCCTAAAATTGAATTACTCAGGCTCATTTTCAGGACATGCCACTGGCTATTAAGACCTTTTGAGTGCAACTAGAAAACATCACACCTAAAATATTGCCTAGTTATCTGTAACGATCAGTTATCTTGAACATCATCCTCATGGTCTTGGTAATACTGGGCTTGAAGTATTGCTTTTAGGGTTTATTCCTATTTTTCTAGTGAATGTTTATTTAGAGGAACAAACTATCTATTTGGCAGACAATAGTTACATGCTCCAGTTTTTCGTAAGATGGGGTGTTAAATTTCATTTAAAATTCCTTTATATAGGCAGACAATATTTACTATCATGGAAAAAAGTGAATCTATTCCTTGTAAAGAAATTGGTTTGTATTCAAATTGCAGAATAGACCTTGGGAATAAATCCTCATTATGGAGTACCCTCCTCCCCCTGTGACAACACAGCAGGATGAAGAAAGGGAGAAGAGTTTTCAACATGGTAAAGCTATCAACTAGACGATTAAAGTAGGTCACCCAGCGCATATACGGATAGAAAAAAGATTGCATTCTACTTGCGCATGCAATTACCTGCAAGCGATACTGCTAGCAGTCAGCTTACACAAGTCTACAAGGCAGAAAGAGGTGGGAGAGGTAGGTGAGGGGAAGGGGATATGCAGGGTTACCTGCTGTCAGTCTATAATGAGCTTTGCACATGGAAGCTAATAGAGTACCAAGAACTTTTAGTTCTCATTACAGCTTCATTAGTATCTCCATAAAGATCTGAATGAGATAAGAGGTTAACTTCAAGCACATGAGGAAAGGGATAGTTAGAAGGACTGCTCAACAGGTCACAGAATAAGTGAAGTCTTTTGTGAGCTGTTTAAAGGTTCATGATACTAAGCAAAACAGTTGCCTTGAATTGACAAATACACAAGAACTTGTTTGTTATTTAGTAATTAACCCTAAGACATAGGGTCTATAAGTTTGTTCTGGAAAGCAAGAGAAACTTAGTAGACAGGGAGAACTCTTCCTCATCTCTGATAAAAAGTATTCAAAAGTTCTACTTTAACAAGTACCAGGCTGAGAAGTTCCTGGAACCTGCCAGGATGCCTGGGTTACAGGCTAAAATAATTGTTAATGCTATGTAATTAATCAGCAAATATCTCTCCATTGCTTTTCTGGACAAAAAAGCTTCACCAATATCTAGATTTTAGAAGAACTCGAGCATTTAAATTCAGAAGGAATCTCATGGGGGAAGGAAGAAGGATAGAATGAGGTATTTCACCTACCTAAAGCCACCATATAGCCTTCAAAATTGTCATTGCTGACAAGGTTCCAGGTTCCACTGAAATCTACAGGCATTTCTAGACTGCAGAAAGAAGTTGCAATCAACCCCTGAGCAAAAAGCAAAAATAAAGAAATAGCTTTCCAACCAGGCCTTATATGAGGAAGACTGTGGGTGGAATTACATCAGAGATCCTTTCTGATGGAGGGGAGGGGTACTGTTGCTGAGCCAATAGGTGACAGGATATTTGTGGATTAGCTTCGGCTGGGTTGGAGGGAAAAGTTCACAGTTTCTGAAATCTTTGTATGGAGCAAATGTTATTAACCCAAGAGTCACAGTACAAATGAAAAACTGGTTAAACTTCTGTCTGTCTTGTATACTTTAAAGGGAAGCACGGACACAATTTGTCATTAGTCAGATTTCTTGCGTGTATATTGGATATGGGGGTTTATGATTTGAAATCTACATATTTGTTGAAAAGGCGATCTACCCACTGCAAATTCATGATGTGTTTGTTTTAGCAGGCAGGGGTTGACTGGTAAATTGTTCATGGTACTGTATCTGCAAGTCTTAAAGTAGTACTTACGATACAGTACTAGAACTAAGTAGAATATCTCATTGGTTTACGTCTGGAGTGAATAACAGGCAGCATTGTTGTCTAGTGGCTGTAACAGGAAAGTGAAAGACCAATCGTTTTTGCATATGTTATTCTCTAATGTGACTCTCAACACAACTCTGCTGTGCCACAGTTCCATCCATTTGTGTTCTGTACTTCTGTTAGTTATATCTTAGATAAATAGACACCCAAGCACATGGGAAACATGAAGAGTGAACACCAAATTCTCTGTTTTGCCTGGTGCTTTTACCAGACAGAAAGTTTATGTAACAGCTAAGCATGAGACAACAGATCTAGAGGCCTGAGCTCTGTTCACAGTTCTACAGCTCTGTATTTATCGTTTTTTCTAAAGGAAAGAAGTCCTTTTCTAAATGAAAGAAGTCTAAAGGAAAGAAGCCCCTTTCCTTGCAATTCCCATTTAACTCCTAAAAACTGCTAATAACAGTAAGAAATTCAAAAAGTACTCATGTAGACAGAAGATGTGGCTCTCCCCTTGCTTTTTATTCTTGACGCATACAGTAAAGGGGAGATCATATGGAGCATTAATCCTGATGATGCTTTATTAGGTGCTATGCATTGTGGTAGAGTATACAGGGAGTATAGCACATGGTGCAGCTGGGAAGCTTCAATATTGGACTTTATCTTCAACGAAGTGAAATAAATTCCTTAAGTGATGACCCAGTAATATATTTTGGAAAATGAAATAGAAGAACACTTCACTTCAAAGGGAAATGATATGTGAGGAATTTGGAAATAAGACTTGAACTCCTACAGAACACATACAATTCTCCAGTCACTTGCAGTTCTTCCATCTGTGGCCACTTTTTGCAAACTGTATGCCTTATTGTGACAAAGTACATTTAAAAAGAAATAGGAATTTAATAACCCTGAAATAGTAAGCACTCTAGAATTTTGAAGTACCAGAGTTCCTCATCTGTAAAATGGGGAAAACAACAGTTCCCAAAATTGTGCATATGTTTTAAGCGTCAGCTTAATCCTACATTTTAATTTGTCAGATGGGACAGTACCAATCACAACCGTGAAGGCTACATTGAAAGAAACCCCCAAAACTGATGGACAAGGGAAATCTTAACTGCTGCTAGTAAAAAGAGAATTTGGTGTTCTGAATCTTGAATGAAAAAAATCACCTATAGCTACTACATTTACCTGGTCACTGATACAGGTCAGGCTGAATAAAAGGATAACATTTTGCATAGAAAATTGTTTCACTGAACTTTAACTACATTTTTGGAGCTGACAGTTTGACCTATATGACTCACAGAATCATGTGAGTAGGAAATTAGGACGTCAAAGCTTCTTTCCTGTTTGCAGATGGATATTGTTCTCTAACCTATACTAAACTGGGAATGGTACAGAGAAATGCAAATTAATGTTTCCCCTGGACTCCAGTAGTAGCATTTCACCCACAATTTGTTATTACGAGGTTACAATACTAAAAGAGCACTGTTGCAATACTACTGACTCTTCCAAGTAAAGAGAAGTCAGTACTAGTATAAATCCTCCACAAAAGTCTGGATTAACTTTTTAGTTGAAAATTAAGATTGTACTGATTGTCTGGGATGTGGTGCTTCTTTCTGTAAATCAGTTCTAAATCTCAAACTAAGATATATAGAGGATACTCAGGTAGCTATTTCAAGACTAAGCCAAGGATCTGTATCTAATTTTGTGAGAACTCCCTAATGTCCTGGCCACCTCCTGTGATGGTTCATTTCATCTTCCCTTACAAATTCCCCAATTTTCCTTTTTTTTGTGGAAAGATATTTTTTCCATCTCCATCTTAATTGTTGTGCAGCACTGAGCATATAAAACATTTCTGCCAACGATGTGGCCTCATTACAGAAGTAAATTAAATGGTTCCTACTGCTGTTGCAGTATTTGTAAAATAATTTGAATTTGAATTACTTACGTGGTATAAGGACCCTATGTTCTCTTAATAGAGTAGAACCAAAAGCAATAACGTTAAGAAAGCAAGCCTCACTTTTCTTGCAGAATAGCTGTGAATGCATTACAACTCTTTCATAAAGAAGTTCAATGAACTGCATGATTCACAAACCTTACATTTACAAGTATATACATTCTCTCTTAGATTTAGTCCACTCTTGCAAGTTTTACTACTTGAACATTTCAGAATATGACACCTCACTGACTGTGATGCTGATACTTAGAACTGATTGGAACAGCAGATTGTCAGTATATGTTTACTTCTAGTGTTGTAATAGGGAGATTTCCGGATCCCACTGGTAAAACAAAAGATCAATATTCACCACAATTTTTGAACAATATTCTGTTTTGTATAGACAAAACAATACTGACATCATTACTATTAAAAGTTATGCAGTCATCAAACATCAGATTTGGTTAATGATTAAAATTATCATATTGCATGCAATTTATTTTATTGAAAGACCCATCACATAAAACTACATTAAAACCCAGTGAAATAACTGTCTGAAGATCACAGCTTTATAAACATGCAGTTAAATATGCAGTTTCTCTAGAATTATACAGTGCACCAATATATACCAGTGTCATTATTTAGAAGAATAATCCTAAAGTGTAGTTTTACTCTGAAAAGTGACCACATAAATGGGGTGCTTTCCTACTGGAAATATCTGCTCTGTTTATTCAGAAGCACACTAGTTGACGTGCATGCTGAAAACAAAACTTTCCTGCTCTCTGTTCTTGTCAACCATTAAGACAGACAACAGACGAAAGAGTAACAGAGATCTTATCCTTTCACATGCACCATCAATAATACAGTTTATCTTCAATGGCAGTTTGATGCTAAGGTGTGACAGAGGGGCTTAATATGTCCTTCAGTGCCTTTGTAACTGTTGATGATACATGAACCCAGCCTCATTATCAAAAGACTGTGTAAGTTTGCCTAAGCTCTAAGGGAAAAAATGGCAGACTGAGCACATTTGATGCAGAAATCACCAAGGGAAAAAAAAATAAGATCTGTGATGCTACTCTATGTCACAGTAGAGTTACAGATGACCTTCTAAGCTGTGCCTTGATTTTGTTACACTAATGATCTCCTTGTACATTCTCTGTAGATGGCGTGCCTTTGAAGAGGGGGAGTTAGAGAGTGACCGTGGTGGAACTCGGCTGCCCACCCGAGAAAAACCACCACAGATGGCCACCTTTACAGGCTAGACCTAGCAGAACAGAGGTTCTAGTACATGGTAATTTTATAATATTGTGGGGCTCCAGGTTTGTATGTGTGATCCTAGCTCCACTGCATGTTACATGTTCTCCCACTAGAGTCTTTACTCTCCAGTTGGGTTCTATATGAGCCCTGCACATTCTAAGGCAACCCGTGATTGTTTGGCTGTGTTTGGCTTCTGGCTTCCAGATTCACCCTAAGCTCTCAGTGAAGCCCACACCTCTGCATTAGTTTTTGGGAATCACCTGCCAGGGAAGGAGGATGACAGGTTGTCACAGTTATGATCCTAAAGCAAGTTCATGGTTCTAGACTTGCCCACCAGCACCTACGCTCTGCACACCAAGAACTTCATGTTCTGTTGGCTTTGTTGATCTGAAAAATGTGAACAGATTTGTCTTGAGGAGATAGTATGAAAAAGCTGTTGACCTGTTAGGTAGCGTCTTGGAAACCTTGACATTTTTATTAAGGCACATAATCCAAACTAAAAATGGGATGACAGCAAAGAAAGGGAGGTAGAATTATATTACCATGACATTCACAGTGCCTCTTTAGTTTATATTCACTTAATACAGACAGTATGTTTTTAGATTCTAAACCAGATTTCCAGCAAAGAAAAACATTTCACTTATGAACAGTCCTAAGTGTCCTACTATTTCTTTTCAACTCCACTAACATAAAAACATATCTAGCTATATACATTTGGCTCAAAAGTAAAGGCTCATTTATTATTTGAAATAAAGGGACAACTGTCTGAGAATCTGCAATGACACTATTATTAACTTCTTTCCATTAAATCAGTGGCTATAAACCAGTTTCTGAAGTAGGTCCCTCCTCTTGTGAGAAACATTGTTGAACTGAACCTACAGCTCTGGAAACATGAATGGGAAAGTAAAGCACAAGGCATTTTGGGGAGCAAACTGTGTGAGAGCAAGTAAACGGGCTTCATATTTGAAAGGCAGGCAACTAAAAGCATGATCTATCTAGTGCCATTTCAGCCAGGAGTAAATTTTTCCCTTCCAGGGTATAGCTAAATCATTTCTTTAAGTTGCATCATATGTTAGCAACTTAAAAAGTAATAATAATTATAGGGATTTACTATCAGTAAGTGGTACATTTTGAAATGAAATGGCTTTATTACTTACAGCACAGTTATTAAAAATATTTGTGTTCCTATTTTATAAATAGCAGTCAGAGCGGTCTGAGTTAAAACACATCAGAACATTTTCATTTGTTCTGTTCATCAATTTGTATTCTCATATACCACTGTGAATTCTTGTATTTAGTTCATGAACTGTGACAATATGCTTAAAAGTGAAAATCTTCTAACTGTATTTTTAAAAAGGATTGTGTAGGCCCAATTCTTAAGCAAACCAAACCTCAACAGCAACTACATGTCTACTAAAGCCACAGAATTTGCCTGCTATTTAATAAAAAAGTCACCAAAACCACACAGGCAAATAAAAACTAAAGAAAAAAACCATTTTCCTCTACTGAACTAGTACCTTTTCACAGCAGAAAGTAAATTCGCTGTATAGTGCCTGTTAGTTCTTGGAATCACTTGCATATTTTTGTAAGGGAGCTAAGACAACCCCAGCATTCTTGTCTTCACTCTCTGGATTATATAGATTATTTTTTTCTATGTATGCCTGAACTACATCAGGCACTAGGTAACGAATGCTCTGGCCTCTCCGCAGTGCTCTCCTGATCCTGGTGGAGGAAATGTCATTTGTGATCCATTCTTCCACAAGGTGAATATTATTCTTATGTCTCCACAAGATATCAGATTCGTAGATGAATTTCTGAACGTTGCTTCCAGCCCTACTGATGCATACAAGGCCATGATTTTGCACAATTTCAGTGATGTCCTCCAACTTCCACAGGTTGGGGATCCCAAAAGATTCCAGCACGTCACTTCCACAAAGCAGTTTAATCTGTGGGGTACCTTAAAAAGAAAAATAAATGAGAAGCTGGGCTTGGTTTAGGCCACCAGATTTTAGCTAGCTTGATGGGGACATTTAATATCTAGGCCAACTCTTCCCATCTTGGTTAAGATGAAATTAAAATAAAAAAAAGATTCAGAGCATATAGTTTACAATTAGTAGCCTTAACACAGGGTTTCTCTGAAAAAAGGTTATGGAAGCCTTTTCATTCAAGAGGACCAGAAAATATACTCTAATATGCTTATTTAGCTTTGGGGTGAGTCAATCAAAGGATCAAAGTAAAAGAAAATCTAGAGAGGATTTCAGAATAGCTAATTACGAAGGGATACTATAATGGTTTTAAAACTTTATGTGACACTCCATAGAGTTACAGAAGAGGAGCTAGCTTTTGCATGGCAGGGGGTGGAGGGGATTGCATAAAAGGAAAGAAAAAACAAGCAAAAACCACCTATTTATGCTTTGGGATCTAGATGAGTAACCTTTTTCGCTAAAATCATAAACAAGAAGTAGCATAAAAAAATTACTCATCAGCACAATTCCCTTGAAATAGCAACTATTGTTAAGCATTTAATTTGCAAATAGACTTAACTTTTTATATCTGGACTCTGATTTTTTTTTTTAATAGGCTCGTGTCTATTTGGTTCCTGTTTCCTCTTCCGTCCTGGCTTTGTTAAAGGTAAAGCATTCTGCGGACTATTAGTGGGATCAGAAGACAAAAGCTTTTGATGATGGTACCTGCAAAACAGAGGTATTTTAGATATTTTAAAGATGCAAGAGAATATAGGGAAGAGTATTATCTACTAAATAACCTTTCACCACTTCCTCTTGTAGTGTCTTCACAGAAAACCCATCCAAGAACTGATCTGCTGAAAGAAGGGCTTCTGAGAGTTGGCTTATAAGATCGTAAAAGTGCAAAGATTTCAAAGCAACAACTACAAGGTTTGTTTCCTTGTTTTTAAAGAAAAAGAAGAACCTCAGTTAAGTAGCAGTGACTGAAAGAGCGAAAAACATTAAATAAATAAATAAATAAATAAATGCCTTTAGATGATTCTCATGCCAACCTTTAAATACACAAATGGGCAGCCTAACACAAACAAAATCAAATGAGGGAAGCTTGCATAGCTTATGCCCACCCTATTTTAGTCTCTTTTCTTTCCTTGGGAATATCTTTTCAGCACAAAAACTAAATAGAGCCTAAGAAAAAATATACGATCTTAAAAATTGTTCACAGGCACATTTTGTGTACGTTTAGGACTAATATTGCAATCCTTCATTTACAATGTTTATACAAATAGTATTTTTGACTTCACTGAGTTTATTCACATGATTTGGGGTTAGTTTAACTTGTAATAGCTAACACCATTCCTTATTATTCTACAGGTTCTTGAGACTTTTTAGGATTTTGCAGAAGAATACCTTAAAACTTTTACTGTTTCCAACCACTCACTCTGGGTGCTTTCCCAGTCATCAACTTCCACCCAATCTGAGTTTTTAGTAGCTAATTTTGCCATGGTTACTCGGTGATCAGCACTGATCAGACCTTTCTTCTTATATGCGTCACTTACTGGTGAAATTATTCCTTTGATTACTTTGTATTTTCCTGTGGGGAAGAAAAACGCATATCACACAAGAACATGAAAAGTGGCTGAGCAGATGTTATTTCCACAGTACTGTATTTAAACTATTACACACTCATTGTTCACTGCAGTCTCTAAGAACATCAGTGACAGCTCTAATAACTAGCCCAGTGGAAAAGTACGGTATATTTCTGCCACTGTACAAGGACGCACAATTAAATATTCAGTAAGAAACATAAGAAAGATATATCTCTATGACATCTACTCATGCCTTTCTAATTTCAGAAAGAAAAACTATAAAACCAGTGTTTTAGTTTGTTAGAATTAGTAAAAGGCAGCAAATAAGTGAGACTGTATTTAGCCTACAGGAGTCAGTAGGATACATACTCATACTAGCTTCAATACCTAATTAGTTTTCCAAAAATATCTATCACTGTCAAACAGGCATAAACAAAATATTCACCTTAACATATAAGTGTCTGGATAGAGAGCTGTTTTAAATGATATAAATTACCATCCTACCTGTTTCATCAAAATAGTCTTTAGCCAGCTCAAATAGCCTGAGATGCATGTTGGTAATGGGATTAAAGGACCCACAGGCCAGCAGTATTACTTCAGTCTTCTTGTCGGGATCTTCCATAGCCATTCCTCACAGCTACTGAGCCAAGAGGAGAATGTTGGGCCTAGTTACTGCAAGAGAGATTAAAAATAGTTATTTCTACTTATTTGTGCTGCCAATAAGCAGATGATTTCAAGGGCAAATTGATCACCGTATTTTCCTTCCATCAGCATTTGGCCTGTGATCATTCATGTGATACTGCATTATCCAGCTTTTAAGAGATTAAAACCACTGTCTCTAGTTCTTCCTTGTTATTCCTGAATAGAACGCAAGGAGGACGACATATGTAACAGATATGTGAACCTAACTTTGCCTTGTCCATGTATTAGCTTGGCAGTTGCAATTCCTTCCTATACGCAAGAGAAGGAAGCACCTTTAAGAAGTTCCTTAAAAATGGGCAGCTCACCAAAAGAGAGGCCAGTGTACTGCCCACTCTAAAGAAAAGCAGCTTGTGAAAAAAAAACAAACAAACAAGCAAATAAAAACAACCAAAAAAACAACCAAAAAATCAGGAGGAGAGATTATTAAGGTCTCCAACTTCAGGACAAACTTTATTAGAATGTCTTTTTTTTTTTTCAGATGCTAATGCCAATCAACTGCCAAGAGACATGTTTGCAGGGAACTTCCTTACTTCTGGTGCTTATAGAGGGGAACAGAACATTCTCTGAAAGTTCCCAGTGCTGCTGATGTACTTTGCAGTGAATATTTTCAGCAAAATCTACATAATAAACATTATATTGAATTAAATTCTGGAAGAGAGGAGGGTTAACATTTCTTTGTTCAGGATTTATTTACATTTCACATGTTCCTAGTATGCAGAAAGACAGTGCTATGGCCTAAACATGAAAACAACCAATCTACTTGGTTTTGTGGAAAGTGGGTACTGTGTATACCAGTGGAACTAATGATAGAAGAAAAGTGAATTTTAAAAAGTTTAGTGAAAGCTGCAATTAAATACCTTTTTTTCCCCTTTTTAAAAATACAGCAGCACTGTTTCAATTCTGCAACTTGAGTTTCAGAAAGGTGTTTAAGAATTGGGGAAAATAAGGAAATTTCACCACTCGTCTTTTTAATTTCTCCTCCCACTGCATGGATTTTTGCTCCTCAGTGCTTCATGAGAACATTCTGGCTTGCCAAGATGGTTTCTCCTAGGCTGGCCCTGAACAAGCACATGAAAACTGGAATATATTATGGGCCATTCTCCTGCTTGTTACTGTTTGTGAGATGTCTGAGGCATTTGTGTTGAGCACTGAATAGTCTGCCATTATTTCTACAGCACAATCTGCCTGGAAAAATCCCACAAGGTCAGCCTCACGATCAGTCTTCTTTGCAAAGAAACAGCAATGCTCGGTGCCGCCACAGTGGTGATATATCTCATCACAGCTGAATCTTCTAACAGCTCCTACCTACTAACATCAAATAGCCCTTGAATAAAAGGAAATCCTGCAAGGCATCTTATGAGGTACATTTTGCAAGTTTTGGTACTTTTCTGTGCTTTTGAGTTTCACAAACTTTTAAAATATTCTTTATTATTGCAGAGTAGTTCAGCATTTGAAGGGTTTGGTGTTACTTGGAATGCAGTCTTCACAGGGACATCAGCTAGAAGAGTTACTATGGGAACAGGCAAGGAAAGGAGTTGGACTTGCCTTTGTAATGCATAAAGCCCCACTTGCTAAAGAAAGTGACTCATACTGCAAATTGGAAAAGGATTGATTTTCTGCTTTAAAAAAAAAAAGTAAGGGAAAAAAAAGGAAGATTTTAAGGTGAAAATGTATAGTGCCTTCTCTGGAGTTAGTCAAACGTCCTTGTTCATCCTTTTTTGCACTCTTTAGAAACAGGCAGGTATTGCATCATAAAATCACCTTGTAGCACTGCATATCTGCATAGAAATTAAGAACGTAACAGTATGCCCATACCCTCAGCCTCCCAATCTGCGTTGACATCCTCTGTCTAGGACCATTTGCATAGAAAACAGCTACATGGCTGATGTGGAGAACAGCGCAGATGACAAGAGGTATTGTGATTACTGACGCTATTTTGTCATGGTTATACACAGCATAGTACCTACAGAGCTGGGACCTGCTCTGTACGAAATGACCTTCATACAGCTCTAACTCTTTGGTATGAGCTATGTGCACAGTCAGTTAAGTGTGGTTTGTTTCACAACACTGCAAACAGCCACATCCGTTATTGTTCCCTTATATCAAGTACTAAATAAAATGTTAGTAAAATCTCTCTGTAGAGACTTTAAAAGTAACAAGGTAAGGCTGTGCTCAGTCAATGTTTCTGTAAGCACTGGATGCCGTGGATCATTTTCACTTTTTCATAAGGAAAAAAATGTGCAATGTAATGTATATGATCCTTTACATGTATGTTTACATAAAATCTCAGCATGCTTATACGTGATTTCATGTAGTGTGCACCACTTGCAGCCCTGACACTCGACATGTATTAGCACAAACCCCATCAAGATGTGCCTACAGCAGATTTTGGCAGTCCTGAAAACCAAGCTGTTCGCTTCCATGGGTGCGCAGGCAGCGTGGTGAGTCCGCCTTGGCCTACCACCTTTACATTTCCGAGGCAAACACTCATTTATTAAGAACAGCCGAAGAAATAGAAAGATTCAGACGTATCACACTGTCAGCGTGCGGAAGGAAGCTCCTGCTGGCAGCTGCCCCGCGCTGGGCCCGCCGCTGCCCGGCCCGTTTCAGCAGCCACCCCCTCCACGAGAGCCCGGCCCCCCCTGCCCGGCCCCCCCGGGTCCCCTCGGTCCCTCCCCGGCCCCCCGGAACCCCCGTCTCTTACCGCCCGGGGCCTCCCGGCGCCCAGAGCCGCAGCGGGCGGCGCCATCGCAGTGGCCCCGGCGATCCGGAAGCGGCCCCGCGGCGCCCCGCTCCCGGCCTGCCCCAGGTGAGGCGGCGACACGGGGCCGGGCGGCGGGAGGGCACCGGGGGGATCCGTGTGGGGCTCGGGCCCCTCTCCGCGCTCCCGGCCCTGCCTGCGGGCAGCCCTGCGGCCCCCCTCCCTGCCCTGCGGAGCCGCAGGCCGGGCGGTGCCGGCCTTGCTTCTCTTCCCCGTCTCCTCCCTCAGCCCTTCGCGTTTACCGCTCGTCTCCCGCCGTGGCCGCGGGAGGGTCGTGTCTCCTCCCCGGGTGACTTCCAGAGCCGGGGCGAGCCGGTGGCATTCGTGCAAGTGCTGGGAGCCGGCTGCTCAGTACCGGGGGAGCCGGCGTGTCGCCCGGGTGCAGCCTTCGGATCGTTGCGCTGAGGCCACTTGGCCTATTTAATATCCAAAGAAGTGCGGATTTTCTCTAGAACGTTCTAGTTTTCTACGGCTAATGGTTTCAACTGGGGTGTTTACGTGCTTCAAACTCCTAAATTCGGGTTGTTGTCTCTTAAGTAGTTTCCCAAGGGGCAGTTGTAGAGAAGGCGAAGAATAAAAATTGAGGAGTTTTAGGATGCAAGGAGATGGCCTCAAGATGTGCCAGAGGAGGATTAGGTGGGATATCAGGAAGAATTTCTTCACGGGAAGGGTGGTTAGGCGCTGAAACAGGCTGCCCAGGGAAGTGGCAGTCGCCATCCCTGGAGGTATTAAAGAGACATGGACTTAGGGATGTGGTTTCCTGGTGGACTTGATAATGTTGATGGTTGGGCTTGATGACCTTAAGGGTCATTTCCAACCTAAAGAATTCTATAAGAGCCTGCTGTTTCATATAAAGAGGCCTGAAGTCATTAGTAATTGATGCTAGGTTTTGGAGTCATTTCTATGTGATATAGCTGTTTGAGTTACTATCTTGGTGTATGATTTCATGCTAGAAAAAGAATGGTCCTGTAGACCCAGCCTAATATTCCAGTATTTCTGTTGCTGGGATCTCGAAGTGCTTTTATTAGACATTCCGTCATCAATATGTTGGTCAATTGGATCACTTTAAAATATGTTCTAAGGTGTTGATACGTAACAGTAACACGTTCTTTCTCCTAGGAGTGTTATGTAACAACTTCAGATTTTCTTATGAAAACTGAAAATGGCTTCAAGAGGAACAACAGAGACCACTAAACTAAAACAGAACTTGGAAGAGCAGTTGGATAGGCTAATGCAGCAGCTTCAAGATCTGGAGGAATGCAGGTAATAGAAGTAGATGCTTTCCTCTTAAATGGGAATATTTTTCCTAAGTGGTTGGCAGAAGGGAACTGTACCTTTCAAAAGTCTTGTGTTTTTTTGTTTTTGCTTTGTGTTTTGATGTGTCTTTATTTTTTAAAAACTATGATAGGGTGTTAGTATTAGGTAGTAAAAGTGATGTGGAAAAAAACATTTTTTATTAAGGTCATTCTATTGTCTTGAGGAAAATGAGGGCAAAAATACTCATTACTATTTTCTCTGAAATTTTATATTTCAGTGGGACTTGTTAACTTGCAGTAGCTGTTCACAGAATTCTCAGTTTTCATATATGCTTTTTTAATAGCAGTTATTTGCTTTTGTGTGCTTTTATTTTGCTTTGTCTTATAATTACAGATTTGGTTGTGTATTTTTTTCCGTGGTTTATTTAACATCTTCATGTGATACTCCTGACTCTTTCGGTCTTTGTAGGCTAGTAAAATTTGAAATAGATGGAATTGCCAAGGAATTTTTTTTTCCATCTCATTAGTGGTACTTAAGCATCCTGTCTGGTTTTAGATGCTTTCTCTGGCTATAATTCTAACTAGCCTAAGCGATACATATTTAGTGTATTTTCAAGAACAGTTCTGTGTGTCATTCTTCGAGTTTACCAAGGCTTAAACAGCAGGATTAAGGGCTGACGTTTTTTTTTTCCCTGAATTGCTTGATGGTTTTGGGGTGAAGAGGTGGGCTTTTCAGATAATTTGATCCATCTTACCTTTAAGTAAGGCAATCTCACAGCATTTTTTTGTTGAGATCCCAAATAAATTTTTAAATGTTGCACCATGTGTTTAGTACCTTGTAGTTGTCAGTGTCTTTTTAATGCAAGTGAATTTGTACAAGCAACACAACTGCATGGACAACTATGAAGAGGTGCAAAAACAAGAAGCAAACTCATATTCATGAGCCAAATAACAGCTAAGAGGCCTAGAAGCAGAATAACGTGAAGTGATGTGAATATTTTTATTGCTATTTGAGGATATGTGCTTCATGATACACCCTGATGTCCTTTTTTTCCATATTACATCTCAGCTTTAATCCTGTGATTTAATACGTTTTGTTGGCTCTTCTTTAGAGAGGAACTAGATGCAGATGAGTATGAAGAAACAAAGAAAGAAACTCTAGAACAGCTGAGTGAGATCAATGACTCACTGAAGAAGATTATGTCTGGAGATATGACTTTGGTGGATGAGCTCAGCGGCATGCAACTGGTAAAGATGATTCTTACTCAGATCTGTCTGACTGATGTGTTATTAAAAGTAGGTTGTATTCTGCTTGGACTCAGCGAAACAGGAAATAGATCTAAGTGGTCTATTATAATATCTATACAGGGGCACGTGAAACCTGCATCTCTGCACTGAATGTTTTTATTATTTAATGTATGTGTACATATTAAAAACTTGGTTAGGTCTCTTCATTTTACAACAGGAGGGGAAAAACAGTATCAGTGATAACACTGTAGAAGAAAAAATGTGGGAAACTGCAGGGCCTGAATATTAGAAAAAGTTACTAAATAATTTAAAAGGTGTGAGAGACAATCCAGGACAATATATGGTGAGAAACGAAGTTCTTGCCTATTTGTTAAGAAGGGTAAAGATAGCATTTCATATGCTCGTATCACAGGTTTGTATTTCAGAGAGTCATCCCAGTCCAAATGAAAAGACCAATGGTGACTGTAAATTCAAGTTCTTCTGGTGTATTGATCTTATTTTATGTCAACTTCTAAACTTTTGATCCATTTTCTGTCTTTTCAAGTGTTTAATGAAAGCATGGTTTGTTCCTTCTGAGCCCTATGTTTTGAGTTCTGTTTCCAGAGAAATGATGATTTGTCGAAAAATAACTGTGGTGAGATTTAATATAATAGCTCTGATATTCTGTAGAGTATTTTGAATAGCAACAGGAGATTGACCTCATCAATTACATTCTGCTTACTCTTAGAAGAACTGTAATTGTCAGTGCGGGCATAAAAACTGCTTAAGATAGCACAGCACATTCACTTGTGTCCTGATAATATCAGGAAGATGTTGGAAATTTAATTAAGACCTGGACTCTAATTAAAAGTTCCACATCTTTTTCTCAGAATAATTGCACCAATTAGTGGATTTTTCAAGCCCTGCGTAAATGTTGGATATTTTTTTCATCTAAGTTCTGTGGTTATGCAAACAAAGAAAAGCTCTCTTATCAAATGATGCAGAGGATACTAATGATGCTTTCCAGCCTTCATTAATCTTGTCATGCAGCTATAGTTTATGATTGCTATTAGTTCTGGTCATTCTTGTTCTTTTCCTTGCAGGCAATACAAGCAGCCATCAGCCAAGCATTTAAAACTCCAGAAGTAATTAGAATGTTTGCAAAGAAACAACCAAGGCAATTGAGGACAAGGTTGGCAGAGGTGAAGGTTTCTGTTTTACTTTAAGAACAGTTTATTAGAACTAGACTTATTTAAATTTGTAATGATTGCAAGGAGAGTACCAAGTGTGTTAGGAAACTTGGTGATGGCATCACGAGGAGATAAAGAAGTTATCTTTCAGTTTGTCCAGTTTCGAATGTTCATTGTGGTAATGGGGACAACAATGTATATGAGTTGTTCTCTATCTTGCTGTTTCAAAACAAAAATGTGGTTAACAAAAAGTGAGCTGAGTATAATTGCAGATGGAAGATGTGAAGAGTTTGAATCTAGAATTGTGTTGGGGGCATTTGAGTGCGTTCGTGTTTCAGATTATGACTGAACTTGAGATTTAGATTAAGTGAAATGTGATTCCCTTGTGTATCAGTGATGTGTGAATCCATAATTTTGGATTAGAAGAGTTTCAAGTCTTTTATTAGAAGAATTTCAAGATCAGAGACATTGAGAATGCTAATGTCAGGTGCAGAGTATCTGGAGAATGTCAGAAAAAATGTGCAGCCGTCTTTTAAAGTATAGTTAGGTCTGTCCCTTACTTCCATGGGTACCGTGCTTACTGATGGTATGTTTAGGCTGTTGCAGTGGTCATGCTGTTTTATTGAGTGAAACTACTGGGATGTTTATATGATTTGACTTTTTATTTCTTGGTATACAGATGGACAGAGACTTAATGGTTGGGAAATTGGGACGAGACCTATACACGCAACAGAAAGTTGAAATCCTGACTGCCCTCAGAAAGCTTGGTGAGAAGGTAAAGTGTTAGTATGAAAGCTAGTTGATGAATAGACTTTTTTATCTATATAATGAAGACAAATCTGATATATTAAAATAAGAAATTACAACTTTTTTTTAATGAACAAATCCTAAAATGTAGCTTGCTTTCATAGCAAACGTCTTGAAGCACTCACTACTAAACATGCCAAATAATATTGTACATTTATATAAGACTATTACTGTCTTTGTTGGGCCATAGGAGTGAATCACGTAGAAGCTCATACAAGATGATGATACGAAAGCTGCAATACGAGTCTTTTACTAGCTAACTACCGCCTATCCACCTAGCAGGGACTGTCAAAGACTTTTGACACACATCGAGCTTCAACTCAGTTCTGTATTGTTGATAATATCTCTTCCTTGGTGTGAGATATATACATTTGAGAGGTAGATGTTAAACGTTTTATTTCCCCAATAATCGCATCAGTGTGCAGAACAATCCTGTTGTTTTTTTTTTTTTTTGTGTGTGTGTGTGTGGTGTGTTTTTTACCGCTAGAGGGAGGAAGAGAAGTTATTTCTTTTTGTTGAAGGTGTATGAAGAAAATGAGTTGCTGTGTATCTCTGTAGTTAAACTTTCCTAGTAAATGAGAGAATGTGATAGAAAATATCAAGTGTGGTACTAAAGGGAGGTACGTTCCAGGTAGGTGATACTAGCAAGTGCTTTCCGTCAGAATATTGTTCTTGTTAGACTGTCAAAGGAAAAAAATGTTTTGGAAACATTTAATTAAGATTCGCATCTAATTAAGATTGTGAACTGAATGTGTGAAGTTACCTAGACCTGGCGTGAGTTCCTTGGGTCACCTCAGACAAGCCACTATGTTACGCTTTGACAGCCTCTTTATCTTTTAAAATGATCAGTAACCTACTTCACAGAGGACTTCCCAGGATAGCGGTTTCACATCTATTCTGAATGTGACAAATGTTGGTAAATATTACGTGCTTGTCTGCACTGTACTGCAAAATGTTAGGTAGTTCGATGCTTGCTTATGAAATACAGCAAAGGCAGGTAACTAGTAGTTTTTCCCCTACATCTGTCATAATTCTCAATGTTTGTACCTGATGTTCTATTGTAGCCTGTACTTTTAATTGTTAAATTGACACAATTGCTGTGGGTAGTTTGACACATTTAATTCTTCATCACTTTAATAAGGATGTATATCTGAGGTACTTAAATGAGTGAATTTTAACTTAGATATCTGAACCTTTCAAATGTAGGTTATTGCTTCGTTATTGTAAATATTTTATGGGCATCTGTCACCAAGCCATCAGAACACAAACATAAAAGCAAAATCTACATGTGTAAATGTCACTGATGGTTCACAGCACTTTAAAGGAAGAGACGGTTTTCTAGGTCACTGACTCTTAGTGTGGTCAAAGCTGGCTGTGGCTCTGTTTTGGCTTTTGTCAGTAGATGATAGGAGGTGAGCTGAGAGCTTAGCTCATTAGTGTATGGACCGCATGACAAAAAAAGTGGTTTGCATCCTTTGGCTAGTTTTGGTACAGAGATGCAGGGTGACCATTTCATCAAAAATTATCACTGGAGGGCTTGAAAACTTAGTGGTGCATACACTGTCCTTTCTGGACTGACAGAGGATATTGAGGAAGGTAATTCAGTGCAGGGCAGTAGCTTGCGTTTTTACTTTGGCTTTTAGTATTAGATAAAACTGCAAATTGATAATCCCTGTAAGCTGTCATATTTCATGATATAGATGATGGGAGTATGGTGGGGATATGCATAGTTAAGGTATCAAGTTCAGTTCGGCCTTTTTTGATTAAGCTGACACCTGATGAGGAGACCTTCTTGTCAGCAAACGCTGGTGCAGCCCTGAGCCAGTTTGAGAAAGTCTCCACTGACCTTGGTAAGTTTTCATTCTCATAAATTCCAATTTCTTTGCCTCTTCAAACAGTGATAAATAGAAATACCTGTGATTCTCTATGAAACAGAAAATACAAGCAAAAAATTCATGCCATTAAATTCTGACATGCGTTTTTCGATTTTATTAACAATGAAACTCTGATACACTGTCCATGAGGGAAAAGAAATGCAGCAAATAAACTCAGTGCCAAAAAGCCACAAAAAGGCAAGTGTTCCACATAATGCTGAAGCCTTGAATGCCCTGTCTCAAGTAGACATATCACTTGTACAGTTAAACAATACTTTTTTGCATTAATGACTCCTCAGGAGAGCCTTTTCCTCTGCTTGATGCAGAGAACCCTGCAATTACTGGCACACTATCAAAATAGAGCTTTAAAGCACTCTTCTTGCCATGATTGTTGTAATTCTAATCATGTTGACAAGACCAAAAGTTCATGTATAATATGCATTAAATAAGCATGACACTTCATTCTATTTTTACTGTTAGAATTGTGATGAAAGAGCTATGAATGGCAGGAATGTGCCAGACTATGTCAGGGTACAGATGAACTAGTTCTGTGACCGAACTCTCAGTACTCCTCTTTCTGAGTGCAGGCAAGGTGGGAACCCTGTTGATCAAAATGGTGCTTCATTAGCAGCTCTCTACATAGTTAGCTTTGGAGCTGTCCAATCCAGTATATCTCTGCTTTTTCTTTTTATGAGCTCAAGTGTTCTACTTTTCAAAATGCAGGTTTGATTTCTTTTGATTTCAAATGTTTTGCTTGATTTATATTGTATGTAAGGAAATTCTCTAAAATACAATTTCTACTAATACTGAAAATATTTTTCCTTTCACAGGATCAGGAGACAAAGTTTTTGCTCTAGCAAGTTTTGAAGTAGAAAAGGCAAAACAATGAAGAGGTGTGTGAGGCTCGAGTATCTCCAGTTGTCAGCAGCATTGGACTTCTGTCATTGTAATTGTTTTTTCTATTTTTAAGATGTTGCAAAAAAAAAGGGGCAAAACCTATCAACAAACCCTAAATCTCCTGGGTTCTTGAACAGAAGATATGAAGTAAAAAACCTTAAAGTGCACTTGGTAACATTGGTGTCTGTGTACCTCTCAGTAACGTAAGTTCTGAGGCTAAACACTAAGTGGTACTCTAAAAACAAAACCTTGTTATGACTGTCTTTGAAAAGAATCGGCTATTTTCAACTCTTCTGAATGTGTATTTCTCTAACTATTAAATACGTTTTTTTTGCATGTGGTTGTACCAAGCAGATCTTTTTTCAGGAACAGTCCTAATGAATGAGTTATTTTTTGGGTGATTATTTAAGTTGCTCTCGAGTCGTCTTAATTTTTGTCTGGGCCCCCTGCTAAGTATTTTATACTAGGAATGCATTGCATCTTTTAAAAACTGACATAGCTTATTTGAAGTACCATCTTTCTACAAACTGTTTGCAGAAGACCCAAAATGAGACTGTATGCTGATCGTTGGCCCTTGTCTGCTTGTTTACTGTGCACATGAATGAGTGTCATTGTGTCCCAGCTTTGATTGACAAACAATGGAAGCCCTGTAGAGAGACTTCTGGAGAAATTTAACCTTCTGTGTTGAAATGACAGGGCATTGCAAGGAAATGGCAATGAGAAGCCCTTTCTGTGACCTCTTATTTGAGCTCTCGGTGTATAACTGCATGCTACCATTATTTCCCAGGATTTCTGAGATAGCATGGAATAACTTTAAAGTAGAAACAAATTAAAAAAAAAAAAGGGTGGGGGGAAGCTCTCGTTAGATGATTGATGCAACTGTAGCTGTCTAATTATCAGGTGGTGGTGCTGAGCAGAGAAGAAGGTCAGTGCTTCCACAAGGAAGTTAGAATCCTGAATAGTTTCAGATTATAGGATGATTTAAAATCTTGTATTGTTGAATTTTTAGCTCTGATTGAGGAGAAACTACTTGGGACTCTAGATCTGTGTTTAACACTGATAAATTATTTTTTATATTTCTTTGTAAAATCAATATTAGGGATCTTGTTCTTCCAGAACTGGCAGCTTCATGTTTTAATTCAGCACTATTTCTCCTTATTTTATCACTAGCTGAAGAAAAAGGATATGAATAGAATACAAAAACCTCTGTGATCGTCTTAGCTGTTAACAATTGCATCTTTTACGTCTTAACAGAAAGAGGAGAAAAGTTTGGCTTTTTTATGAGTGTTGCTTCTGAAACTAGAAGCAGTAAATCATAATATTTTTTTTACACAGTGTAGCTGCATGTAGACATATCTGTTCAGCTTTCTGTTTCTGGCCCATTCAAAAATAAGCAATTCAAAAAGAATTCAAATATTGGATAGTTTTTGGTCATTTGGACTAGATGTTGTAACAGGGAGTTAGCACCTCCTTTCTTTGGAGAACTTCAAAAGTGGAGAAAGCACGTGAAGCATCATTGGCAAAGGGAGCATTTGGCTGCAAGAGAATCGACGTGCTGTTAATACAATACTGGGAGGGGGGCAGAGCACTGGGGCAGGTTTCCCATAGAGGTTGTGGAGTCTCCTTCTCTGGAGATATTCAAAACCCGCCTGGTTGCCATCCTGCGCAACCTGCTCTAGGTGATCCTGCTCGGCAGGGGGGTTGGACTGGATGATCTTCAGATGTCCGTTGCAACCCTCTCCATTCTGTGATATGGCACCTGTCAGAGAATGTGTAACTAGCCAGTTGCAGACAGACAATTCCCCTTCCTGTAAGATGGGGCAGAAATGTGTCAAGAGACGAAAGCTACCACTTTGCTGCTTATACTCCACATATGATGTTTTTTTCCCAAGTGATAAATTTGTATTTCCTTAAACAAGAGCAAAGTACATAAGCAAATAACCAAAGGCCACGCTGTTTATTCTAACTTGCCAGAAAATAATATTAAAAAGAGGACATTTTTGTATTGCAAAGCTGATAGGACAACAACATTGGTGATAGTCAAAAAATAGGCAGTGTGCCTATTTAAATTTTAAGCATGTTTCTGAAATTGTGGCTCTTCATTCAGAGGTTTTGTCTGTCATGGTAAAAGCAACCTCCTAAAAACATGATTTTAAGTTTTGAGTTTCTGTGAACCCATTAGGAACCTTGACAAGCTAAACGTTTTACTGAATTGTTGTTGAATTAAATTTATCTTTTTCCCGCTGCTCTGTAAAATGTAGTAACTCCTGTCACAGTAACTTTGTTGCTAGAAAGAAAAGAATGGCAATAACACTGGGAAGAACTCCTAGGGAAAAAATTATATAGATTCCATCTTGCTAGTGCTTTGGGTTATAAAAAAAATAAGAAATTCAGGTACCAAAAGTAAGGATGCTACCACATTCTTTTAGAATTGGTAATGGTTTAGAAACCAACTTTTAAATCCAAATGTTGAGTGGATTCAGTACCAGCTCTTGATGGCATGGCTGTTTTTGGCAACAGTGGAGTTGTCAGCATTGTTGCGTTTGTCGGCAATGAAGGTGACTGACTGTTTTGAGGAATCCTGTGCTTAATGTAGTGCAATGTCAGTGTTTTACCTACTGTGTGTGTATCTTAGGCTTTTATAGCAAGATCCGAGCTTCATTGAGAACTGCCATTAAACCGAGTGGAGTAAAAATAGTCTTAAATGTAAATAGTCCACTGTGATGTTAATGTCTGTCACATAATAGTCACTTAGAGGATAGGTGGTTAACATAGACTGGAAACAGAAAATTAACATGATCAGTTGTAATGTAGATTGCATTTATAGGGCATAACTGCACTGTAAATAAGCACGTTTGTCTAATTGTAAACTAGGATTGGAGTAAACCAGATAATTTTTTTTTAGAAAGATTTTGCTTTAGTAGTTAACCTTTTGAATTCTAGTCTTTTAGAAATGAAAGGCTATATAGTATAGACAGCATAATTCATTCGTTTAACTAATGGATTTTTTTCTCATTTCTATTTTTTGAGGAGCTTTTATTTAGACGGGGTCTTTTGTGCATTCTATCAGAACTATTTTCCTGTCTGGGACAGTATTATCTGCTCTGACAAAGGCTGACTGCAGCTTTATAGCTGAGAGCAGCTTATTAAAGGCTTTATTAGACAGTCTGAAATTATTGAAAACAAAACAGTCCATGGGGACTGTTGCTGCCTTCTTTTTCTTTCTGCTCATTACTGGTGCTAAGTAACTCTTCTCCCCCTCCCAAACTGCTTGCAGCATTAGTATGTAAATTAAATCTCTCACTCCAACAGATCACAGTAAGTTTGCTCTACAATAACTTGCAAATCTTTTTCCTTGCAGTTTTAGAAAGGTGTGTACGTTTTCGGGAGAAACTTTTTTATTGATTTGCAAATACTTCAGGATTTTTTTTTAAATTTTCTGTACTGCAGGCAGTTGTAAAATTCCTATTAAAATGATTTCTGACTGAATATCTTCTTAGTGTTGTGCTCCTTCTGCTCTTGAAAAGATCTCTTGTGATTTAGATGGACAAGATGAGACTGAGATTAATGATCAATGTTATTGAAAGATTGTGTATGCCATGCCAGACTTCCCTTCTCAAAGCCATGACGGGTCAGAAAGCATAGCTCTAACCCAGAGGCTGGATATTTCCTGCAGAATAACTTGACTACAAATGTAATTTAACCAAGGAATCTGTTGCCAATATGAACCTACTTATATGTTGGCCCTAGCAGACAGTTATTTAAGCTAACCTACTTGAAGTGGTTAGATTAATTTCAGAGGCACAGAAGATTAATTGGTGTGCTATGCTAAAGCTTTTGCCAAATAATCCTGGGAATTACCTCCACCAGTATCTCTAATGTTTCTACAGGGGCTGGAAAAAAAATGCCATATTCCATTTATCGTAATAATCATTTGCTCAAATAAAAACCGCTAACAAAAGAACAGATTCTACATGAATATCTAGTTTTGCAGTTTAACACACCAGCTTGTGATGTTTGAGTTCCATCCCTAGTTCACCATTAGACTCAGGCAGATCGCTTATTGTCTACACGTTTTTTTTTTCCAGAATAAAATACAGATTATGATACTTGACTCTCAAGTGCTGTGAAGTTGTCATTGATCATACATTGCTTTGAAGATTAAAAGTGCTTTGTTTTTTGTTTACCGTTTTACTTCTGAAATACAAAATATAAAGTACAGTAGCTTTAAACGCATCAGCAAAGTTGCCCAGAGTTCTTTTTGGCCACATATAAGCTCCCTTATCTAATTGTTTTTCTCTGTAGGGTGAATCTAGTGACTGTACTGAGCTGAAATAAGAGGTGTTAGAGAGAAAATTGAAGCTTCAGATGCTGTCTGTTTCTTCTGTTTTTTGTCTCCTTGTATTATTTCCGTTCTTTGATCTTGAATGGAAAAGTAGCAAGTTACCTTTGTATTAAAGGAAAAATACAAGATTTCTTAGGAAACCCCTTATTTATAATTTACCATGTTAACTTACCTATTAAAGTCAAGTTCATTTTGACAGAGAATTTTGTATTAATGACACTGAAGTCTGTATTAGTGATACCCTATTGACCAAGGTATTTAAGGCTGTATCATTAGTGGCTGAAAAGGTAGCCAAATTAAAATATAACCATTTATTTTTGTTTCCAGTGTGGCCTCTGTAAGGACAAATACAGTTTTTATGTTGTAAAGATCTGAAAGTCAGCCTGCAGGCATCTTCGTTTTCCCCACATCCATCATTTTAAAATCGTCCTCACTGAGTTCTGGTAAGTCTTTTCTGGTAGGGAAGTCAACTCTTGTATCAATTCTGCTGAGCTACCTGTGAGAGAGGAATAGGAGTGCTCATAGCAGAGTTTTTCTTCAGGAGTTGTGGAAAATGTGCCAGCTTGCATTGCTATGGGGTGGGTTTGGTTGGTTTGTTTGTTTGGTTTTTGACTTTATAGAGTTTTTACACCTGAGGGAGGGACAGTTAGTGAATTTTCTGTTGTCCAAGATTTCTCTCCCGTGACTTTTAAACATCCAAGCTTCCACCTCAATCATAAGGGAGCTGCTGATGTTCAGAGCACCTGAAGAGGCGGGCCTGAAGTATCTGACACTACGTGTCCAGGATAAATAAAGACATTTCGGAATAAGTAGTCTCTGAAACAAGATCTTAAAAGACAAAATGTTAGTGAATATAACTATATGTATTGCTGTATCATGCACTGAAATGTCTACTGTAATTTCATACATTTTACTGTATTAATGATAGATTTAATAGCAGATTTCTTAATTAGAACCTTAAAATCAAGTTCTAATTGTGAGAAACAATCTGTAGCCAATAACACAGGCTCAGGCGTAGCATTTTTATTGCAATGGTGGGCGTCCTGCAAGCAGGAGAGCACAACATAACCTTATCTTCCCTATTACCCAACACTTGATTCCTCATGTTTCCACATTGGCTGAGTACTACAGGTTCACAAGCTACTCGACGCTTTTTACTACATATATGTACAATTTTATATGACCAACCGTTACTTTCTCCGTTTTCTTTTTTTCCCTTCCTGTCTCATGACTATAGGGGCTCGTGAGTTTTTATTTTACTGATGTCAAAATTCTTGTCTTGTTTTTCTTATCCTCCTTTTTTTGGGATAGTGGGACCTTCCCCTTTTCTGCTTAACTCACTGTTCAATCAGTTTTGAATATGCAAGATCACTGGAATTTTCCACTGCAAAAACAAAACTTTATTTCACACAGGTCTACAAAAAGGCTTCCATTGTGAGCACTTTTTGATGGGAGAAATCGGCTATGTATGTGTTGCCTTAGGGTCGTAATTAGGGTTAGGGTTGTTAGGGTTAATGTTAGGGTTGTTAGGGTTTGGAGAGCGAGAAAGCTCAGAGTCCTGTTGTGTGTGGGGTTGTGTAAAGGCTCCCCGAGGGAGTTCGGGTCTACCCAAAGGCTTCCATTGGGAGCACTTTCTGATGGGAGAAATTGGTGACGTAGGTGTTGGCTTAGGGTCATAATTAGGGTTAGGTTTACCGTTAGAATTAGGGTTAGTTTTAGTCTCTTGAGCATGCAGCATGTCCTTTGACACTAAAAGTGGCTATTACAACAGGAAGTCGTCACCTTACTTGATAGCATAACTGAGTAAGGTTGGTGGTGATACACTAAGGTGGGTCAAAACCTGGTTTATACTCTATTTTTTTAAGAAAATAAATATAAAATTTCCCAAAGGTTTAGGAAGCCTTCTAGTATCTTGGTCTGCAAAAATCTTTCTAAATAAATCTGGGATGTTAAATTTTGTAACATATGATTGTATAATACTGTTGTGCTGTCGCCCAGCTAAACTAGGACAGGAGAGCTGTACAGTACTTAGTTGTGAATGGTTTGTTGCCCATGATGCTATCAGGAAAAAAACTTATACTATTGCAAGGGTGCAGACAATAGCTTAATTGTACGGTCCTACTGGCATAAAATGCTTTTGGAAATTTTCCTGAGACTCATATGCTGTGCTAATTAACAGTAATCCAACTGGAGGATCCTAGAGCGATGCTTCTGCATATTTTTTTTTCAGCTTATGCTGGTGCTCTTATGTTCTTTTCTTAAATAATTAATAATCATTACTGCCTGCTGTGCTGTGGGTATATGCTAGCGATCTCAGATCTCAATGTATTTGCACCATTCCTGTTCCTGTCAACAGCTTGGTTTTGCTCTTTGCATAGGCTTTCATGTTAAGACCTTCATTAACTGGCAGTGGGTATGGATTTCAGTGGCATTGGGCTTTGATGTCATTAAGTAGCAAGCTGTTAAAGGAAGTGCCACCTATTTCATTACTGTGACTATTTTTATGCAATTAAGTTAAATAGCAAGTAGAAAACATGCCTGTTACTAAACAGCACTTAGCACACAAAGCCCTTTATCTTGCTGACCCCACAATGACTATTACAGGTACGTGATATTACTGTTAGCCTCAGTGGGAAGCCACAACGCGTGTTAGTGACAGCAGGAGCGGATTCTGCCTTGATTTCTCTATGTTCACCGTGCTTTTACTCAGCTTCGGTCTTCAATGGGGACGGGCTGCGCCCTCAGCACCTGAGATCGGGTTTATTCGGAGAGTCACGGTAACGAGTGGTTGGGCGGGTGAACGGATGTTTGGTCTGGATGGAGGCTGTCAGAGGAGGTTGTTGGAAGATAACTCTTGGTGGATTAGCTTGAGTTCATGACTTTTCACAGAACCTACTGACGTTTCACAGCACTGTAGAATATCCCAAGCTGCAGGGGACCCACAGGGACCATCGAGTCCAACTCCTGCTTTGCAGAATTTAATGTTCTTAGCACGCTTTTATCCAAAAGTGGCTACGTAGGTGCCTTAACATCCCGGGGATTTATTTACCCCGGCACTCCCACAGTTGCCCTGCTCAGCGCAGCTCTGAGGCCAGCGGTGAGCTCCTGCCGGTGCATTTCGGCGGCGGGTCCCAAGGCCAGGTAGGCCCCGCCCCTACCCCTCCGAGACCACGCCCCTCGCCAAGGCCCCGCCCCTCGCCCAACACACCGCACCCCTACCCTGTGGAACCACGCCCCTCTCCAGCAACACCACGCCTCCCTCCCTTCGTAGCCCCGCCCCTACCCGCCGCGACCACGCCCCCGGGTGCAGTGGCCCCGCCCCCTGCCGCCCCCGCCCCGCCCCTTCCTGCCGGCCGGCTCTCGGGTGGTGCCTGCGGCGCCGCCGCTGCCCTGGGCCCGGGGCCGCGGCGGGTCCCTCCCCCGGAGCCGCCCAGGCGCCTCCCTCGCCGCCCCCGTCCCCGCCCTCCTTCCCCGGGCCGCCGCGGTGAGTCACGACGGGAGGAGGCGGCCGCACGGCACCGCACGGCTCGGCTCCGCTCTCGCCTCGCTGCCGCCCGCAGGAGCACCGGGGCCGGCCCGGCCCCGCCCGCAGGTGAGCGCGGCCGCCCTTTGTGCGCGGCGCCCGGCCGGGAACAAAGGCGTCGGGGCGGGCAGGGAGGCGCCCCGCGGCCCCGGGCCTCCCGCCGTGCCCGGTGAGGGGCCGCAGCCCCGGGCCTTCGCCTCCGTCTTGTCCTTTCCTTCCTCTTCCTCCTCCTCTTCCTCATCTCCTTACTCCTCCTTACTCCTCCTCCTCCTCTCCGCCCCGGGGCCCGGCCACCTGCGGAGGCAGCGGCCGCCAGGCCCGGTGCAGGTACGGGAGGTGCCCGCTTCGCCTCCTGGCATCATCACGGGGCGACCGGCTTCGGGGTCCCGGCCCCGAAATGGCCGCGTTTTGGGCCGCCAGCCGGGGGTCCGCTCGTCCCGGTGCTCCAGGTGCGCTGGGGCGGGTGGCACGCCCGTGGGCCATACAGCAGCAGGCAGCCGCCCTTTGCTTCCCAAAGGCTGCGGTGCTTGCGGTGTCCGAGCCACGATGAAGCGCAGGTAACCTCCATGCAAACACCTCGCCTCGGCCGGTGTTTAATTCATTAGATGTCTTCGCTTATTAGACGTCTTCTGGAGCATCCGAAGCAGCGCTCCGTAACTTTCTACTTGGCGTAAAAATGGACAGCGTCTGCAGACTCACCATAGTTTGGTCTCTCTTAGATCCACGAGCAGCATCGCTTCTAAATCAGAATACAAATTGTGCTCTAGAAGCAGCTGAGAGCTGGTGGTAGCTTCTGCTCAACGTCCAGATGTGCTGCATCAGCGAACGTTTGACTTGCAGACTTGCGTTTGCTTTCTCTCTTCCTCAAGAAGGGGATGTTTTGGTCTGTTGTATATCATCTTTTATTTGACCGTTCCTCATCCTGGTACGTTTAACAAAGTAAGCTTTGATGCTCTGTGGGATGAGAGCGAGACATTCTGCAGATGTGATGGTTAAAAAAAAAAAACACTAACAAACCAGACGCTGGAGGCGAGTTAGGTTTACTTGTTTAGTTTTCTGACCAGACTTGCCTCCGGTATGGCGATAGCCATCTCTCTTGAGAATTGTGGGAACATCACTTTTCCATAAATTTACAACATCCAAATTTTTTGTTTAGTTTTTGTCAGTCACTGAACTTGCAAGCTGTCAACTTCTTTTGCCTTTGATACTTCTGGACATCATGTGTGATGTGAAGTAGCCTTCTGAAAGAGAAACATCGTGTAAATGGTGAAGAGTGAGGCTAAACTTTATGCCTAAAGAAGTTTATTTTAGAAGTAGAGGCCTTCAAAGTGAAGGGACATACAGAAAGCTCAAGTATTGCATCTTTTGTAAATGCAGGCTTATTTTCTTATTAATCTAAAAGTTACTGTTTGCCTTGAAAAATAAATACAGATAGCAAATAGTGGCAGGTGTACTTCAGATACACTGGAGTTGCTTTGCTTTGGCACTAGCTGGCAAAGCATCATCTCTTATATCGTAATTCTCACCCCTTGGTAGAAATTGGCATCTTCTTCAGTACAATTTAAACTTGCTACTAAGCTGCTTTGCCTGCTCTCTTACTTCATGTTGTGCATGGTAAGAGCGGAAATCCACGCGGAAGCCTGTAGGATTAAGCAAATGAAAGAGCGAGGCTGTTTTTAACAAGTTAACTGATAGTGGATTGGCTGAAGTGTTATTATGGCTTACCTAAAACTGCTTCAAAGCAATATCTTTGGTTCAATTCATTTTAAACGTTGCAGCAGAGATTAGGGAGTCTTAC